>NC_092255.1:15891812-16250562 GCF_036320965.1 Panulirus ornatus
GGATTGAATCAGGGCATGTGAAGCATCTGGGGTAAACCATGGAAAGCTGTGTAGGTATGTATATTTGCGTGTGTGGACATATGTATATACATGTGTATGGGGGTGGGTTGGGCCATTTCTTTCATCTATTTCCTTGCGCTACCTCGCAAACGCGGGAGACAGCGACAAAGCAAAAAAAAATAAATAAAATAGAAAATAAAAATCATTAAGCAGGCATAATAAGTCAAATGTGCAGTTTAGAAATTTGAGTAACTATCAATTGCAAAATATCATAAGGTTTTGTAACTCAGTGGTTTGAACACATTATTCAGCTTGCTGCTAGTTTGCCAGTGTACTTAGTAATGCTTTATTCAGAAATTATAACTCCATCGTAAAAACATTATGCACCATTTATGTTAAAAATGATGTTACCCAGTCAATCTATTCTTTTAACCATCAGCCTGCAAACTATCTAGCTGTCAGTGGCATATTAACCTTAGCATTTAGAGGGCACACTTCAAGACCAGAACTAAACAGCTGTTTTTCTGTTAACCAGTCTCGACTTCTCTGCTGGCAGCGAAGTACAAACACAACAACCAGGAACACATATCCTATTTGAAGAACTCTCTGTAAAGGAGAAAATGTTATGAATAGTACTCTCTTAGTTAATATATAAGACATCTGTTCATAATTATAAAGATCAAATGAAATGAACTTCGGCACTCATTAAGGATTTACTAGGCATACTTAACTGTATGTTAACTAAACTTGGAGGGTTTTGGAAATTGAGGGACATCAGAAAAAAATGCAGTAAACTTTGCAATGCACCAAGTACAATATGCACTACACTATATTTCATCAAAAACCATATGACAGGATTTGTAAATCTGGGTTTCAATACTATTATGCTTTATCTATCTTTTTATTCCATACATGTTCAACACATCTTACATCAACAAGGTAATTCCAAAAACAGGCAAAGAAGAGCCTCATTTGCTCAAATCCACTCTCTAGCTATCATACATAATGCACCGAAACCAAAGTTCCATATTCACATCCAACCCCACATACCTTTCCTTGGATTCCCTGATTGCATCATATGCACTAGTTCAGCCCTGTCAGCAACATGTTTACCTCATAGCTTCAATTCACTCTGTTCCATGCGTGCCTTGCATCCTCCCATATGTTCAAGCCCCAACAGCTCAAAGCATTTTTAACTCCATCCTTCCAACTAGTCTTTGGACTCCTCCTCCTTTATCCCTCCACCTCTTACATGTATACCCTGTTAGTAAGTTTCTCCTCACTCATACTCTCAATTTGTCCAAACCATTTCATTACACACCTCTTCAGCTCTTTCAACCACTTCTTACTACTACACCTCTCTTTGGAGTTTTTTTTTTTTTTTTTTTTTACTTTGTCGCTGTCTCCCGCGTTTGCGAGGTAGCGCAAGGAAACAGACGAAAGAAATGGCCCAACCCCCCCCATACACATGTATATACATACGTCCACACACGCAAATATACATACCTACACAGCTTTCCATGGTTTACCCCAGACGCTTCACATGCCTTGATTCAATCCACTGACAGCACGTCAACCCCGGTATACCACATCGCTCCAATTCAATCTATTCCTTGCCCTCCTTTCACCCTCCTGCATGTTCAGGCCCCGATCACACAAAATCTTTTTCACTCCATCTTTCCACCTCCAATTTGGTCTCCCTCTTCTCCTCGTTCCCTCCACCTCCGACACATATATCCTCTTGGTCAATCTTTCCTCACTCATTCTCTCCATGTGCCCATATTGGAGTATTACTAAAAACAAATTTCTTACAGAGAGTGAAAAAGGTCCAAGATCATGAAAAGAGCATGTGTAAACTTAAAACCAGCCTGGGTTACTCACAAAATAGATAACGTAAATTACAGAAAAAAGGGTAAGAAATTCAAGTTAATGGAAAACAATAAAAATTATCAAGAACTACTGAACATAAAAAGGGAATGTGAAAAGATCATTTTTTTTTGTGTTTTGAAGGCTCCAGTCATGCACAAAAGTCTACAACAAGGCTGGACCTTAATTAAAATGTAGAGAGAATTATGAAAGGCAAAACAAAGAGATAAGGGAAAATACTTAAGGATTTTGCAGGAAGTAAAAAAACTTGTCTTTTAAAATGTGCCAGGTCATAGTTATTGGGAAAGACATGAGAGGGTAAATAGTTCCAAAGCTTCAAGGTGTCGGGAAAGAAACAGTTATCAAACGGCCTCAGAGTAATCATGTGATGCAGCAGCTTGCCAAGTATTGTGTGGTCTAGCTAGTGGTATTGTAAGGTCTAGCTAGAGGTGGGAATACACAAGTAGCATCTACAGAAATGCTAGTCCGAACTGGTATTGTTATGGACCTGCCACCAAAATATGGTTGTCAATCCACAAACAGAAAACAACACATAAACAATATGTATGTGAGTTAAGTCATGTACTTTAATGAATAACTATGATTTAATTTGTTTCAACTTAATCACTTTGTTGGCAAATGCTTTTATTGCAGTCTAATGAAGTTTGAATATACGCATTCCATTTTACCGTAACTATTTTCATTTTTTTAAGCTAGTAAGCAGTGAGCAGGCACCAACCATGTAGATACTGACACCTGGAATTTGGGAGGAATAACAACAGTTATGCAGTGAGCCACACCACAGTGGCTTTCATACTTCCTTTTGATAGGCCAGGCTGATGTCTTCTTCTCTTCCCCACATACAAATTAAGTTGTTGGGACTTAATCCACAAACATAAACCTTCTCTCCATCTTTGACAACACACAACTCGCATTATTCCTTGTTTCAAAGTGCAAGCTTCCTTTGTCCCTTAGGATAAGCAACTGAGAAAACTACACATGTATCTTGTGTGTGTCATAAGATGTGACTAATAGGGACAGGAGATGAAGCCTTAGAACCCTCCCCTCTTTGCATTATCTCTTTCCAGAAGGAACAAAAGAGAGCTAAGCAAGGATGGTTCCTGAGCGCTCAGACTGTGGTGCCTACATGTATCTGAATGCAACCCTGATGTGAGAGGAGAGAAGGTACTATTCTTAAGAGAGAAACATGGATCTTCTGGCTCTGAATGAAACTAAGCTCAAGAGGAAAGGGAAACATTAGTTTGGGGATGTCCAGGGGTAAACTTTGGGGTTAGTGAGAGGATAACAGCAGAGGAAGTGGTGTTCCTGATGAAGGATGAGCTGTGGAAATGCATAAAGTGCTACATAAGTAAGTTCAAGACATATTTCTATGTGGATGAGAATGAAAATGAAGTATGAGGTGTGTGTGTGATTGTCAGTGCTTATCAACTTGGTAACAAGAGAATATCTTTTTATTATACTTTGTCGCTGTCTCCCGCGTTAGCGAGGTAGCGCAGGAAAACAGATGATAGAATGGCCCAACCCACCCACATACACATGTATATACACACATACACGTCCACACATGCATATATACATACCTATACATCTCAACATATACATATATATATATATATACACACACACACACATATATACACATGTACATAATTCTTACTGTCTGCCCTTATTCAAGAGAAGTGAAGAATAAAATGGACTCACTCTTCAGGACAGAGACATCATGGTGGAGATTTGAATGCAACGGTGGGTGATGTAGTAACTGAGAATATAAAGTGGGGGCATAGGGTAGCCAGTGGGAGTGAAAAAGGTGAACAGCTTGTTAAGATTTGTGCTGGAAAAGGTATGATGATTGTGAATACCTAGTTTAAAAAGGTGCATACACAAGAATACATGAGGAAGTGCAGTTCAGGGTGAGCAGGCATTATGGATTACTGTGAGAACTAAAAAGTATGTGGAGTGAGGAGAGTTGTTCATGCAAGGGAAAAAACACAAGAGTGAGCTTTCAGTAAGTTCAGTATGACTGAAAGAGCTGACCAGGGTGTACTTAAATAGTCTGGACATATGGAAAGGGTAAGGGAAGAAAGACTGACAAAGTGAATCTCCATGGCAGAAGAATGAGATAGAAGGATGGATCTAAAAACACTCTGAGGCGCTGAGGCCTGAACACTTAGAAAGGTTAGTAGCAAGCAAAAGATATTATGTGATACATGGGAGGCCATGTGCTGTCAATGGGCTTACCCAGGGCAAATGAAGTGGTTTTGAGGAAACCATGAAATTGGCCTGTTTGACTTGGCCAAGGGTAATTGGCTCTGGTTTTGGTGCATTATACATGAAAGCTAAAACATGGATGTAAACAACTGAGGCTGTTGTTTCATCTGTTCCTAAAGCTACCTAGCTAAGGCAGGAAATGGCAGAAAACGAAAAAATCTGTGCAATATTGAAAAGGTAAACCAAGAATATCAATGAATCAGAGGAACAGCTTTACAGGAATGTCTTTGTTTGCTCTATTATTTACCAAATCCAAACAGTTACATGTTATATTTTCTGGTTCAAAGAATCAAACACATCTTTCAGTGACATATTGTGGTGTACAGTATTTCCTACATAACACATATTCTGCATGCCATTGATTTACTCCAGGATCCTAAACAAGTTTTCCTCAAACAGTACTTAAAAGATTTCATTCCACATGATATCTACATCTTACCTTACTGATGTGGCCAGATACACTAAGTTCTCTCATACCCGTCACCACCAAAATACAAAAACCAGCAGCAGGAAGATATAACACACGCTCTGCTATCACAAATCCAACCCGAAAAAAGAGGTTTGTAGCAGGTAAGAATGGCACTATTCCCATAGCCAAACCCATTAGCACACACCTGGAAATTAAGGTTATCAAAATTAACAAGACAATAAAAAGTATGAAAAATTTATAACCTATAGAAAACAGTTAATTGCATTTGTCAAGTAATCACAATGCAAAAACCTGCACAGTCAACCTTTATTTATCTATTCTTATGATATTCATTAATTTCATTTAAATCAGACAGCTGGTTGAAAACTAAACTACAATAAATCCTACGAGAATACATAGATTTCTTTTTAGGGCTGCTAAAATTCAAATTTTTGATGATATACCTAAAAGTTAAAGGCAATAGAGGTTTAAATACATAAAAGCATATTAAAGAAGAAAACACAAAAATTAAAATGCTACTACATATGACCCTAGTATCAACTGACATGGATTGTTCTCAAGTGTCAGGAAAAAGAGGTTTTTCTGAAATACTGATAAAGGCACAAATTTTCAAATAAAATGCATCATGTCACATGTAAATTGTCATGACTGCATTCAGAGCATTTTTTTTTATTTTCTTTGATAGGAAAATCGATCTGAGATCTTAAAAATTCCACATGAATTTTTGGACATTATGTATAAGAGTCGGGGATGGGGGAACGAAAAGAAGTGGGAGACCGAATTGGAGGTGGAGAGATGGAGTGAAAAAGATTTTGAGTGATCGGGGCCTGAACATGCAGGAGGGTGAAAGGTGTGCAAGGAATAGAGTGAATTGGAACGATATGGTATACCGGGGTCGACGTGCTGTCAGTGGATTGAACCAGGGCATGTGAAGCGTCTGGGGTAAACCATGGAAAGTTTTGTGGGGCCTGGATGTGGAAAGGGAGCTGTGGTTTCGGTGCATTATACATGACAGCTAGAGACTGAGTGTGAACGAATGTGGCCTTTGTTGTCTTTTCCTAGCACTCCCTCGCACACATGCGGGGGGAGGGGGTTTTCGTTTCATGTGTGGTGGGGTGGCGACGGGAATGAATTACGGCAGACAGTATGAATTATGTACATGTGTGTATATGTATGTCTGTGTATATATATATATATCTTTTTTTTCTTTCATACTATTCGCCATTTCCCGCCTCAGCGAGGTAGCGTTAAGAACAGAGGACTGGGCCTCTGAGGAAACATCCTCACCCGGCCCCCTTCTCTGTTCCTTCCTTTGGAAAAAAAAAAAAAAAAAGAAAGAGGGGAAGATTTTCAGCCCCCCGCTCCCTTCCCTTTTAGTCGCCTTCTACGACACGCAGGGAATACGTGGGAAGTATTCTTTCTCCCCTATCCCCATATATATATATATATATGTATACGTTAAGATGTATAGGCATGTATATGTGTGTGGACGTGTATGTATATACATGTGTATGTGGGTGGGTTGGGCCATTCTTTCGTCTGCTTCCTTGCACTACCTCGCTAACGCGGGAGACAGCGACAAAGTATGATAAATATAAATAAAAAATGTATAAGAGAAAAGCAATTCATTTAAGATAACTGAGATCTTAAAAATTCCATATGAATTTTTTGGCATGTATAAGAAAAAAGCACTTCATTAAGATAATGAAAGATTTTCATGTTTTACCTTTAAATACCTATATATGGATAGATGAGAGATGGTAGTGAGGGGTAGGATGATGAAGTTAAGTGGCTAGTGAAAGAGAAAATAGAAGTGTAAGGGCAATACTAACAAAGGAGAGTGACTAATTGAGAGATGTAAAAGAAAAAGCAGCAGGAGGTCAAAAAGGAAGGTGTAGGAGCCAAAAAAGAGAGCAAATGAGTGTTAGGGTGATTGAGTATCAGCAAACCTCAGACAGAAGTAAAAACTTTAAGAGGAGATTAATAATGTGACAAGAACACGAAAACAAATGGGAAAATCGGAGAGGGGACGAATAAGGAAGTGGTAAGGCAATGATAAGGTGAAGAGGAGATGGAATGAGTAATTTGAAGGACTATTGAATAAGTTGAAGGTAGGTTGTCAGGTGTAGTGCATTTCAGTCAAGGAGGTGTGTGAAGTAAAAGAGTCATGGCAAGTGATTTGATGAAAAGAAAAGAGATGGTGAAAGCCATAATTAAGATGAAATGTTGCCAGGCAGCTGAAGCTGATGGTATTACAGTTGAATTTCTTTAGAAAGAGGGTGACTATGTAGTTAACTGGTTAGCTAAAATTTTCAGTGTATGCATAGATCATGGTGAGGTGCCTGAGGAATGGTGGGATATATGTAGTGTGTCACTGTATAAAGGTATGAGGGACAAGAGTAAGTAGTAAAATTACAAAGATATAAATTTGTTGAGCATACCTGGTAATTTCTACAGAAGAGTGGTGATAGGGATGGTATTGGAAAGCACAGAACATCAGACTGGGGAGGAACAATGTGGTTTCAAAAATGGTAGAGGATGTATGGATCAGGTGTTTGCTTCAAATAACATTCATGAAAAATACTTATAGACACAGAAGTAACTATACATAGCATTTATGGATCTGCAGAAAGCATATGGCAGGGGTGACAAGGATGCTCTGTGGAGGGTGCTATGAATATATGGTGTAGGAAGAAGGTTATTACAAGCACTGAGGAGTTTTCAATAAAAAAGGCAGGCTTATGTGCAAGTAGGTTAAGGTGAGAGACTCTTACCAGGTGAAAGTGGGTCTGAGACACTGGTGTGTGATATCACCACAACTGTTTAATCTGTTTATGGAAGGGGTGGTGACGGAGATGAATGCAAGGATCTTGGAGAGAGGAGCAGGTAGGCAATTTGTTGGGGTGGGGAGGCCTGGAAGGTAAGTCAGTTGTTGCTTGCTGATGTTACGGCACTGTTAGAAAATATTTTTAGCAGTGAAAACAGGTTTCTTGGAGTGCAAGTTTGAATGGAGACAACTTGGAAGAAGGGGGGGGGGGGCCAAATGTCTTGGGTGCAATGAAGAATCTGAGGAAAGAGGAATCACTGTCTTTATTGAGAAAAATAGGTATGTTTGATAGTAGAGTAGTCCCATCAGTGATATATATGTAGATGCATAGTGTGGGACTTGTAAAAAATGCAAAGAAAAGGGTGAATGTGTTGGATATGAAATGTCTGAGGACAATACTTGGTGTAAGGAGGGTTGATCTAATAATAAATGATACATTATGAGGAGTTTGTATGAGATACCTGAGGAAGATGTGCTGAAAATGGTTTGGACATAAGGAGAGGATAAGTAAGGACTGGATGACTAAGAGAATAAGTACATGTCAGATGGAAGGAACAAGGAAAGGGGGACACTAAAGAAGAGGTGGAAAGATGGAATGAAAGGTGCTTTGGAGGCTCTTAGACTGAACATAAAGGAGGGTGCAAAGCATGCAAGGGACAGAGCAAACAGGAGTGAAGTGGCTTACATGGAACAACATGCTGTCAATGGGCTGACCCAGGGTATATGAAGTGGTAGGGGAAAATCACAGAAAGGTCTGTAGGGCCTGGGTGTGGATAGGGGGCTCTGGTTTTGTCGCATAAGAAATGACAACTAGAAAGTGTATGTAAGTGAATGAAGCCATTCCTTCACTTGTTCCTGACATTACCTCTTTTATGTGGGAAATAACAAAAATGCATGGAAAAGAAATTTATATAGAGTTACCACCTGCCTCCCCCGAGCAATTCGTTTGTGCATGATGCAAAAAAAACGACAGCCACACTCGTGTCCACTACCTTCTAAGATGTCCCCACACAAAACGCTTCCATGACGCCTGCTGCGATGATCCTTCCCATATTGGCCAAATATTATGTAAACAATATTGATGATGCGTTGAAGTAATGTCTTCTCTTCCTTAGGCTTTAGTAAACCCCAATATTATATTCATATATACTCGTGACACTTGCCAGATGCTTCTGGTAGTATTGTACAGGGGTACCTAGTGACAGCACTATGATCCCAATTCCTCTATCAAGGAATAAACTATTGAAATTGAACTGAAGTGTTACCGAACTCCACCAGCCTGTGGTTACTCCATGGATGAAAAACCACCTTCAGGAAGGCTGTATCATCATCTGTTGGTGAAAGGGGTCACAGTCTCATCAAAGAAGTTCTCGATCTAAGAGTCACACTCTTTTTATTACCACACATCTCTCTTACCCTTGCATTGTCTACATGTACATTCTTTTTTTCTTTTTCTTTCAAACTATTCACCATTTCCCACGTTAGCGAGGTAGCATTCAGAACAGAGGACTGGGCCTTTGAGGGAATATCCTCTCCTGGCCCCCTTCTCTGTTCCTTCTTTTGGAAAATCAATAAAAAAGAAAAAAAAAAAATATATATATATATATATATATATATATATATATATATATATATATATATATATATATATATATATATATATATATCTTTTTTTTTTTTTGCTTTGTCGCTGTCTCCCGCATTTGCGAGGTAGCGCAAGAAAACAGACAAAGAAATGGCCCAACCTACCCCCATACACATGTATATACATATGTCCACACACGCAAATATACATACCTACAAGGCTTTCTATGGTTTACCCCAGACGCTTCACATGCCCTGATTCAATCCACTGACAGCACGTCAACCCCGGTATACCACATCGATCCAATTCACTCTATTCCTTGCCCGCCTTTCACCCTCCTGCATATTCAGGCTCCGATCACTCAAAATCTTTTTCACTCCATCTTTCCACCTCCAATTTGGTCTCCCACTTCTCCTCGTTCCCTCCACCTCCGACACATATATCCTCTTGGTCAATCTTTCCTCACTCATTCTCTCCATGTGCCCAAACCATTTCAAAACACCCTCTTCTGCTCTCTCAACCACGCTCTTTTTATTTCCACACATCTCTCTTACCCTTACATTACTTACTCGATCAAACCACCTCACACCACACATTGCCCTTAAACATTTCATTTCCAGCACATCCACCCTCCCGCGCACAACTCTATCCATACCCCACACCTCGCAACCATACAACATTGTTGGAACCACTATTCCTTCAAACATAGCCATTTTTGCTTTCCGAGATAATGTTCTCGACTTCCACACATTCTTCAAGGCTCCCAGGATTTTCGCCCCCTCCCCCACCCTATGATTCACTTCCGCTTCCATGGTTCCATCCGCTGCCAGATCCACTCCCAGATATCTAAAACACTTTACTTCCTCTAGTTTTTCTCCATTCAAACTTACCTCCCAATTGACTTGACCCTCAACCCTACTGTACCTAATAACCTTGCTCTTATTCACATTTACTCTTAACTTTCTTCTTTCACACACTTTACCAAACTCAGTCACCAGCTTCTGCAGTTTCTCACATGAATCAGCCACCAGCGCTGTATCATCAGCGAACAACAACTGACTCACTTCCCAAGCTCTCTCATCCACAATAGACTTCATACATACATATATATATATATATATATATATATATATATATATCCTGGGGATAGGGGAGAAAGAATACTTCCCACACATTCCTCACGTGTCATAAAAGGTGACCAATGGGGACGGAAGCGGGAGGCTAGATAACCTCCCCTCCTCGTATTTCAACTTTCTAAAAGGGGAAACAGGAGTCATGCAGGGAGTGCTCATCCTCCCCAAAGGCTCAAACTGGGGTGTCTAAATGTGTGTGGATGTAACCAAGAAGAGAAAAAAGGAGAGATAGGTAATATGTCTGAGGAAAGGAACCTGGATGTTCTGGCTCTGAGTGAAACGAAGCTCAAGGGTAAAGGGGAAGAGTGGTTTGGGAATGTCTCGGGAGTAAAGTCAGGGGTTGGTGAGAGGACAAGAGCAAGGGAAGGAGTAGCACTACTCCTGAAACAGGAGTGGTGGGAGTATGTGATAGAGTGTAAGAAAGTAAACTCTAGATTGATATGGGTAAAACTGAAAGTGGATGGAGAGAGATGGGTGATTATTGGTGCATATGCACCTGGGCATGAGAAGAAAGATCATGAGAGGCAAGTGTTTTGGGAGCAGCTGAGTGAGTGTGTTAGGAGTTTTGATGGACAAGACCGGGTTGTTGTGAAGGGTGATTTGAATGCAAAGGTGAGTAATGTGGCAGTTGAGGGAATAATTGGTGTACATGGGGTGTTCAATGTTGTAAATGGAAATGGTGAAGAGCTTATAGAGTTGTGCACTGAAAAAGGACTGCTGATTGGGAATGCCTGGTTTAAAAAGAGAAATATACATATTATACGTATGTAAGTAGGAGAGATGGCCAGAGAGCATTATTGGATTACGTGTTAATTGATAGGCGTGCGAAAGAGAGACTTTTGGATGTTAATGTGCTGAGAGATGCAACTGGAGGGATGTCTGATCATTATCTTGTGGAGGCAAAGCTGAAGATTTGTAGAGGTTTTCAGAAAAGAAGAGAGAATATTGGGGTGAAGAGAGTGGTGAGAGTAAGTGAGCTTGGGAAGGAGACTTGTGTGAGGAAGTACCAGGAGAGACTGAGTACAGAATGCAAAAGATGAGAACAAAGGATGTAAGGGGAGTGGGGGAGGAATGGGATGTATTTAGGGAAGCCGTGATGGCTTGTGCAAAAGATGCTTGTGGCATGAGAAGCGTGGGAGGTGGGCAGATTAGAAATGGTAGTGAGTGGTGGGATGAAGAAGTAAGATTATTAGTGAAAGAGAAGAGAGAGGCATTTGGACGATTTTTGCATGGAAATAATGTAAATGACTGGGAGATGTATAAAAGAAAGAGGCAGGAGGTCAAGAGAAAGGTGTAAGAGGTGAAAAAGAGGGCAAATGAGAGTTGGAGTGAGAGAGTATCATTAAATTTTAGGGGGAATAAAAAGATGTTTTGGAAGGAGGTAAATAAAGTGCGTAAGACAAGGGAACAAATGGGAACATCAGTGAAGGGGGCAAATGGGGAGGTGGTAACAAGTAGTGGTGATATGAGAGGAGATGGAGTGGTTATTTTGAAGGTTTGTTGAATGTGTTTGATGATAGAGTGGCAGATATGGGGTGTTTTGGTCGAGATGGTGTGCAAAGTGAGAGGGTTAGGGAGAATTATTTGATAAACAAAAAAGAGGTAGTAAAAGCTTTGCGGAAGATGAAAGCCGGCAAGACAGCGGGTTTGGATGGTATTGCAGTGGAATTTATTAAAAAGGGGGTGTCTGTGTTGTTGACTGGTTGGTAAGGTTATTCATTGTATGTATGACTCATGGTGAGTTGCCTGAGGATTGGCAGAATGCTTGCATAGTGCCACTGTACAAAGGCAAAGGGGATAAAGGTGAGTGTTCAAATTACAGAGGTATAAGTCTGCTGAGTATTCCTGAAAATTATATGTGAGGGTATTGATTGAGAGGGTGAGTGCATGTACAGAGCATCAGATTGGGGAAGAGCAGTGTGGTTTCAAAGTGGTAGATGACGTGTGGATCAGGTGTTTGCTTTGAAGAATGTATGTGAGAAATACTTAGAAAAGCAAATGGATTTGTATGTAGCATTTATGAATCTGGAGAAGGCATATGATAGAGTTGATAGAGATGCTCTGTGGAAGGTATTAAGAATATATGGTGTGGGAGGCAAGTTGTTAGAAGCAGTGAAAAGTTTTTATCGAGGATGTAAGGCATATGTACGAGTAGGAAGAGAGGAAAGTGACTGGTTCTTAGTGAATGTTGGTTTGCGGCAGGGGTGTGTGATGTCTCCATGGTTGTTTAATTTGTTTATGGATGGAGTTGTTAGGGAGGTGAATGCAAGAGTTTTGGAGAGAGTGGCAAGTATGCAGTCTGTTGTGGATGGGAGAGCTTGGGAAGTGAGTCACTCGTTGTTTGCTAATGATACAGCGCTGGTGGCTGATTCGGGTGACAAACGGCAGAAGCTGGTGACTGAGTTTGGTAAAGTGTGAGAAAGAAGAAAGCTGAGAGTAAATGTGAATAAGAGCAAGGTTATTAGGTACAGTAGGGTTGAGGGACCAGTCAATTGGGAGGTAGGTTTGAATGGGGAAAAACTGGAGGAAGTGAAGTGTTTTAGATATCTGGGAGTGGATTTGGCAGCAGATGGAACCATGGAAGTGGAAGTGAATCATAGGGTGGGGGAGGGGGCAAAAGTTCTGGGAGCGTTGAAAAATGTGTGGAAGTCGAGAACATTATCTTGAAAAGCAAAAATGGGTATGTTTGAAGGAAAAGTGGTTCCAACAATGTTATATGGTTGCGAGGCATGGGCTATAGATAGAGTTGTGCGGATGAGGGTGGATGTGCTGAAAATGAGATGTTTGAGGACAATATGTGGTGTGAGGTGGTTTGATCAAGTAAGTATTTAAAAAGTAAGAGAGATGTGTGATAATAAAAAGAGTGTGGTTGAGAGAGCAGAAGAGGGTGTTTTGATACAGTTTGGTAACATGGCGAGAATGAGTGAGGAAAGATTGACCAAGAGGATATACGTTTCAGAGGTGGAGGGAACAAGGAGAAGTGGGAGACCATATTGGAGGAGGAACGATGGAGTGAAAAAGATTTTGAGTGATCGGGGCCTGAACATGCAGGAGGGTGAAAGGCGTGGCAGGAATAGAGTGAATTAGAACGATGTGGTATACCGGGGTCGATGTGCTGTCAGTGGATTGAACCAGGGCATGTGAAGTGTTTGGGGTGAACCATGGAAAGTTTTGTGGGGCCTGGATGTGGAAAGGGAGCTGTGGTTTCGGTGCATTATACATGACAGCTAGAGACTGAGTGTGCCTTTGTTGTCTTTTCCTAGCACTACCTCGCACACATGCGGGGGGACGGGGGTGTTGTCATTTCATGTGTGGCGGGGTGGTGATGGGAATGAATAAGGGCAGACAGTATGAATTATATACATGTGTATATATGTATAAGTCTGTGTGTGTATATATATGTATACGTTGAGATGTATAGGTATGTATGTGTGTGTGTGTGGTCGTGCATGTATATACATGTGTGTGTGGGTGGGTTGGGCCATTCTTTCATCTGTTTCCTTGTGCTTCCTTGCTAACACAGGAGACAGCAACAAAGTATAATAAATAAAATAATAATATAATAATAATAATATAGTAAACCTTCAATTCAACGAACCAATAGGAGGAGAGGGGGTGTCCATTAATGTCGAAAGTTTGTTGAATCAAATGTAAAATATGAGCCATTTTTAAAACAATACATAATATACAATTTACACATTTTCTTTGAACTCCTCCATCACTTGATGCCATTTTGAATTTTAGGGATTCCAAATTATTTAATAAATAAAGTCACAATTCTCCATATACAACTGACTGAACGATAGCTTGAGGCAGACTAAGCCCGAAACAAAGTGAGTATATCCCATGCCACCAAAAACAAGTGCGATATGAAATGTGCATGATGCAGTGTTTGAGATATTTTCATTTTTCTAATTTCTTGAATTATCATTAACATATCATTATTTGCCCAACCCATTAAATAGAAAATCCATTATATCAGGGTCCATTAAATTAAGGGTTTACTGTAAAAATAACGCTGTGCATATATCTCCATATTCTCCGTATGTCGTAAAAGGCAACTAAAGTTGATGGGAGTGGGGGATTGGACACCCTCCCCTTCTTGTTTTCAATTTCTAAAAGAGAAAACCGAAGAAGGAGCAGGCAGGGAGTGCTTATCCTCTTTGAAGGCTGATTAGGGTGTCTGAATGTGTATGGATGTAACCAAGATGAGAAGAGAGGAGGGATAGGTAGTATGTTTGAGGAAAGAAACCTGGACGTTCTGGCTCTGAGTGAAACGAAGTTCAAAGGTAAAGAGGAAAAATGGTTTGATAAAGTGTAAGGAGTAAAGTCATGGGTTGGTGAGAGGACAAGAGCTAAGGATGGTGTAGCACTACTCCTGAAGCACATGTTGAGGGAGTGTGTGAGAGAGTGTAAGGAAGTTAATTCCAGACTGATGTAGGTAAAACAATGTGAATGGCAAGAGATGGGTGATTATTGGCACTAATACACCTGGCCATGAGAGGCATGCATTTTGGGAGCAGCTGAGCGATTGTGTCATTAGTTTTGGTGCACAAAACCTGGTAGTAGTGATGGGTGATTTAAATGCGAAGGTACATATTGTGGCTGTTGAGGGTATAACTGGTTCGCAAGAGTTTTCAGTGTTATGAATAGAAATGGTAAAGAGCTTGTGGAATTTTGTGCTGATAAAAGATTGGTAATTGGGAATAACTGGTTTAAAAAGAGATATATACACAAGTATATGTACGTGAGTAGAAGAGAGAGTCAACGGGCATTATTAGATTATGAATGAATTGATAGGCATGAAAAAGATTTTTAGATGTAACTGTGCTGAGAAGGGCAGCTAGTGGGTTGTCTGATCACTATCTTCTGGAGGCAAGGGTGATGATTCGTAGTTGAAAAAAAAAAAAAATGTTGGGGAGAAGAGAGTGGTGACAGTATGGGAACCTGGAAAGGAGACCTGTGTGAAGAAATACCGAAATACCAGCAGAGATTGAGTGCAGAAGTGCAGAAGGTGAGAGTAAATGAAGTTAGGGTAGTGGCTGAGGAAAAGCAAGTGTAAGGGAAGCAGTGATGGCATGTGCAAGAGATGCCTGTAGCATGCGAAAGGAGGGAGGTGGGCAGATTAGAAAGATTAGCAAATGGTGAGATGAAGTAAAGTTGCTAGTGAAAGAAAAAAGAAAGGCATTTGGGTAGTGCATAAAGAGGGGTGCAAATGACTAGGAGATATATAAAAGAAAGCAGCTGGAGGTCTTTCAAGAGGAAGGGGTTGAAAAAGAAGGGTTGAAAAGAACTGGGGTCAGAGAGTACCATTAAACTTTTGGGAGAAAAAATAGTTTGGTAGAAGGTAAACAATGTGTAAAAGACAAGAGAACAAATGGGAATATTGGTGAAGGGGGAAAAAGAGGAAGTGATAACAGGTAGTGAGGAGGAGATAGAGCGAGTATTTTAAATGTATTTGATGACAGAGTGGCAGATGTAGGGTTTTTTGGTCGGGTTGGTATGCAAAGTGAGAGAGTCATGGAGAGTGGTTTGGTGATAAAAAAAAAAAAGTGGTGAAAGCCTTGAAATGCAGCAAGGCAGCAGAAGTCAAAAGTGTTGCAGTTGAATTTATTCAGAAAGATGGTGACTGTGTTGTTGATTTTTTGGTAAGGATATTCGTTATATGTATAGATCATGGTGGAGTCTCTGAGGATTTGCAGAATGCATGTACAGTGCCACTGTATATAGGCAAAGGGGATAAAGGTGTGTTCAAACTACAGTGGTATAAGTTTGCTGAGTATACCTGGTAAGTTGTATGGGAGGGTATTAACTGAGAGGGTGAAGGCATATACAAAGTGTAAGATTAGGGAGGTGCAGTGTGGTTTCAGAAGTGGTTGAGGATGTGTGGATCAGGTGTATGCTTTGAAGAATGTGTGTGAGAAATACTTACAAGAACAGGTTGATTTGTATGTGGCATTTATGGATCTGGAGAAAGCATATGATTGGGCTGGTAGAGATGCTTTGTAGAGGGTCTTAAGAATATATGGTGTGAGAGGTAAGCTGCTAAGAGCAGTGAAAAGATTTTATCAAGGGTGTAAGGCATGTATATGAGAAGGAAGAGAGAAGAGTGAATGGTTCCCAGTAAAGGTTGGTCTGTAGCAGGGGTGTGTCATGTCACCATGGTGTTTGATTTGTTTATGGATGGGGTGGTAAGAGAGGTAAATGCAATAGTCTTGAGAGGGGCAAAGTATGCAAACTGTTGGGGATGAGAGTGCCTGGGAAAAGTCATTTTTTGGTAACCAATACAGCACTGGTAACTGATTTGAGTGAGAAACTGCAGAAGTTGGTGACTGAGTTTGGAAGTGTGTTTGAAAGGAGAAAGTTGAGTCTAAATGTGAATAAAAGCAAGGTTATTAGGTTTAGTAGGGTTAAAGGACAAGTTAGTTGGTAGTAGTCGGTAGGCAGCCAATATTACCAGTACTACCTGTATGAGTATCAAGAGTATCAAGAGGGTTAGAGACATCTGCTTTGTGAGCCAGCACTTTAGCGGTTGTCAAGGTGCACTCCTCTGACCCACGTAGCTGTCTTTTCCTTCTGCCTCACTAACATGTGGACTACTGGCATTCTCTCCACAAACAGACAATCACTCCTTGTCATATGTAACACTTGACAACACAACTTACATAGGTCATTCTTCATAACTCTAGTTTCTCTTGTGGTAAGCACTATGTGCTAGCCATGCCTTTTAGCAAAATGGTATTAGCAGTAGTAGGTAGGAACATTTAGGCTGGAGCATTAGGTAGAAACATTAAGTGGAAGTAGTAGGTAGGAGAATTAAATAGTAGCTATTAGGAACATTAGGTAGGAGCCTCTGCAAACACCACTAGACTTGCCCTCTACCAGTGGCCTGTTAAGGGTGAGGCACTAAAGGTTATCATTTTATCTCACTTCACCACTGCTTGTTATTAACCCCCCCTTTAGCCTCCTTCACCGATGTTCCCATTTGTTCTCTTGTCTTATGCACTTTATTTACCTCCTTCCAAAACATCTTTTTATTCTCCCTAAAATTTAATGATACTCTCTCACTCCAACTCTCATTTGCCCTCTTTTTCACCTCTTGCATCTTTCTCCAGACCTCCTGCCTCTTTCTTATATACATTTCCCAGTCATTTGCACTACTTCCTTGCAAAAATCATCCAAACAACTCTCTCTTCTCTATCGCCAACAATCTTACTTCTTCATCTTGCCACTCACTACCCTTTCTAATCTGCTCACCTCCCACCTTTCTCATCCCACAAGCATCTTTTGCGCAAGCCATCGCTGCTTCCCTAAATACATCCCATTACTCCCCCACTCTCTTTACGTCATTTGCTCTCACCTTTTTCCATTCTATACTCAATCTCTCCTAGTACTTCCTCACACAAGTCTCATTTTCAAGCTCTTACTCTCACCACTCTCTTCACCCCAACATTCTCTTTTCATTTCTGAAAACCTCTACAAATCTTCACCTTCACCTCCACAAGATGATGATCAGACATCCCTCCAGTTGCCCCTCTCAGCACATTAACATCCAAAAGCCTCTCTTTCACTTGCCTATCAATTAACACATAATCCAATAACACTCTCTGGCCATCTCTCCTACTTACATATGTATACTTATGTATACCTCTCTTTTTAAACCAGGTATTCCCAATCACCAGTCCTTTTTCAGCACACAAATCTACCAGCTCTTCCCCATTTCCATTTACAACACTGAACACCCCATGTACACCACTTATACCCTCAACTGCCACATTACTCACCTTTGCATTCAAATCATCCATCACTATAACCCGGTCTCATGCATCAAAGCTACTAACACACTCACTTAGCTGCTCCCAAAACACTAGCCTCTCATGATCTTTCTTCTCATGACCAGGTGCATAGGCACCAATAATCACCCATTTCTCTCCATCCACTTTCAGTTTTACCCATATCAACCTAGAGCTTACTTACTTACACTCTATCACATACTCCCACAACTCCTACTTTAGGAGTAGTGCTACTCTTTCCTTTGCTCTTGTCGTCTCACCAACCCTTGACTTTACTCCCAAACCACTCTTCCCGTTTACCCTCGAGCTTCGTTTCCCTCAGAGCCAAAACATCCAGGTTTCTTTCCTCAAACATACTACCTGTCTCTTCTTTTTTCTCACCTTGGTTACATCCACACACATTTAGACACCCCAATCTGAGCTTTAGAGGAGGGTGAGCAATCCCTGCGTGACTCCTTCAATTTCCCCTTTTAGAAAGTTAAAATACAAGGAGGGGGAGGGTGAATGTGTTGGAAATGAAATGTTTGAGGACAGTATGTGGTGTGAGGTGGTTTGATCAAGTAAGTAATGAAAGAGTAAGAGAGATGTGTGGTAATAAAAAGAGTGTAGTTGAGAGAGCAGAAGAGATTGTATTGAAATGGTTTGGTCACATGGAGAGAATGAGTGAGGAAAGATTGACAAAGAGGATATATGTGTCAGAGGTGGAGGGAACGAGAAGTGGAGACCAAATTGGAGGTGGAAGGATGGAGTGAAAACGATTCTGAGTAATTGGGGCCTGAACATACGATGTGGTGTACCGGGGTCGACGTGCTGTCAATGGATTGAACCACGGCATGTGGAGCATCTGGGGTAAACCATGGAAAGTTTTGTGGAGTCTGGATGTGGAAAGAAAACTGTGGTTTCAGTGCATTACACATGACAGCTAGAGACTGAGTGTGAACAAATGTGGCCTTTGCTATCTTTTCCTAGCGCTACCTCGCGCGCACCGGGGGAGGGGGTGCTGTTTCATGTGTGGCTGGGTGGCGAAAGGAATGGATGAAGGCAGCAAGTATGAATATGTACATGTGTATATATGTATATGTCTCTGTACGTATAAGTAGGTATACATTGAAATGTATAGGTATGTATATGTGCGTGTGTGGGTGTTTATGTATATACATGTGTATGTGGGTGGGTTGGGCTGTTCTTTTGTCTGTCTCCTTGAGCTACCTCACTAACATGGGAGACAGCAACTAAGTATAATAAATAAAAAAAAGAAAAAAATTTCATACTATTCGCCATTTCCCGCATTAGCGAGGTAGCGTTAAGAACAGAGGACTGGGCCTTTGAGGGCATATCCTCACCTGGCCCCCTTCTCTTTTCCTTCTTTTGGAAAATTAAAAAAACGAGAGGGGAGGATTTCCAGCCCCCACTCCCAATAAATAAAATAAAATATATAATATTTTTTTTTTTTTTTTTTTTTCCAAAAGAAGGAACAGAGAAGGGGGCCAGGTGAGGATATACCCTCTAAGGCCCAGTCCTCTGTTCTTAAAGCTACCTCGCTAATGCGGGAAATGGCGAATAGTATGAAAGAAAAGAAAAAATATAATATAATAGGTACAGTAGGGTTGAGGGTCAAGTCAATTGGGAGGTGAGTTTGAATGGAGAAAAACTGGAGGAAGTGAAGTGTTTTAGATATCTGGGAGTGGATCTGGCAGCGGATGGAACCATGGAAGCGGAAGTGGATCATAGGGTGGGGGAGGGGACGAAAATTCTGGGGGCCTTGAAGAATGTGTGGAAGTCGAGAACATTATCTCGGAAAGCAAAAATGGGTATGTTTGAAGGAATAGTGGTTCCAACAATGTTGTATGGTTGCGAGGCGTGGGCTATGGATAGAGTTGTGCGCAGGAGGATGGATGTGCTGGAAATGAGATGTTTGAGGACAATGTGTGGTGTGAGGTGGTTTGATCGAGTGAGTAACGTAAGGGTAAGAGAGATGTGTGGAAATAAAAAGAGCGTGGTTGAGAGAGCAGAAGAGGGTGTTTTGAAGTGGTTTGGGCACATGGAGAGAATGAGTGAGGAAAGATTGACCAAGAGGATATATGTGTCGGAGGTGGAGGGAACGAGGAGAAGAGGGAGACCAAATTGGAGGTGGAAAGATGGAGTGAAAAAGATTTTGTGTGATCAGGGCCTGAACATGCAGGAGGGTGAAAGGAGGGCAAGGAATAGAGTGAATTGGAGCGATGTGGTATACCGGGGTTGACGTGCTGTCAGTGGATTGAATCAAGGCATGTGAAGCATCTGGGGTAAACCATGGAAAGCTGTGTAGGTATGTATATTTGCGTGTGTGGACGTATGTATATACATGTGTATGGGGGGGGGTTGGGCCATTTCTTTTGTCTGTTTCCTTGCGCTACCTCGCAAACGCGGGAGACAGCGACAAAGTATAATAAATAAAATAATAAAATGAATTTATCACCTGATCATAAAAAGGTACAATATTGATACAAAATGTATGAAATATTGATAGATTTGTGTTTATCATTACAGATCATACTGGGATATACAAAAAATATATAAAAAAAAATTTTTATACTGACAATTGTACTAATCACTTCTGATCATACTGATATATACAAAAAATTTATTCATAAAAACTTCTTCGTAATGTCCAGATAAATGAGGGTTGACTATAGAGGAATTCATTAAGGATGATGAAAACCTTTCACAGGCTTACAAAAATACTGATGATGAGACAACAAGACATTCGAAGGAAATACGTACTTATGACTGTCTAATGCTAAAATATCATGTGCTCCTTAGTATTCCATTTTGCAGTACATGGAATGAAGTTCCCCTTCACTGTCATTAACAAGCTCAGGGCCTTGAAATGAACAAAATGACCATTCCTGTATATACAATGAAAATCACACTATTCAAAATGTAGGATGAAGTCTAGCCTCTTCAGCTTGAAAATTTGAGCTTAATCTTTCAACTAGAGTGTTCTTATGCAAATATAGTAGTAAACTCTACAAACATCCATTAGTAAGCTGAAATTTATCCTACCTATACTTCTGCTTAAATCATGAATATAAGCAAGCACCTATAAAGCTAATATGAAAAAGAAGCTTTTCAAAACTACAGCACATCTGATACAAAAGACAATGCTTATTCTCAAGGAAACTAGGACACAAAGTTATGCATTTATGCACTGTGTATTATATATCCAGAATGAGGCATAAGCATCACAAGCCTTGATGGAATGCATTAGCTTTTTTTCTGGCAACATTAATGGGTTTCAATACATGCATCCAGTCTTTTAAGATGTAATGAGTTCTTTAAAAGGTACAAAAAGTCCAATTATCCGACTTCTAGGTACATGACTCCCAATGACAAATGATGAATGGATAGACAATGGACAGATGATATAAATAATATCTACATTAAGTTCATTGCCAAAGGTGACAGATGATGGACACGGTCAACACATGAACAGATCAATGACTATTGAATGGATAATATAAAAAGAAATTTCTTTATAAAGTCCCATGGCCTACGGTTTGAATTTTTTTCAAAGTTGTGCACTTGGTTAAATTCCAGGTTAAATCGTTTCATTAAAGATCTAAAGCAAAATTCAGATTAGAGTTACAGGTTTCATGCTATTCAATGCTTTAGATGCTGGGAAATAACTGCCTATAGCTTTATGAGTATCCAACTTAAAGTTTTGAAATTATGATTGAAGTTAAGGTGAAGTTAAAGCATGACTCCTAATGACAAATGTAATACAGATGGACAAATACATGGACAAAAGACAGATGACCAGATGAATGAAAGAAAGACAAATGCATGAGTGATGAACAGAACTTCCTTGTAAGTACAAATAAGTAAAGGCAATGGATGGACAGACAATGAATGAATGGACAATAGGCAGATGGATAAAGCAATCTCCAAGTGTCAGCACTGTTATGAGAAACATCAACATTTTTTCTGATGAGTACATGTTCATTTTTCAGTTTTATTTTTCTAACTCTTTTAATACAGTGTCTTTGTAAAGCCTCCCAGTATCTGATTTTTCCAGTTATCCCACTTGCCACAAGTCCTTACATGGTTGGATAATTGGACTTTCACTTTACCTGTTTAGAAATTTGAAATATTTTTTGTCAAACAGTATTATCTCTTCTATATGAAAGAAATACATTACATTCATAGACTTCACAAAATTTTTGGAAACTGCTGATGATTCTGTTACCTAATTATCATGGAACTACTCTGCTGGGCCTAATAAAATTTTTCAAAACTGTGGATGATGCTACAGGTTGGGAATTATTACCTACATTATCATGGTACTGTACCAAAACATGTTAGTAAATCAATGACCCCATACCTAGAGGTCTGACTCCCTTTGCCCTGGGCCATTCCCCGCCTCAGCAACATAATGAATGAAACCCAAAGAACTGGGAGAGTCAGTAGTCTTGGGTCGTTGAAGTTTACAATGACTGGCACACAGCCCATAGACCAGTCAAAACACAGCCAAATTGGGAGAACCAGTAGAAGAGCATTCATGCTGTATGTATACTGATAATTCAAACTCTGTGGAAAAGATATACTGCTTTAAGTATATTCAAAATTGTATAAGAATGTGCAATCAATACATCATCATCTTCATCACATGGCAGATACAGAGTACTGCAGAGGAAGCAAATCCAATATGCAACATGCAAGCTCAAGATGCAAAACTTAAGACTAGAATTTTTTTTATACAACAAAATACACTGATCCAACTGTATAGCATATCCTCCTGTGCTATGTATATACATGTCAAACATCAGATCTGTTCATCATGACCTTATGAGGTAAGCAAACAATACAGGGATGTTACAAGAGATTTTATTCTAGGTAATATTTCTTTTCATATCCTCACCTTTGCCCTCCTGCCCTTGGATCCCTTCCATGGGGGTTGATTTGTCCATCAAGAAATACCAAAAACCAAAGGTGTCTCAGGAAAAAAAAATTCTATAAACTCCTAATTTGAGAAAGAACTTTGGTCCTGCAAGGGATGACCTCATTTTTTTAATTTCTTGGGGTGGCCCAGTCCCCCAGTATATCACAGTTATACTATGTAGTCAAGGTATGGGACTTGCCAGACATATGCTATTGGATCAAGTCCCCTACCATGACTAGAGGGAGAGATCTTACATTACAAGCTGCCTCCAACATTCTGATGATGTGAGAAAACAGATTTTCATAAATCAGACACTCCCCTCCCATCAAGACCGAGTTCTAGGAGCAACTTATCAAACAACATCAACCAGGGTCAATACAACAGAAGCAAGGAGAGTGAGGAGACTTTGACTGCCTGAAATATGACACTCAGCTGACAATCCAGGGTCTGAACCAGTATCATTGCTTATCCAACTGGAACAGGCATCAGTAATATAGATTGACAGACTACAGTAATACTATACCTGTCCCTTCCTACCTCTAGTTTAACTCCCCTTATTTGGGACCCATATATTTAAAGCCTCCAAATAAATGAAAAGCAGTTGATAAAGAATATATATGTATCAGAAGTGTAGGGGAAAAAGAGAAGGGGTGACCACATTAAAGATGGAATGAAAAAGACTTTGAGAGTTTGAGGCCTGAGTATGCAGGAAAGTGAAAGGCATGCATGGGATAGAGTAAATTAGAGTGATGTGGTATACTGGGGATGACATACTGTCAATGGTTTGAACCTGGGCATTTAAAGTAGCTGAAAGAAACCAAGGAAAGGTCTATGGGGTCTGGTTGTGGACAGGAGGCTGTGGTTTTGGTACTTACACATAACAGCTAAAGAATGGATATGAACAAATGAGGCCTTTTCCCCATCTTTTCTTGGCAATGCTTTGTTAATGACAGACACTGCGAACAATTGTGAAAGAAAAAAAAAGGACCACAAAACCAAAACACAAGGTGGTGGAATAGGCAGGACAGTCATGCTAACACTACATTACTCACTTTAAAAATTCACAATACTACCATATAATGTAACTTAAAAACGATGGCTGGGATCATATTAGGTGGTCTACAAAGGGTAGGTGAAGGCTGGCACCACCTTACCAGAAATCATGAGAGTTGGAAGTTCCTGACCCATATTTTCCTAAGGAATACATCTTTTGTTTATGAAATAGACTGCAGATAAGAAAAAAAAGTTTTTTCCTTAATATTTTTAAAGTATGAAATATTATTGTCTTTAAATAATGAAATCTGTCAGGATATTCTAAGTTATCTTTGTACTTATCAGTTACATTTTAATGATGTTCGTGCAAAATACTATTTGATTCATACCCCACCATCTAGCAAAATACATTCAAAACTCACACAACAGAGGCCCACTTGTAAACAAGAGATCACTTAATGCATGCCACATTTTCTTTTTTACACAGCTGTACCTGCTTCCCCATTATTTACTGCCTTCAATATGTATAGTCACTATGACTGCAAGGAATGTTAAAGATAGACAGGATAATTAGATACATTCAGAAGGTTTGAAGATGGCAAAAAATTTATGGATATGTCTGCATATCTAAAGAAAATTATTGCTGAAGGAGGTTGCACAGCTAAACAAACATTTAATGTGGATGAGCCTGGCTTTTCTGAAAAAGAATGCAATCCAGAATATTCACTGGCAGCAAAGAAAAGGAATGCTCCAGGGTTTTAGGCCACTAATAATTCCTTGATGCCTTTACTTGGATGGAATGCTTGGGGAGATTTTAAGCATGAGTAAGCCTTTGCTTTTGTTTCATTCAGAAAATCCCAGGACTATGAATAGCTATGTAAATTCTGCATTTATTTCACAAGTTACACAATAAAAGAATTAATGGGTGACAAAGACAAAAAATTAATCAAGCAGCACCTCAAGCCTTCATTACACTTTTTTTGCTACTTACCATTAAACATCATCTGCATTAACTGTGATGTGACAACAATTACTGGACCACCTTTACAGTATATTTCATTACATAATATCTAAATTATGTCATGAAAAAGTGTGGTATATTGGTGGTAAGTAGTTTCTGGTATAGTCCATCCATAAGCATTAGACAAAAAGTTTTGTTCATGAATGTAACCCCCTTATAAAATTGTTCAACTTACAACTCAGCTTGCAACAAGCTTTCAAGAATGCAACCTTATTGCAAGTCAAAGTATAGTATCCTTCTGAATTAAATTAAGATTACACAAAATATTCTCTAACTACTATCCTCCTTTTACAACATAGACATATGATGTCATCAAGGATATCTCTACAAACAAAAAAGAATCAATACTCACTCGAAACAAAAAACTATCTAGAAATGAAGCAGGATTGTCCACTTTCATGAACCTTGGCACAGTAGAGCCCATAACAACCCAACGAGCCATCAGCAGTGCGATACCCGTTATTGCGAGTATCCCATGGCGCCATATGAGGCCACGAACAACACCACCTACAAGAGAAATATAGTAAAACTCATCACACACAAAGTTGCTTAGAAATGGCAAAAGAACACAATCTCATTGATGATTTCTGGACTGGAAGAACATATTCCAGCCTAGGTGTTGAGAGCAATTTAAAGAGATACTGATTGAAAGACTACTAAAGACTATAGACATTCTAAAAAAATTTACAAGATAAAAGAAATAAAGAGAAATTGTGAACACAAACAATAGGATATGACCAGTAATGAATATCTTCATCACTGAGTTTTGTGGTTACGGGATACTTGAATTGGCAAAAACTTTGCCAACAAAGAGAGGTTCAATCACGTATTCATCAGAGTTGGAAGAATGAAAGAAAAATAATATTCAGAGGGCAAAAACTGAAACATCAAAAAAGGTTAGACAAGAGAACAGCACCAACAATACTTCAGAGAGGTCAGGAATAATTGATGCATATGCCAAACTCACACCAATGAATGCAAATGCAGATGAACTGGTGGTAAATGGAAAAGACCTGGAGTTCAAGGACTGAATTAGGAGTAATGGAGACAAATCTTATTAAAGATGTAAGATCTGACCTCATCTGTACAAAGATATACATGATAGGAAGGAGAAAGAACTCGTTATGGAGGCCCAATTGCCATGGCCATCCCCTTAAGGGAGTTCCAGTTGGGAACAGGCATTAGAGATACAGACAGATAAATTGCTAAGAGAAGACAAAGAAGGAAGGGGATGACCCTCATATTAAGGGACATTGAGTTTCAGGAAATACTGATGGATGGCCCATTCAGACATTACCTGTTAGGATTAGTATTTGCAAGAAAGATTTGCCTGTTGGAGTTCATAATCTATAATTCTCTAAGGAATATTGATGAACCAAAACAATTATACAAATAGCAGAGAAAGTTCAGAGATGGGGCCCCATGAGTGTAAAACTCCCAACCTGTACAGTAAAGATACATAGGTGATTACAATACTAACAATGATAGAAATAACAGAATGATGCAGGAAGCGGTGAGGCAAATACTCCTCAGAAACAGTAAAGTTCTAATACCGTAGCAAGGGATTTTAAATACAAACGACCAGGCTGAAAGAATCTGGGTTCTCAAAGACCTAGAGAATTTCCTTTATTAGCTTTCCACTGAGAACACTAGAATCAAAAGAGATGATACATTATCATTATTAGATTCCATCTTTACACACAGTAGTAAGGAAGTTACTGAAATGAAATAAAATACACCAATTGGAAAAAGTAGTCATATGATGCTTGATTACAATCATGTGGTTATGGAATATATGAAAAGATAAGAGAGGAATCCACCTTAAAGAAAAGCTAAGATCATGGAAACTACACTAAGATAACCAATATCTTGTCAGAAAAGTGATCATATAATGCTGCAGGTTGATTACAAGGTCAATGAGAACACAAAAATATCACAGAGGATACCAGACTCAAAGAGAGATGTAATAATGGAAACTACACAGAGATAAACAGTTTCTCTGGGACTATGAGTGAGGAAATGGAGTTCCAGAGACATAATATGCATCACTGTTATGAATCATTCTGTAAAATCAACAGTCTTAGAACATGGATACCTTTAGCTACAAAAAAAAAGGAATGTTAGAAAAGACAAAGTTCAATTAAAGATATCAAAAACAAAACAGCTTAGGGTCACACTATTGAAAAATATGGGCAGCACAACAGTCACCCAACATCTGATACGTGTATGAAAGTATTGAATGAGTGAGCAAGTCAAGGGAGGCAGGATCTGAGAAAATTTGAAAAATATCATGAACAAGGCAACAGGTAATCTAAAACTTTTCAAGAGAATCATAAGGAGTTAACCTGAAGGTACTGAATGAGTGCAGCAAGTTAACAGAGGGAGGAGCTGAGACTTTGAAAAATACTATGAACAAGGCAACAACTAATCTAAAACTTTTCTAGAAAATCATAAGGAGTTAACTGTTGTATAAAAAGCATTAATAAGGCTAAAGGATTCAGAAGGAAGTATTATAGAGAACAGCATTAAGATATGCAAGAAGCTGAATAACAAGTTCAAAAGGGTTTACAAAATGGAAGATGCTGCAGTCCCAAAAACCACCATGATGGAATGGGAAGGTCTTGGAAAGCTATGAAAATTCTGGGAAGGACATCAGTAGACTACTAAAGGGCCCTAACTAATCAAGTTTCTCCATATGCACTGCAGAACTGTATAGACAAACTGAACACATTGCTTTTAAGATACTTCAATATATTGCTATAAAAGGGTATAGAGCCAAGGGAGTGGAATATGGCAATGTAATACCCAACTTTAATATAGGATATCAGGAGGCCCCACTGTTAAGAGTGGTTTGTACAACACTGGAAGAGACAATCAGAAAACAAATGGATGACTGTTTGCAAAGCAGAAACTGAGACACAACGTGGACTCTAAGAAAAGGTCAAATTTAACAAGTTTCATAAAAGCTCAATTCTAGAGTAAAAAACTTAAGTGCTGTGGAAGCCAGCCATATCCACCAAGTAGGACTATATGTCATACAGTTGGTGATGTAAGTGCATCTACATGCAGAGGGTGCAGGACAATGAAGCAGTAGTGCTCGATGTTTTCATTATGGGAGTTGCATTGTAGCTGTCTTGGGATAAGATGAAACGGTGACTGTAGTGATATAGTGAGAGGTGAAGTCCAGAGCACCGAGAGAAAAGTATGACCTGTGTTTATCTGTGAAGTGTGGCTTTTGGTGTGTGTATGTCTGGTAGGTTGGAGTATTAACTGAGTTGGGAGGCCAGCTGCTAAGTGCTTGTTGGGTTATTTCTGTATGTGTTTTCTCAATGTTCTAATTTTTGAGGGGTGGGAGGAATCTGAGAGTAGAGGTTACTAAGTGTGAGGCATGAGAAAGCTTTCTATTTATGCTCTGGTAGTGGTTCCTTACAGTGTCATAGGGGTGGTTGGGGTCTATACTTCAATAATTACATCATGAATGCTACTTAAATGTTGATTTCTTTGAAGCTACTTTATCATTTCTTTTGAGAGATCCTTTGTCACATCTCAATCCTAAATTAAGTAACACTATCCTACTTTTCAATGCTGCTACATGTAGCAGACTCTTTTCTTTTGTCACAACTGTGAATTACTCATGCACTGGTATCTTAAAATATTCAGAACAATAATTTTCTTCAGTAAGCAGTTATCACCTTATACATTCTAAAAACCATACCTGGTAGATTTCTCCATATGGCTGATGCCCGATGACTATGACCGATAATCAGTGATACAGCTGTACGGCCTATCAAGCCTCCATGAGCTAATAAGATATCATACGCACTGCAGACTCCCTGGAAAATAAAATTTTATTAAACAGCTCTGATGTGCAATGTCATCAGGATTAAAATTCTTTCCTTCCTTTCATACATGTTCACTATTTCTTGCAAAAATGAAGTAACATCAGAACAGATGAATGTGCCTTAGAGGAGCAAGTCTTCATTTGGTTCCTTCCTTTCCTTCTTTTGAAAAGTAATACTGGAGAGGAAAATTTCCATCACCCAACTCCAACCCCTTTTAGTTGCTTTCTACAATACACTGGAGATATGTTAACTGCAAGCTCCTGGAAATGTGAGCCTCAGAGAATGAGATGAAGGGTATTCTATTACTTATGATCGAATTCTTAGTTTTGTATTATGGGTGATCGCCCCAACCACAAGTAATAGGATACCCTTTGTCTCACATCTCATCAGGCTCAAAATACCAGCAGCTAGCATTTCACAGTACCTTACGGTAAAAATGTATAAACAGAGTCTATAAGAACATGCACTCTCATGGAAAACATAATGATCTCCAAAAGCCAGAATTTGAACCCAGGACCTTTGGATGGTAACCAAGAATGCTAACAGCTAACTTATGATCACTCTAATAAGGCTTTTGTTGGAGATTCTGTGTTTTCTGAAAATGCCGTTTCATATGTACTATTTTCGTACATTTTCACCTGTTAGGTACTGTTAAATGCTATCTGCTGGTATTTTGAGCCTGAGGGAATGAGATGATGAGTATTCTATTACTAGTGATAGAATAGTTATTTCCCTATTAGAGGCAATCAAAAGCTAGCTGTTAGCATTCCAGACTACCATACAGCACTCAATAAGCATGTAATCAAATAATGTCTGATAACCTCAACCCCACTCTCACAATTCAACAAACTGTTCCCAATTTCTCTCATCCTAGGCATCCCATGTCCTTCAATTACACTCTCTACTGCCAAATCACTCTCTCTTGCATATAAATGCCCCATCATATAAATGCCCCATCAAGAAGACTTGATCCTAATATCTCAAGCACTCCTTCAGCTCCTCCCACAAGAGTCTTTTCTTCCTTACTGCTCTCACTAACAGGTGCATAGGTGCATAAACAATGACACTCACCCACCTTTCAAATTCTACTTTCAATCTCACCTACATCCTTCCAGAGCTCATTTCCTTACACTCTTTTACACATTCCCACAGTTTTTCCTTCATCAAAAGTGCCATCCCATCCTTGTGTTTGTCCTCCTCCTAACCAAACTTTACCCCCAAACACACCCCTACCATCTGTCCACCTTCCCTTTCATCTTAACTTACTTCAAAGATACATCATCCAGGTTCCTCTCCTTAACCAAAGCACCTATCTGGCTTTTCTTCTAATCCTAGATAATGCATGCACATTCAGACATCCAAGCCTGAGTCTTTGGGAACCATTCTTCACTTAGCTTTTTCCTCTCTTCCAGTTTCCCATTTCCTATGAGTCCTCTCTTATGAAACTCAAGAGACACATGGGTAGTTTTCTTATCCCCTGTTCCCTGGGATATGAAAAATGTGATTCAGAATGAAGTATGTGAATTACAAGTTTAGCGCAAGATGAATGACTGAACATCACTGACACCAACTTCAAAATCATCCACAGGAAGAAAATACATACCAGTGCAGTGATGCCAACCTCCTTACAGAGCATGGCTGTGGCTGTAGAGGCAGCAGTCATCAGTAAATATAACATGCTACGACCACATTTACGTGAACTGCTGCAAAACAAAAAGTTTCCTCGTCATAAAAAGAAAATACAAAATGTTCATATTCATCTCTATGCAACTGATTGGACAATATAATGAGCATGGGTACGTGAACAACACAATAAATCTCGGTACAGTATATGTCAGTTTTCCCCATATACTGCATGGTGGAAGTGAAACAAAACTAAAACAAATATCATATACCTCACAGCTCTATTTCCTTAGCTCTTATTGACTAGGTTTAAATCAGATTTTCTTAAAAGAAAGTACAACTTTTAAAAGAATACAAAAGAAAGAAAGCTGCAATGGGCAAGTATGAAATACACGAAGAGGTAGAAATAAGAAAACTTCAGATATAAACAAAACATTTGATTATATAAAAGTATTTTTGCACAGGACTCTGCCTAAATGAGGTTACATCACAAGTAAAAAGTCCCCTTTGGCAAGGCTGTATCATGGTCTGTTGATGAAAGGGAGTGCAGTCTCGTCAAAAAACTTCTAACTCCAAAGGAGTCCTCCCACTTCCGACACAAATGTCCCATTTGTCAACCTTCCCTCACTCCTTCTCTCCATATGTTCAAACCATTTCAAAACATCCTCTTCTACTCTCTCAACCACACTCTTTTTATTTCCACACATCTCCCTTATCCTTTCATTTCTTACTCAATCAAACAACCTCACATCACATATTGTCCTCAAACATTTCATTTCCAACATACAGGAGGGTGAAAGGCATGCAAGGAATAGAGTGAATTGGAATGATGTAGTATACTGGGGTCGATGTGCTGTCAATGGATTGAACCAGGGCATATGAAGCGTCTGGGGTAAGCCATGGAAAGGTCTGTGGGCCTGGATGTGGAAAGGGAGCTGTGGTTTTGGTGCATTACAAATAACAGCAAGAAACTGAGTGTGAACGAATGTGGCCTTCTTGTCTTTTCCTGGTGCAACATCAATGGTGGGGTGGTGACGGAAATGGATGAAAGCAACAAGTATGAATATGTACATGTGTATATATGTATATGTCTGTGTATGTATATGCTGAAATGTATATGTATATGTGTGTATGGGCATTTATGTGTGTATGAGGGTTGGGCCTTTCTTCATCTGTTTTCTTGTGCTACCTCGTTGATGCGGGAAAAAGCAATTAAGTATAAATATATATGTGTAGGTGAGAAGATGGGTGCTAACCTCGCTGTCGCAGGAAACAGCAATTATGTAAAATAAATAATAAGATATGATTATATATATATCCCTAGGGATACGGTAGAAAGAATACTTCAAATGCATTCCTCACGTGTCGCAGAAGGCGACTAAAGGGGACAAGAGTGGGTGGCGAGAAACAATCCCCTCCTTGTATTTCAACTTTCTTAAAGGGGAAACAGAAGAAGGAGTCACACGGGGAGTGCTCATCCTCCTCGAAGGCTCAGATTGGGGTGTCTAAATGTGTGTGGATGTAACCAAGATGAGAAAAAAGGAGAGATAGGTAGTATGTTTGAGGAAAGGAACCTGGATGTTTTGGTTCTGAGTGAAACGAAGCTCAAGGGTAAAGGGGAAGAGTAGTTTGGGAATATCTTGGGAGTAAAGTCAGGGGTTAGTGAGAGTACAACAGAAAGGGAAGGAGTAGCACTACTCCTGTAACAGGAGTGGTGGGAGTATGTGATAGGGTGTAAGAAAGTAAGCTCTAGATTGATATGGGTAAAACTGAAAGTGGATGGAGAGAGATGGGTGATTATTGGTGCATGTGCACCTGGGCATGAGAAGAAAGATCATGAGGCAAGTGTTTTGGGAGCAGCTAAGTGAGTGTGTTAGTAGTTTTGATGCACGAGACCGGGTTATAGTGATGGGTGATTTGAATGCAAAGGTGAGTAATGTGGAAGTTGAGGGAATAATTGGTGTACATGGGGTGTTCAGTGTTGTAAATTGAAATGGTTAGGAGCTTGTAGATTTATGTGCTGAAAAAGGACTGGTGATTGGGAATACCTGATTTAAAAAGAGAGAGATACATAAGTATACGTATGTAAGTAGGAGAGATGGCCAGAGAGCATTATTGGATTATGTGTTAATTGATAGGGCGCCTAAAGAGAGACTTTTGGATGTTAATGTGCTGAGAGGTGCAACTGGAGGGATGTCTGATCATTATCTTGTGGAGATGAAGGTGAAGATTTGTAGAGGTTTTCAGAAAAGAATAGAGAATGTTGGGGTGAAGAAGGTGGTGAGGGTAAGTGAGCTTGGGAAGGAGACTTACTTGAGGAAGTACCAGGAGAGACTGAGTACAGAATAGAAAAAGGTGAGAACAAAGGACAGTAAGGGGAACGGGGGAGGAATGGGATGTATTTAGGGAAGCAGTGATGGCTTACGCAAAAGATGCTTGTGGCATGAGAAGCATGGGAGGTGGGCAGATTAGAAAGGGTAGTGAGTAGTGGGATGAAGAAGTAAGATTAGTGAAAGAGAAGAGAGAGGCATTTGGACAATTTTTGCAGGGAAATAATGCCAATGACTGGGAGATGTATAAAAGAAAGAGGCAGGAGGTCAAGAGAAAGGTGCAAGAGGTGAAAAAGAGGGTAAATGAGAGTTGAGGTGAAAGAGTATCATTAAATATCAGGGAGAATAAAAAGATATTTTGGAAGGAGGTAAATAAAGTGCGTAAGACAAGGGAACGAATGGGAACATCAGTGAAGGGGGCTAATGGGGAGGTGGTAACAAGTAGTGGTGATGTGAGAAGGAGATGGAGTGAGTATTTTGAAGGTTTGTTGAATGTGTTTGATGATAGAGTGGCAGATATAGGGTGTTTTGGTCGAGGTGTTGTGCAAAGTGAGAGGGTTAGGGAGAATGCTTTGGTAAACAGAGAAGAGGTAGTAAAAGCTTTGCAGAAGGTGAAAGCCAGCTAGGCAGCGGGTTTGGACAGTATTGCAGTGGAATTTATTAAAAAAGGGGGTGACTGTATTGTTGACTGGTTGGTAAGATTATTTATTGTATATATGACTCATGGTGAGGTGCCTGAGGACTGGTGGAATGTTTGCATAGTACCATTGTACAAAGGCAAAGGGGATAAGAGTGAGTGCTCAAATTACAGAGGTATAAGTTAGTTGAGTATTCCTGGTAAATCATACGGGAGGGTATTAATTGAGAGGGTGAAGGCATGTACAGAGCATCAGATTGGGGAAGAGCAGTGTGGTTTCAGAAGTGGTAGAGGATGTGTGGATCAGGTGTTTGCTATGAAAAATGTATGTGAGAAATTACTTAGAAAAGCAAAAGGAGTGAAAAAGATTTTGAGCAATTGGGGCCTGAACATACAAGATGGTGAAAAGCGTGCAAGGAATAGAATGAATTGGAACGATGTGGTATAATGGGGTCGACATGCTGTCAATGGAATGAACCAGGGCATGTTACGCATCTGGGGTAAACCATGGAAAGTTTTGTGGGGCATGGATGTGAAAAGGGAGCTGGGGTATATATATATACAGGCAGCAGGTTTGGATGGTATTGCAGTGGAATCTATTAAAAAAGGGGGTGACTGTATTGTTGACTGGCTGGTAAGGTTATTTAATGTATGTATGACTCATGGTGAGGTGCCTGAGGATTGGCGGAATGCGTGCATAGTGCCATTGTACAAAGGCAAAGGGGATAAGAGTGAGTGCTCAAATTACAGAGGTATAGGTTTGTTGAGTATTCCTGGTAAATTATATGGGAGGGTATTGTTTGAGAGGGTGAAGGCATGTACAGAGCATCAGATTGGAGAAGAGCAGTATGGTTTCAGAAGTGGTAGAGGATGTGTGGATCAGGTGTTTGCTTTGAAGAATGTATGTGAGAAATAATTAGAAAAGCAAATGGATTTGTATGTAGCATTTATGGATCTGGAGAAGGCATATGATAGAGTTGATAGAGATGCTCTGTGGAAGGTATTAAGAATATATGGTGTGGGAGGCAAGTTGTTAGAAGCAGTGAAAAGTTTTTATCGAGGATGTAAGGCATGTGTACGTGAAGGAAGAGAGGAAAGTGATTGGTTCTCAGTGAATGTAGGTTTGCGGCAGGGGTGTGTGATGTCTCCATGGTTGTTTAATTTGTTTATGGATGGGGTTGTCAGGGAGGTGAATGCAAGAGTTTTGGAAAGAGGGGCAAGTATGAAGTCTGTTGTGGATGAGAGAGCTTGGGAAGTGAGTCAGTTGTTGTTCGCTGATGATACAGCGCTAGTGGCTGATTCATGTGAGAAACTGCAAAAGCTGGTGACTGAGTTTGGTAAAGTGTGTGAAAGAAGAAAGTTCAGAGTAAATGTGAATAAGAGCAAGGTTATTAGGTACAGTAGGGTTGAGGGTCAAGTCAATTGGGAGGTAAGTTTGAATGGAGAAAAACTGGAGGAAGTAAAGTGTTCTAGATATCTGGGAGTGGATCTGGCAACGGATGGAACCATGGAAGCGGAAGTGAATCATAGGGTGGGGGAGGGGGCGAAAATCCTGGGAGCCTTGAAGAATGTTTGGAAGTCGAGAACATTATCTCGGAAAGCAAAAATGGGTATGTTTGAAGGAATAGTGGTTCCAACAATGTTGTATGGTTGCAAGGCGTGGGCTATGGATAGAGTTGTGCGCAGGAGGGTGGATGTGCTGGAAATGAGATGTTTGAGGACATTGTGTGGTGTGAGGTGGTTTGATCGAGTAAGTAATGTAAGGGTAAGAGAAATGTGTGGAAATAAAAAGAGCGTGGTTGAGAGAGCAGAAGAGGGTGTTTTGAAATGGTTTGGGCACATGGAGAGAATGAGTGAGGAAAGATTAACCAAGAGGATATATGTGTCGGAGGTGGAGGGAACGAGGAGAAGTGGGAGACCAAATTGGAGGTGGAAAGTTGGAGTGAAAAAGATTTTGAGTGATCGGGGCCTGAACATGCAGGAGGGTAAAAGGCGGGCAAGGAATAGAGTGAATTGGATCGATGTGGTATACCGGGGTTGACGTGCTGTCATTGGATTGAATCAGGGCATGTGAAGTGTCTGGGGTAAACCATGGAAAGTTGTGTGGGGCCTGGGTGTGGAAAGGGAGCTGTGGTTTCGGGCATTATTGCATGACAGCTAGAGACTGAGTGTGAACGAATGGGGCCTTTGTTGTCTTTTCCTAGCGCTACCTCGCACACATGAGGGGGCAGGGGGATGGTATTCCATGTGTGGCGAGGTGGCGATGGGAATGAATAAAGGCAGACAGTGTGAATTGTGTGCATGGGTATATATGTATGTGTCTGTGTATGTATATATATATGTACATTGAGATGTATAGGTATGTATATTTGCGTGTGTGGACGTGTATGTATATACATTTGTATGGGGGTGGGTTGGGCCATTCCTTTCGTCTGTTTCCTTGCGCTACCTCGCAAACGCGGGAGACAGCGACAAAGCAAAATAAAAAAATAAAAATATGTATATATATACACATTTATTTATTATACTTTGTCGCTGTCTCTCACGTTAGCAAAGTAGCGCAAGGAAACAGATGAGAGAATGACCCAACCCACCCACAAACACATGTATATACATACATGTCCACACACAGCACATATACATACCTATACATCTCAACGTATACATATATATACACACACAGACATATACATATATACACATGTACATAATTCATACTGTCTGCCCTTATTCATTCCCGTCACCACCCCACCACACATAAACTGACAACCCCCTCCCCCTGCATGTGCGCCGGGTAACACTAGGAAAAGACAACAAAGGCCACATTCATTCACACTCAGTCTCTAGCTGTCATGTATAATGCACTGAAACCACAGCTCCCTTTCCACATCCAGGCCCCACAAAACTTTCCATGGTTTACCCCAAACACTTCACATGCCCTGATTCAATCCATTGACAACATGTCGACCCCGCGATACCACATCATTCCAATTCACTCTATTCCTTGCACACCTTTCATCCTCCTGCATGTTCAGGCCCTGATCACTCAAAATCTTTTTCACTCCATCTTTCCACCTCCAATTTGGTCTCCCACTTCTCGTTTCCTCCACCTCTGACAAATATATCCTCTTTGTCAATCTTTCCTCACTCATTCTCTCCATGTGACCAAACCATTTCAAAACACCCTCTTCTGCTCTCTCAACCACACTCTTTTTTATTACCACACATCTCTCTTGCCCTTTCATTACTTACTCGATCAAACCACCTCACACCACATATTGTCCTCAAACATCTCATTTCCAGCACATCCTTCCTCCTCCGCACAACTCTATCTATAGCCCACACCTCGCAACCATATAACATCGTTGGAACCACTATTCCTTCAAACATACCCATTTTTGCTTTCCAAGATGACGTTCTCGACTTCCACACATTTTTCAATGCTACCAGAACTTTCGCCCCCTCCCCCACCCTATGGTTCACTTCCGCTTCCGTTATTTATTTTGCTTTGTCGCTGTCTCCCACGTTAGTGAGGTAGCGCAAGGAATCAGATGAAAGAATGGCCCAACCCACCCACATACACATGTATATACATACACGTCCACACACGCAAATATACATACCTATACATCTCAACATATACTTATATATACACACACAGACATATACATATATACACATGTACATAATTCATAGTCTGCCTTTATTCATTCCCATTGCCACCCACCATACATGAAGTAACAACCCCCTACCCCCAAATGTTTGTGAGGTAGTGATAGGAAAAGACAACAAAGGCCCCATTCGTTCACACTCAGTCTGTAGCTGTCAAGTAATAATGCACCGAAACCACAGCTCCCTTTCCACATCCAGGCCCCACACAACTTTCCATGGATTACTCCAGACGCTTCACATGCCCTGGTTCAATCCATTGACAGCACGTCGGCCCCGGTATACCACATCGTTCCAATTCACTCTATTCCTTGCACGCCTTTCACCCTTCTGTATGTTCAGGCCCTGCTCACTCAAAATCTTTTTCACTCCATCTTTCCACCTCCAATTTGGTCTTCCACTTCTCCTCGTTCCCTCCACCTCCGATACATATATCCTCTTGGTCAATCTTTCCTCACTCATTCTCTCCATGCGACCAAACCATTTCAAAACATTCAAACTTACCTCCCAAGTGACTTGTCCCTCAACCCTACTGTACCTAATAACCTTGCTCTTATTCACATTGACTCTCAGCTTTCTCCTTTCACACACTTTACCAAAATCAGTCACCAGCTTCTGCAGTTTCTCACCCGAATCGGCCACCAGCACTGTATCATCAGCGAACAACAACTGACTTACTTCCCAAGCTCTCTCATTCACAAGAGACTGCGTACTTGCCCCTCTTTCCAAAACTCTTCCTACACGTACACATGCCTTACATCCTCGATAAAAACTTTTCATTGCTTCTAACAACTTACTTCCCACACTATATATTCTTAATACCTTCCACAGAGCATCTCTATCAACTCTTAAGTATTTCTTACATACATTTTTCATAGCAAACACCTGATCCACATATCCTCTACCACTTCTGAAACCACACTGCTCTTCCCCAATCTGATGCTCTGTACATGCCTTCACCCTCTCAATCAATACCCTCCCATATAATTTACCAGAAATACTCAACAAACTTATACCTCTATAATTTAAGCACTCACTCTTATCCCCTTTGCCTTTGTACAATGGCACTATGCAACCATTCCACCAGTCCTCAGACACCTCACCATGAGTCATACATACATTAAATAACCTTACCAACCAGTCAACAATACAGTCACCCCCTTTTTTAATAAATTCCATGCAATACCATCCAAACCTGCTGCCTTGCCAGCTTTCATCTTCCACTTTTACTACTTCTTCTCTGAGAAGATATATATCTTCTCATGACCAGGTGCATAGGCACCCATAATCACCCATCTCCATCCACCTTTAGTTTTACCCATATCAATCTAGAGTTTACTTTCTTACACTCTATCACACACTCCCACAACTCCTGCTTCAGGAGTAGCCAAAACATCCAGGTTCCTTTCCTCAAATATACTACCTATCTCTCCTTTTCTCTCATCTTCGTTACAGCTACACACATTTAGACATCCCTATCTGAGCCTTCGAGGAGGATGAGCACCCTCCACATGACTCCTTCTTCTGTTTTCCCTTCTGGAAACTTAAAATACATGGAGGGGAGGGTTTCTAGTCCCCCGCTCCTGTCCCCTATAGTCGCCTTTTACGATACATGGGGAATGCATGGGAAGTATTCTTTCTTCCCTATCCTTCTAGGACAGAAAGATCATGAGGCAGGTGTTTTGGGATCGGTTGAGTGAGTGTGTTAGCAGCTTTGATGCACGAGACCAGGTTATAGTGATGGTTGATTTGAATATAAAGGTAAGTAATGTGGCAGTTGAGGGTATAATTGGTGTACAGGGGGTGATTAGTGTTGTAAATGGAAATAGTGAAGAGCTTGTAGATTTGTGTGCTGAAAAAGGACTGGTGATTGGGAATACCTGGTTTAAAAAGAGAGATATGTACATAAGTATACGTATGTAAGAAGGAGAGATGGCCAGAGAGCGTCATTGGATTATATGTTAATCAATAAGTGCGTGAACAAGAGACTTTTGGATGTTAATCTGCTGAAAGGGGCAACTGGAGGAATGTTTGATCATTATCTTGTGGAGGCAAAGGTGAAGATTTGTAGAGGTTTTCAGAAAAGAAGAGAGAATGTTGGGGTAAAGAGAGTGGTGAGAGTAAGTGAGTTTGGAAAGACTTGTGTGAGGAAGTACCAGGAGAGATTGGGTGCAGAATGGAAAAAGGTGAGAGCAAATGATGTAAGGGGAATGGGGGAAGAATGGGATGTATTTAGGGAAGCAGTAATGGCTTGTGCAAAAGATGCTTTTTGGCATGAGAAAAGTGGGAGATGGGTAGATTAGAAAGGGTAGTTAGTGGTGGGATGAAGAAGTAAGATTGTTAGTGAAAGAGAAGAGAGTGAGGTGTTTGGACAATTTTTGCAGGGAAGTAGTGCGAATGGTTGGGAGATGCATAAAAGAAAGAGACAGGAGGTCAAGAGAAAGGTGCAAGAGGTGAAAAAGAGGGCAAATGACTGTTGGGGTGAAAGAGTATCATTAAATTTTAGGGAGAATAAAAAGATGTCTTGGAGGGGGGTAAATAAAGTACATAATACAAGAGAACAAACAGGAAGATAGGTGAAGGGGGCTAAAGGGTAGGTAATAATAAGAAGTCGTGAAATGAGATGGAGATGGAGAGAGTATTTTGAAGATTTGCTGACTTTGTTTGATGATACAGTGGTAGATAAAGGGTGTTTTGGTCAAGATGGTGTGCAAAGTGAGAGGATCAGGGAGAATGGTTTGGTAAGCAGAGAAGAGGTAGTGAAAGCTTTGCGAAGATGAAAGCCAGCAAGGTGACAGGTTTGGATGGTATTGCAGTGGAAGTTATTAAAAAAGGGAGTGACTGTGTTGTTGACTGGTTGGTAAGGATATTCACTGTATTTATGGTTGATGGTGAAGTTCCGGAGGATTGGCAGAATGCATGCATAGTGCCATTGTACAAAGGCAAAGGGGATAAAGGTAAGTGTTTAAATTACACAGGTATAAGTTTGTTGAGTATTCCTGGGAAATTATATGGGAGGGCATTGATTGAGAGGGTCAAGGCATGTACACAGCATCAGATTGGGGAAGAGCAGTGTGGTTTCAGAAGAGGTAGAGGATGTGTGGATCAGGTGTTTGCTTTGAAGAATGTATGTGAGAAATACATAGAAAAACAGATGGATTTGTATGTAGCACTTATGATCTGGAGAAGGCATATGATAGAGTTGATAGAGATGCTTTGTGAAAGGTATTAAGAGTATATGATGTGGAAGGTAAGTTGCTAGAAGCAGTGAAAAGTTTTTATCAAGGATGTATGGCATGTGTATGAGTAGGAAGAGAGGAAAGTGAATGGTTCCCAGTAAATGTCGTTTGAGGCAGGGGTGCGTGATGTCTCCATGGCTGTTCAATTTATTTATGGATGGGGTTCTTAGGGAGATGAATGCTAGAGTTTTGGAGAGAGGGGCAAGTATGCAATCTGGTGTGGATGAGAGGGCTTGGGAAGTGAGTCAGTTGTTGCTCGCTGATGATACAGCACTGGTGGCTGATTCAGGTGTGAAACTGCAGAAGCTGGTGACTGAGTTTGGTAAAGTGTGTAAAAGAAGAAAGTTGAGAGTAAATGTGAATAAGAGCAAGGTTATTAGGTTCAGTAGGGTTGAGGGAAAAGTAAATTGGGAGGTAAGTTTGAAGAGAGAAAAACTGGAGGAAGTGAAGTGTTTTAGATATCTGGGAGTGGATTTAGCAGCAGATGGAACCATGGAAGCAGAGGTGAGTCACAGGGTGGGGGAGGGGGCAAAGGTTCTGGAAGCGTTGAAGAATGTGTGGAAGGCGAGAACATTATCTCGGTGAGCAAAAATGGGTGTATTTGAAGGAATAATGGTTCTAACAATATTATATGGTTGCGAGGCATGGGCTACAGATAGAATTGTGCGGAGGGAGGTGGATGTGTTGGAAATGAGATGTTTGAGAAAAATATGTGGTGTGAGGTGGTTTGATCGAGTAAGTAATGAAAGGTTAAGAAAGATGTGTGGTGATAAAAAGAGGGTGGTTGAGAGAGCAGAAGAGGGTGTATTTAGATAGTTTGGTCACATGGAGAGAATGAGTGAGGAAAGAGTGACAAAGAGGATATATGTGTCAGAGTTGGAGGGAACAAAGAGAAGTGGGAGACGAAATTTGAGGTGGAAGCATGGAGTGATAAAGATTTTGAGCGATCAGGGGCCTGAACATACAAGAGGATGAAAGGTTTGCAAGGAACAGAGTGAAGTGGAACGATGTGGTATACCGGGGTCGACATGCTGTCAATGGATTGAACCAGGTTATGTGAAGCGTCTGGGGTAAACCATGGAAAGTTTTGTGGGACCTGGATGTGGAAGGGAGCTGTGGATTCAGTGCATTACACATGACAGCTAGAGACTGAGTGTGAACGAATGTGGCCTTTGTCGTCTTTTCTTAGCGCTACCTCGCGCACGTGCGGAAGGAACGGGGGTGCCATTTCATATGTGACATGTTGGCAATGGGAATGGATGAAGGCAGCAAGTATAGATATGTACATGGGTATATATGTATATATCTGAGTGGTAGAGGATGTGTGGATCAGGTGTTTGCTTTGAAGAATGTATGTGAGAAATACTTAGAAAAGCAAATGGATTTGTATGTAGCATTTATGGATCTGGAGAAGGCATATGATAGAGTTGATAGAGATGCTCTGTGGAAGGTATTAAGAATATATGGTGTGGGAGGCAAGTTGTTAGAAGCAGTGAAAAGTTTTTATCGAGGATGCAAGGCATGTGTACGTGTAGGAAGAGAGGAAAGTGATTGGTTCTCAGTGAATGTAGGTTTGCGGCAGGGGTGTGTGATGTCTCCATGGTTGTTTAATTTGTTTATGGATGGGGTTGTTAGGGAGGTAAATGCAAGAGTTTTGGAAAGAGGGGCAAGTATGAAGTCTGTTGGGGATGAGAGAGCTTGGGAAGTGAGTCAGTTGTTGTTTGCTGATGATACAGCGCTGGTGGCGGATTCATGTGAGAAACTGCAGAAGCTGGTGACGGAGTTTGGTAAAGTGTGTGGAAGAAGAAAGTTAAGAGTAAATGTGAATAAGAGCAAGGTTATTAGGTACAGTAGGGTTGAGGGTCAAGTCAATTGGGAGGTGAGTTTGAATGGAGAAAAACTGGAGGAAGTGAAGTGTTTTAGATATCTGGGAGTGGATCTGTCAGCGGATGGAACCATGGAAGCGGAAGTGGATCATAGGGTGGGGGAGGGGGCGAAAATTTTGGGAGCCTTGAAAAATGTGTGGAAGCCGAGAACATTATCCCGGAAAGCAAAAATGGGTATGTTTGAAGGAATAGTAGTTCCAACAATGTTGTATGGTTGCGAGGCGTGGGATATGGATAGAGTTGTGCGCAGGAGGATGGATGTGCTGGAAATGAGATGTTTGAGGACAATGTGTGGTGTGAGGTGGTTTGATCGAGTAAGTAACGTAAGGGTAAGAGAGATGTGTGGAAATAAAAAGAGCGTGGTTGAGAGAGCAGAAGAGGGTGTTTTGAAATGGTTTGGGCACATGGAGAGAATGAGTGAGGAAAGATTGACCAAGAGGATATATGTGTCGGAGGTGGAGGGAACGAGGAGAAGAGGGAGACCAAATTGGAGGTGGAAAGATGGAGTGAAAAGGATTTTGTGTGATCGGGGCCTGAACATGCAGGAGGGTGAAAGGAGGGCAAGGAATAGAGTGAATTGGAGCGATGTGGTATACAGGGGTTGACGTGCTGTCAGTGGATTGAATCAAGGCATGTGAAGCGTCCGGGGTAAACCATGGAAAGCTGTGTAGGTATGTATATTTGCGTGTGTGGACGTGTGTATGTACATGTGTATGGGGGGGGTTGGGCCATTTCTTTCGTCTGTTTCCTTGCGCTACCTCGCAAACGCGGGAGACAGCGACAAAGTATAAAAAAAAAAAAAAAAAAAAAAAAAAAAATCTGAGTATATATATTTATGTATATGTTGAAATGTATGGGTATGTATATGTGGGCGGGTATGTATGTACATGTGCATGTGGGTGGGTTGAGCCATTCTTTCATCTGTTTCCTTGCGCTACCTCACAAAAGCGGGAGACAGTGACTAAGTATAATAATAATAATAATAATATATGCTGGTACCACATCAGAACATGAAACAGATTCCATTAATATCCTTTACAAGCAATTCATCCACTTCCCCCTAAATTATGTTTCACCTGCCTTGTCAATCATACAATCAAAAGGATAAATGAAAAACTACAAATCACATAAAAAAATGAATTTAGAACAAACACTCAGTGCCTAGCAACTGCAGACATTCAACAAATGCATAACAAACTGAAATAATTCCAACACAAACTCACCCCAATAAGTTTAGCACTCTGTTCTCTATAACAGCTTTCTCATCCACACTTCTCCATATCAAACCATCAGACCCATTCAAATATGAAAATTTAACCCTCACCTCACATTTCAGAAACCTATACTCAAAGAACCCCCCCTCTTCCAACAAACACAGCAATAACAAATAACATACATACCAAAATAACAAAAGCACTAAACGACTTTGCTCCCAACCCAGTTCTAAGTTACTTCACCCTTTATACACTCTTCTAAAACTACACTCCCAGGCATGTATGAGTTACCTTTCTCTTCAGCACAACATTATAAAAACTGCATGATCATGTCAGTAGACTATTCATGCCCAAGATGCAACTTCTGCAATGAAGACACTGAACACTTACTCCTTAAAAGCCCTATGCTTTCCCAACATACACTTGCACCAACACTCTTTAGGTCCTGTGGTCACACCCACTGAATGTGGCTGGCTTTCTTAGCACTGTGGGAGCCCTATGGAAGGGACTCCAGGATAAGAGGAAAAAAGTTCCATGTAATAGAATTTTGCTTAATGGTTGACTTCAGAAGTGTATCAGCTAAGAGGGAGAAGTATGTAACTTTACATTAGCAACAACAGTCACTTCATCAAACAACCAATCCTACTTAGAAACCAACACAAACCTAGAGGGCATTCTAGCCATATGTTCCATAAAGATCTGTTACTTCAGTTTTCAGTAACAAGTACTAAGTAACTGTTGAGCATTACTACATTAATTCATCATGTATTTTCTGTTCTAATAATTATGTAAAAGGATTATTACTACTTAGTTCCTCATTACAATTATTATGAACAGTCTTTTGAAATTATAGTATTAAATACTAGTAACACAAACTCAAAAAATGGGTTTTCCAAAAATTCTGGGAACCATATATGATACATATTTGTTTTGTATCAATTGTTTGAATTTATGGTATCAAAGCTTGTGAATGTTATGCTTTATTTTACAAAAATGTAAGATATATATAATGTACTTACCAATAATAGTTCTGTCCTTTGCAGTAAAAGTCTTCTGACATCCCTTTTACAGCTTTAACATAGCTCAAAAGAGCTACAAATACAAAGAGTGCACAAAGCAAATCAGCTCTTCCCACGATCCCAGATACCTATGTGAAGAAAATAACTAGTTCATAAATTTTCTGTACAGATGGTTTAAAAGGAAAAATACTTCAGATGGATATATATCTTTCTTATCCCACAATAACCTCAATCAAAAATTCCAAAAGGAGGGTGGAAGTCATGCAGGAACAAGTTGCCCATGATGTAAGTAATCAGGATGAAACACTCAAAATACTAACAGTACTGCCAAACCATCATTTCAACTATACATTGTTCCAGAAAGTTTTCCAAAATCTCATAGTTGTACAGGTGGGAAAAGAAGCTGTCTTTTTAACCCCATCATATAACACTCAAGCTCAGGACTAAATTTCCCAAGGGGATCATCCAATCCCTGCTTTGCTGAATGTGATGAGATAAACAAACACTAAGTCGTCCAAAGATATATTCAATAATAAGCTGCTTATATCCTACAAAAGATGATAAAACTATAGCTCACAAATAAAAAATAATATCTTTAACCTGAATCCCATATAACACGGAATGGGGTGGTTAGGAAGGTAAATGCAAGAGATTTGGAGACAGGCAAGTAAGCAATCTGTTGGGGGTGAGAGGCCTGGGAAGTGAGTCCATTGTTGTTTGCCGATGATCCAGTATTAGTCTGATTCAAGTGAGGAACTGCAGAAGTTGGTGACATTGTTTCGAAAAGTGTTTGAAAGAAAGCTGAGAGTAAATGTGAATAAGAGCAAGGTCATTAGGTTCAGCAGGGTTGAAGGACAAGTTATTTGGGATATAAGTTTGACTGGAGAAAAATTAGAAGTAAAGTGTTTTAGATATCTGAGAATGAAGTTAGTAACAAATGGAACCATGGAAGTGGAAGTCAGTCACAGGGTGGGGGAGGGGGCTAAGGTTCTGGGAGCAATGAGGAATGTGTGGAAGGAGAGAATGTTATCTTGGAAAGCAAAAATGGGTATTCATGTTTGAAGGAATAGTAGTTCCAACAATATATGGTTGCGAGGCATGGGCTATAGATAGGGTCGTAAGGAGGAGGGTGGATATGTTGGAAATGAAATGTTTGAGGACAATATGTGGTGTGAGGTGGTTTGATTAAGTAAGGAAAGGATAAGAGAGATGTGTGGCAATAGTGGCAATAAATAGTGTGGTTGAGAGAGTGGAAAAGGGGATGTTGAAATGGTTTTGACATATGGAGAGAATGAGTGAGAAGAGATTGACAAAGAGGATATATGTGTCAGAGGTGGAGGAAACAGAAAGTGGGAGGCCAAATTGGAGGTGGAAGGATGGAGTGAAAAGGATTTTGCACATCCACAGCCTGAACATACTGGAGGTTGGAAGGCATGCAAGGAATAGAGTGAATTGGAATGATGTGGTATAATGGGGTCGACATGCTGTCAATGGATTGAACCAGGGCATGTGAAGTGTCTGGGGTAAACCATGGAAAGTTTTGTGAGGCCTGGATGTGGAAAAGGAGCTGCGGTGTCGGTGCATTACACATGACGGCCAAAGACTGAGTGTGAACGAATGTGGCCTTTGTTGTCTTTTCCTAGCGCTACCTCGCACATACACGGGGGGGAGGGGGATGCCATTTCATGTGTGTCGGGGTGGTAGCAGGAATGGATGAAGGCAGCATATATGAATATGTACATGTGTATATATGTATATGTCTGCATATGTATGTATATGTATATGTTGAAATGTATAGGTATGTATATGTCCGTGTGTGGGCATGTGTATGTGGGTGGGTTGGGCCATTGTTTGTTGAATGTGTTTGATGATAGAGTGGTAGATATACAGTGTTTTGGTTGAGGTGGTGTACAAAGTGAGGGTTAGGGAGAATGATTTGGTAAACAGAGAAGAGGTAGTAAAAGCTTTGTGGAAGATGAAAGCCGGCAAGGCAGCGGGTTTGGATGGCACTGCAGTGGAATTTTTTAAAAAAGGGGGTGATTGTATTGATGACTGGTTGGTAAGGTTATTTAATGTATGTATGACTCATGGTGAGGTGCCTGAGGATTGGCGGAATGCTTGCATAGTGCCATTGTACAAAGGCAAAAGGGGTAAAGGTGAGTGCTCACATTACAGATGTATAAGTTTGTAGAGTATTTTTGGGAAATTATATGGGAGGGTATTGATTGAGAGGGTGAAGGCATGTACAGAGCATCAGATTGGGGAAGAGCAGTGTGGTTTCAGAAGTGGTAGAGGATGTGTGGATCAGGTGTTTGCTCTGAAGAATGTATGTGAGAAGTACTTAGAAAAGCAAATGGTAAGAGAGATGTGCGGTAATAAAAAGAGTGTGGTTGAGAGAGCAGAAGAGGATGTACATGCACATAATTCATACTGTCTGCCTTTATTCATTCCCATCGCCACCCCGCCACACATGAAATGGTAACCCCCTCCCCCCTCATGTGTGTGAGATAGCGCTAGAAAAAGACAACAAAGGCCACATTTGTTCACACTCAGTCTCTAGCTGTCATGTATAATGCACCGAAACCACAGCTCCCCTTCCACATCCAGGCCCCACAAAACTTTCCATGGTTTACCCCAGACACTTCACACGCCCTGGTTCAATCCACTGACAGCACGTCGACACCGGTATACCACATTGTTCCACTTCACTCTATTCCTTAGACACCTTTCACCCTTCTGCATGTTCAGGCCCCAATCGCTCAAAATTTTTTTCATTTCATCTTTCCACCTCCAATTCAGTCTCCTACTTCCCCTCATTCCCTCCACCTCTGACACATATATCCTCTTTGTCAATCTTTCCTCACTCATTCTTTCCATGTGACCAAACCATTTCAACACACCCTCTTCTGATCTCTCAACCACACTCTTTTTAATTACCGCACATCTCTCTTACCCTTTCATTACTTACTCGATCAAACAACCTCACACCACATATTACTGTCCTCAAACATCTCATTTCCAGCACATCCACCCTCCTCCACACAACTCTATCTATAGCCCACACCTTGCAAACCAAATAACATTGTTGGAACCACTATTCCTTCAAACATACCCATTTTTGCTTTCCGAGATAACGTTCTCGACTTCCACACATCTTTCAACACTCCCAGAACTTTCGCCCCCTTCCCCACCCTATGATTCACTTCCGCTTCCTTGGTTCCATCCGCTGCCAAGTCCACTCCCAGATATCTAAAACACTTCACTTTTCTCCATTCAAACTTACCTCCCAACTGACTTGTCCCTCAACCCTACTTTACCTAATAACCTTGCTCTCATTCACATTTACTCTCAGCTTTCTTCTTTCACACTCTTTACCAAACTCAGTCACCAGCTTCTGCAGTTTCTCACCCGAATCAGCCACCATCGCTGTATCATCAGCAAACAACGACTGACTCATTTCTCAAGCTCTCTCATCCACAACAGACTGCATACTTGCCCCTCTTTCCAAAACTCTTGTATTCACCTCCCCAACAACCCCATCGATAAACAAATTAAACAATGTTTAATGTTTAATGTAAAGTTGTTAGTGAAAGAGAAAAGTGGGGTTTTTGGATGATACTTACAAGGAAGGAGTGCAAATGACTGGGAGACGTATAAAAGAAAGTGGCAGGAGGTCAAGAGGGGGCCAACCTGCCCTACATGAAACAACACAAATGCATGAAAGAAAAAAAATAAAATATACATTCTCTTCTTCTCCCTTACACCTGATTGCCACCCCCTTCATATGCAGTGCAGCATCAGGAAACAGATGAAGAAAGGCCACATCCACTCTTATCCATATATAACTTTGAAATGTGTAATGCATCATAAACACAGCTCCCTATCCATATACAGGCCCCATAATCATTTTCATGGTTTATCTTAGACGTTTCACATGCCCAGATTCATTCCACTGACTGCACACTGATCCCAGCATACCACATCATTCCAATTCACTCTATTCTGTGCAAACCTTTCACTCTCTTGCTGTTCAGGCCTTGATCAATCAAAAGAAAATTTCACTCCATCCTTCCATTTCGAGTTTAGTCTCCTTGTTCTCCTTATTTCCTCCACTTCTGACGCATATATCCTCTTTGTCAACCTTTTCTCGTCCATTCTCTCTATATGCCCAAACCATTTCAGCACACTCTTCAGCTCTCTCAATCACAGTCTTTCTTTTAACAAACCTATTCAAACCTCATATTGTCCTCAAACATTTCATTTCCAACACATTCACCCTCCTGCATACAGCTCTATCTATAGTCTATGTCTTGCACACATATAGTGTTGAGACTACTATACCTTTAAACATAACCAATTTTGCCCATCCAAATAATGATCTCTCTTTCCATATATTCAGCACTCCCAGAACCTTCACACCCTTACCAAATGACTTGCTTCCATTTCCATGATTCTATTCACTGCCAAGTCCACGCCCAAGTATCTAAAACTTCCTCCAATTTTTCTCCATTCTCAGTGGTTTTACTTTTCCATATTACAAACATAACAAAGAATTCACCCATACAATCAACCAAAGAGGGCCATATGTCCAAATTACAAAGTAGCAGGTAAAAATATTTTTTTTTTTTTTTTTTTTTTATACTTTGTCGCTGTCTCCCGCGTCTGCGAGGTAGCGCAAGGAAACAGACGAAAGAAATGGCCCAACCCCCCCCCCCCCATACACATGTACATACACATGTCCACACACGTGTATACATACCTACACAGCTTTCCATGGTCCACCCCAGACGCCTCACATGCCTTGATTCACTCCACTGACAGCACGTCAACCCCTGTATACCACATCGCTCCAATTCACTCTATTCCTTGCCCTCCTTACACCCTCCTGCATGTTCAGGCCCCGATCACACAAAATCTTTTTCACTCCATCTTTCCACCTCCAATTTGGTCTCCCTCTTCTCCTCGTTCCCTCCACCTCCGACACATATATCCTCTTGGTCAATCTTTCCTCACTCATTCTCTCCATGTGCCCAAACCATTTCAAAACACCCTCTTCTGCTCTCTCAACCACGCTCTTTTTATTTCCACACATCTCTCTTACCCTTACGTTACTTACTCGATCAAACCACCTCACACCACACATTGTCCTCAAACATCTCATTTCCAGCACATCCATCCTCCTGCGCACAACTCTATCCATAGCCCACGCCTCGCAACCATACAACATTGTTGGAACCACTATTCCTTCAAACATACCCATTTTTGCTTTCCGAGATAATGTTCTCGACTTCCACACATTTTTCAAGGCTCCCAAAATTTTCGCCCCCTCCCCCACCCTATGATCCACTTCCGCTTCCATGGTTCCATCCGCTGACAGATCCACTCCCAGATATCTAAAACACTTCACTTCCTCCAGTTTTTCTCCATTCAAACTTACCTCCCAATTGACTTGACCCTCAACCCTACTGTACCTAATAACCTTGCTCTTATTCACATTTACTCTTAACTTTCTTCTTCCACACACTTTACCAAACTCAGTCACCAGCTTCTGCAGTTTCTCACATGAATCAGCCACCAGCGCTGTATCATCAGCGAACAACAACTGACTCACTTCCCAGGCTCTCTCATCCCCAACAGACTTCATACTTGCCCCTCTTTCCAGGACTCTTGCATTCACCTCCCTAACAACCCCATCCATAAACAAATTAAACAACCATGGAGACATTAAAATATACTAAAAATATACTAAACATAATTCCATGGGTAGCTGAAGCCAACTGATAAACAAATCTTTATTTGCTGTCATAATGCTGCAAGTACAGGTAATCAAAATCATTGGAGCATATTGCAAAAATGTCTTTCTTTTACTTACAGCTTCAGTGTGCACTGGATGTGTAGCAAAGAGTATTGCACATAAGACAGCTGCTCGAGGTGCTCCATTGCCAAATACCACATAAAAGACTCGAAGACTCATAATGCTCACAAGGCAATGAAGCACAATATTAACTGCATGATAACTAAGTGGCTCCAGCGCTCCCCAGACATAGTTTAGTCTGTGGAGAGTAGTACAAATTAAAAGTACATTATTCAGTTTAGACTACCAAAAATGAAAACATCATATATTGAAGTTCAATGAAATTGGACCTAATCAGGCATAAATAAAAGTTTGCAATGTCCATTACCCTTCTACAGGCACTTATCATTACAAACCATTTGTGTCCAATTTGTTAAGACAAAAATTCAACTTCTTGAATTACAACTTTGGAAAATTCATTTCAATGACTTAAGTTCCTAGTTTGTCTTGGGAAGCACTTTCCATATGTTTCACAAAATATAAAAGGGGGAAAAAAATTAAGGGAACGTACAAGACACACAAGACAGCAAATTTTCACAGTATGAAATACCACTCCAATAACATTGATAATGTGATAAATACCCGTGATACAATACAACAGATACTGCGATGACACTGCTTGACATATTGTTGCTACTTGGCACTGCTCACAAGTCAAGAATAAAGTTAGTGATTAATATACCTACAGGCCCAAGGATTTAAATGGTTCTCTGGATACTGGATAAACCCTAACTGTAAGGCAGCTCCTTTTCTTATTATTAATGAAAGACCAGCATCAGATTTACAATTACTCACTATGAGTTTCTAAGAAACCTACCCTTTCACACAATCACTGCAGCTAGAGACATGAGCAAAGCATTCAACAGTGTTCCTTGGTATATAAAAACAGACAGAATCCAGAACACCACAAAGTACAAAGAGAGTAAAACATGTAGGATATGAAATTTGAAAAACTTTTCTCTCCGAGGTACTGTGCTACAACATTTGAGATATTCTCTAGGAATATCAAAGTTGAGACCTGCACACCCACTATTAATCTGGTGGGAAGCCCTGGCTTTCCCTCTCTACTTCTACCCTATTAATTAAACAGTGCCTACTCGCTCATTTTGGGCCCACCATCAGCTTATCAAAGAATACTACAGAGATGACATAAACCCAACCATTTCTCAGCCACAGAAAGCTTAGTTATTCGTAGGTTATAAGGCATCAACCTAAAAGCAGAGACAAAGAGAAGATTTTGAAAAAAAAAAGAAAGGTGGAGGGGAGGCAGGGCAGTGCAGAGAGATCATGAAAAAATTATCATGGTACACCATTTCAGAGAGACAAGGATTTTAATTTTCATAATTTACAGTTCTCTTCTCTGTGGTTTGTCCCATGAGCTTGAAAGCTTATGCACAGGAAGCAGGAGGGTTCACAAAAAAAAAATTCTGTTAAAATGATTATACCCAAAACCACAACTAGTATCATCAATGGTGAATCAGGAGCACAAAAGAATCTGTTTCTCCTGAAGGAGGAATTCTCAGAGCCATACATGGTAGATCCTCAACATCTAAGCTAATGTACTGTCTGATGAGGTGGAAGACAAGTACCAAAGACCCCTTAAATTTTTTTTCAATGAAAGATATCTAAGAGAGGCTAAGGTGCCATAGCATAAAGCCCAGGTTGAGCAAAGATATTCCTCACATACCTTCCAGAAGTTAGGTTGAAAGTTGCGAGGATCCAAAACTGTTCAGGTGGAGGTGATGTGGAGGCAGTTTAAAGCTATTTCCTTGGAGGCTGCCATGGAGGTGTGCAGTACACCATGTACAGGATGTGGAAACAGAGGTACAGCATAATAGAATGAAAATGTAAGAAATTTGAAGGAAGGAAAAAAAATTCAAAAGCTAGATATGCCAGAAGAGTTATTAATGTTAGACATAAAGAGTAGAATGGAAAGCCCTAGAGGGAAGAGTTAAATGGATGGTGTATATAAATAAAAGGAAAGCAAAAGATGATCTCAAAGGAAATTAAATGAATCAGAATTTATTCTTTGTATATTACACTAAAGGGGGGAAAGAGGCTTCCCAGATACAGATGAGCTCACCATTTCCCCTAATCTTAGAATTTTGTGTACTTAAATGCTTTGCGTTAAATCTTAGAGAAACTAGAAATACTAATATTAACAAGTGAATGCAGGATGTCTCCCTACAACAAAAGCATCATCACTAAATAAACCTAAATTCACCTCACCTATGACAAATGTATCTTCACTGCACCTTCATTCTTATTTCAATAAAAGTAATATGTACATAACAGTATCTCTCAATCTATCTATCTATATCTCTCAATGTCCCTGAAGCTTTATGGTAGTTGCAAATCATATTCTATGGGAAACCACAGGTTCTGGGCTGCCTCCTCAAGTTCTGGACTACCTCCATTGGTTCTGGGCCACCCCCATAGGTATCGATCCCACATTCTCAGGTTCAGCTTACTGAAGGCGGGCCTAGTTGTCCTTGCCCATTGGGTGTAGAGGTGCAGGGGGCATTCCAACCCCTCTACCCAACCTCCCCTCCTGCCTGGGGATATATGCAAAGAGCACATCTTCCACCAAAGGTGAGCCCTTCCACCAAAGGTGAGCCTTGCTGTTCCCACCCATGGGTAAGAAGACAGCTAGGAAACCTATATTCTTTTCATATTCGACATATTTTCATATCATCCTTGACAAATGCAACTTCACTACACCTTCTACTCTACCAACCTTTGACCTGTCTCAGGTCAAAGGCCAAGGTGCCAAATACATCTTAATTCAGGCCTCAATAAATACATCTTCACTACACCCTCAACAACATTGGCCCTTGACCTAAGGCTAAAGCACTAAATGTATCTTAACTTTATCCTTAACAATTGCATCTACACTAAACCCACTAGACTGCCTTGACCCATAAGTGTCAGGTAAAAGGCCGGGCTTAAGTAGCTGCTCACTGCAAGCAGTCCAAATCACTTTGACTATATAATTCAAACATGAATATTATATCAATACAAATACATATTGGAAAAAATGTAAATACAAACCTGAATGAAAGCACAGTCAGAGGCCTATAAGATTTGTGACTTGATGGATGAGTCAGCCGGGTTCCCCAAAAGTCATTGTGAAATAGGTTACCAAGGGGAGTCTCACTTCTAATGTCATTGTTATTAACAATTGCTTCAGAATCATCAAAGACAAATTCTCCTGAGAGAGAATTCACAAAACAGATACAAGCACAAATACCAACTATACAGGCTGCAATTGGGTATGGAAGCTCTGGAACAAGAAAACATATCAAATCAATGACCAGTTAAAACCTTACCAGAAATCTTGATAACAACTTTAAGTCTTGATTTTTAGTGAAGAGGGTTTACTCCCTACAAGAAAAATGAGTTCAAATACAGTATAGCATTAAAAGATATTAAAGAGAAATTATTCCTGTGACATTCTCTTATCACAAGCCAACTTATTTGGCACTACATCTAATGAAAAAAAAATCTAGTAAAAATACAGAAAATTTTAACCATGCATAGTTTTACCTGGTGCAGGAATGTCTTGATCCCAAGAGCTTGGAGCATTTTGCCTGGCTTTGGATGTTGAATGTCCCCTTTCAGTGTAATCTTTTTCCTTCAACCTGCTGTGTTCCCCATCCCAGGTGCAGCACCAGCCACCATATACCATGGTGCCTTACCCAGCTGTAAAATATATAGTTCAGTTGATGAAGGGTATAGCTTCAGTTTGAAAGCTCAAATCATATAAAAACTGTTGCTAGACTTGGAGGATATGTAACAAGGCACTGCTTAACATGAATAAGAGTAAACTAAATCATTAGGCTCTGGTTGCTTTATATCATGTAAAATCATACTTTAAAAACCTTTACGATCATTTCTGCTCCATGGGCTGTGTTTGTGCCTATTACAGTATAAAAAAAACAACTATTTCTCATGGCTCTTGAATCTCCTGACTCAAAACATAACTGGCTTCAAATTTCTTTAACTTCTATTTCATTGCTTTTATGTTTTGAATATTTCCCTTTTACATCATGTAAGTATGTATAGTTCTTTGGCAACTTGACCTCCTGCCATGAACCACTATTCTCTTCATGTCCACGCATTGAAATCCTGCTAAAACCAGTGAGCTGTGGACGAAAATGTAGCAAAAGAGGTATATGACCTGTGCATTATATGCAACAAAAAGTATAAAATTTGTAATTTATCAGTTGGGGCATCATCAGTGAATTTCCTCCCAAAAATCACGAAAGAAAACGATGATTATCGTACACTGATGTGATGTGCACATAAATGCAGGACAGGCTGTATTGCCAATTCCATTTAATAATCTGTTAATTTGTGTAACCACTTTTGTGCTGGTGTATGTATAAAACGTTTTATATACATTAAGAAATAATTAACAAAAGTAATTTAATCAAGGTATTTCATGAAGCAAAAGGTACCGGTAAGTTTTGGTTAGATCATCTTTTCTTCACACCTTTGCCTTTATATGCACGCATATACAAGCATTCACATTTGTATTTTCAATGCCCTTTCTATAATACTGTCATCGTATGGGACCCCTGAACCTTGACATAGCTTAGGGCCTCAGCATATAAAAATCCGGCCCTGCTGAAACCCCGACATCATTATAAGATTCAACGTCTAAGAGACAGTTCAATAGTTACAACACATTATCTGAATAAAATACATCCCACAGATACTTCAAAACACTGGGTAATGCTTGTGTACCTTGTATCAGCCAGCAGCAGGTAAGGAGAGGTGGTGGATTTGGGATAACATCTCCAGACTGCTTAGGAGGCTCTCCAGCTCCTAACTCTGGTCTTTGTTCCTCCTGGTGGTTGAATCTTAACACCGTAATAACAACCTAAAGTCATTTCACTCTTCTCCTGTTCCCTATCAAAGAGATATTATTCCCGTACGTCGTGTATCTAAAGAGTGAAGATGATGAGAATGACTTACCCATCACCGGCAATGGCACTTGTTTACATTTGTCGTCTGTCACTGCAGCGCATTCATCATCTCAGCTGACATATGGGACACTCCGATTCCTCAGGTATCCCGCAAATCTGTCTACGTGATACTTTTTGTGTATGATAATCATTCTGTATATATGAATAAACTTTTCTGTAACTGATGAATCTTAACGAACAAGTTTTTCTGCAAAGTTATCAATTTGTTCTACATTATAAGTAATACATTCGGATTTTTCCATGCACAGATTATCCTTTTTTTCATTCGCCAACTTGTACGGCTAATATTGCTTTCTAAATCTAAAAACTATATTTTTTCAACTCTTCTTGTATAGCTGAAATGAACAAAACATGAGCTATCATAGAGCACAGATCCTGAGGGAAAAAAAATAACGCACGGCTTCGTAATATATGGACCCGAAATCCTGATATTTAATATCAAAGCTTATCTGATAGAAAAGCATCATGATACAGTAAGGTATGCTTAAGATTCTATACAGAACGTAGCAAAGTATTTTATTCTATAAATGTTGCGCAGTATGCCAAAAGATGATTAATACGATGCACAATGCAAATATGTGGAGGCTACTCTAAGTGCATTCCATAATGCTCGGCTCGCATGACCTTCGCACAAGAAACCTCACCAGGGTGCCTCTGCTTTTTATATCGAGTTAGGACCATATTTGATATGGGATAAATGGTCATCGTTAGAATACCTCTACTCTGCTTTATACAGTTAAGCTCCCGAATAGTTATCCATATATGACTCCAACCTTAATGAGAACTGCTGTAGGTGAGAAATATGGAAAGACTTTGGTAACTATATAGCCTTCAGTGGACGTATGTGTTACACATTTTATTTTTCTCTCACACATTGACATATTTCTTTCCTCTGGTAATTACTTCTCACTGAATGTAAACGTGTATGGTTTCCACCGCGGGAGACAGAGGAGAGAAGGGTTGGGCAAGGGCATCGGGCAGGTGCCTGTAGGTGAATACAGGGGGCTCATTTGCATCTGCTTATCTACTCTTTATGGTGGCTGTAATCAAGGGAGGATCCAAGCGTCTGGTGGGAGGGGTGTAGTCTAGGTTGTGCGAGGAGACCAGACGACAGTTTGAAGATACTTTTACTACATGTAATGACCATGAATAAACGGATAACCAGTGCATCATTTGTTAGTATAACGTAAAATGAGATGTAGTATTGCTTTTTTGCCACTAAAATTATGAACTGAATGAGTTTCACGTAAGATTGAAAATAAAAAGACAGGGGATCGGCATTTGCAGGGCGCATTTGCAGAGCACTGATGATTTAAAGGACAGTTTCATGTCAAAAGGAATAGAATGCAAGATCCTTCGCGCGGAACCAGTCTCTTACCCCTCCCTCCTCCTTCCCCCTCAGCCCTACTCGTACACATGCTTTACTTTCCGGGTAAAAACTCCTCTGCATGTGGCTACAATAGTTCCACACTATATATTCGTAACACATTTTACGAAGCATCTCTGCCAACTCTACGAAACGCTTTCTCCGACTCCATAAACGTAGCTTAAAAAAAAAAATCCATTTTTCTCCATATATATCGCACACAAACTTTTATGAACAAACTTCTGATGCAAGCATACTCCTAAAGTCACATTGCTCCTCCCAGATCGAATGCTCTTTTCATTACACCACCCTCTCAATCACCACTATCCTATAAGCCTTACTCGGTATGCCCATCGGTCTGATATTTGTAATTTGAGCATTCATTTCAGTCCCTACTGCCTATGTATAACAACACCATATAGAGATACTTACTGTCCCAGGCACCTCAATTCGAGCCATACATATACTGAAATTTTTTACCAATTAATCAATAATGCTGTCACAACCTGTTTTGAGAAACTCCCCTGTAATCCTATCCATTTCTGCTGTTCAGCAACATTTCATCTTACGCTAATTTTTGAACAAACCACTTGCCACAAGTCTCTCGCCTCTCGTACCATCTTGTCCCGAACACCTCACATCTGCCACCTTATCATCTGAAACAACGAAATCCATCAAAATATTCACTGTCTCCGTCTCACCTCTTTTATGCCAGTTACCAGTTCCCCATGTTATCCTCGCCGATGTTTCTGTTTGTCCTGCCTCCTCACGTTAAAGTATACCACCCTCAACATCCATTTAACTCTTTGCCTTTAAATCACCCATCAATAAGACTCCATCCCCAGCATGAAAATCATGTAAGCATTTTCTCAGCTACCCGATTAAAATTTTTAACAATTTGTTTTGTGAGATAAAAAAGAAACTCGTCTACTATTCACTTATACTAATATTTTGCTGTTATCAGTTGCATTACCACTTCTACGACACAATTTTGATCAAGTAAGTCTTTTACTTTGTCTTTAAGGTTTAAATGAATTTAAGTTTAGCTTAACTCTTTAACAGTTTATAATTACAATATATGTTTTTATATCCACTGTATGTACATTTTTAATCAAGTCCATTGTATACATCCAGTACATTTTTCTTTATAGGACAAATATCATTTGGATTATAGTTTTGTTCGAAATATACTATTGGCTAATTTGTAGAAGGATTAAATAAAGATTTTGGCAGTATGTCTTGATCTGTAGTAGTTCCTCCAGTTCTAGGTAGTAATCTGCAGGGCCTGCAGAATCTGAGACTGAGTAGTGGTATGACTATGAAGTAAAATTTTACTATTGAACCAAATATATTGAATTTGCTTCTGTAAAAGATACCACTTAGTACAAATAAAACTTAATGCTCTTATTGAAAAGTGTTACTACTTTATTTTAGGTAATTTTAAGAAGACATGGAAACTTTTTTTTCTTCACAAAGTGGAACTGAACGGCGAAAGAGACGAAAAACGGAAGCAGAAGCCTAAAAAAATCAGCCAAGTTCTTCGAAATGCCTGGATCAAGTAGTTTGGAAAGTTCCATGGGCCTCCTGCACCTGCTACAAGTTTGTTGGAATCTGAAGATGGATCGAGTACAAATGTGTCACAAGCTAAAGAGGAAGTAAAGTCAGATAAAACTGAGTATGACGAGGTTAAGAATGAAGATACCAGAGAGAATGTTAACATGACAGGAAGGGAAGACAATTGAGATGGTTCATGTTGAATGTATAGACAAAAATTTACTTGACGCGAGTGAACCTGAACACACCGAACCTAGTAAAAGTGGATGGTGTCAAAATCTCGAACTGCCATATCAGAAGTAATTAAACATGACATTGGACTTCTGAAGTTTGACAAGGATACCGGAAAAGCAATTCTGTCTAATGCATTAAGAACAGAAATTATAAAGTTGGGTTCAAAGTATTTCCAGAAGTGAAGGGCCTTTTCTACCAACAAACAACTGCTCAATGAACAAAACTTGGTTCAACAGAAAACTGGGGAATGGTCATGGTAAGGAAGTGACTCGCTTATGGCTGGTCTATTCCCCCTCTAAAAGTCAGCATTTTGCATCTGTCTTCTTTATTACAGGTCAGACCATCAAAACTCATTGGAGCAAGAAAATGGATTCAACCATTGGAAATCACCTGTAAGGTTTAGCGTTCATGAAAATGCCAAGAATCACCGGAAGTGCTTCACCCAGTGGAAAGAAATTTAGTTGAGAATAGAGTTATTGACAAGGAACTTCAATCACAGATTGAGAAGGAAAAACAGAAGTGGCGTGATATCTTGACAAGAATCCTTCTCAGCATGAAATTCCATGCAACTTAGAACCTGGCTTTGCGAGGACACAGAGTCACTAGACGTTGATCATGACTCCAATGTGGGAAATTTTCTTGGCTTAGTGAAACTACTGGCCATTTTTGACCCTGTCATGAAAGAACACTTGACCTATGTGAAAGGTCATGCTGGATCCACGTCTTATCTTTCACTGAGTGTCAAGAATGAATGCATCCACCGGATGGCATTCCCTGTTCGCCAGAGTATACTGATCAAGCACACCGTGAGCAGACGTCAGAAGTAGTGAGATACGTGGAAGTTGATTTTGAGAGGAAAATAGTTTGAGTTAAAGAGACCTTCCTTGGTTTTATCCAGATAAGCCAGAAGGATGCCGAGAGCTTGGTTGAAGACATCTTGAAACAGCTAGAGTAAGACGAAATGGAGCTACAAGATTGTCGGTCACAGTGCTATGACAACGCTGCTCTGATGGCTGGGCACAGAAGTGGTGTCCAACACAGAACAAGTGAGAAAAACAAGTGGCGGTGTATGTCATAAAGCTATACAATCACATTTCTTCTGTTTCTTCTTTTTGAAAATGACATAACACAATGTCGAACGATGTAACTCTAAAATGTCAAAAGGTATATTATGATCCCAGGCTTGAATAGCTACTTTGGTAATTACTGATAACCTTTTGGTTAAGTTAGTAGTTTGTACTTCTCACAGAATTTGTCACCAAGTATAAGAATCAAGTTCAGCTCAAAAGATTTATTAGAGTGACTGAACGTTGAAAACAAAGTATATCCGTAAAATCATGATTGCAGATAAGCTTGGAACTTATCATGACTAACGTTAAGAGCGTGATAAAAAGATAAGGTCTGACGAGGGGGGCTGGGAATAGAAACAGGATTTAGTCACTTGCTATTAGTTGGTGATGGCAGACAAACTTCACCAAGACTTTTCAAAGTTTATTGATCACACTAATCATAAGGAATAACTGTTCCTCTCCTGATCAGAGATACTGCAATTTCCAGAATTTGTGTATGTAATCTTCATAGACGTGAAATCCTGCATATGACAAAATGTACAAAAGGAAAACCTAGCTGTCGAAAGCTATGTCCAGTGCACCTACTCCAAGATCACAGTTTAAAACGAACTTGAATAAATACACAGATGCTATGAGGGAAGTAGTTAACCAAGAGATGTGCAGAGTGTTCTTGTGGCTGTACAAGGGTGGTACTCAGTATGTGGGAGATTACCTACAAACTTTTCCAGGAGGAATGAAATATCTGAATAAGGATGAAAAGGCTTTGCTGGAGAGGAAAGAACCCCCAACCAAAATGGATATTGCTTTTCTGTATCGGCTGTTACAATTTACTTGTGGCTTGGCGAAAGCAGACAACAGTATCTGGAATGACCCACAACCCAGTGAAACAAAAAGTATTGAACATTCATTGTATTTGCTTAAGGAAGAACGGAACAGAATAAGCCACGAAACGCAAAGAGAACTGGACGATGAAGAGTTTGACGAAAAGTTAGAAAACTTGCGAAGCCTCTGTTGCCAAATTATCTGTGAAGCAGGAAGGTTATCCCAAAGACACAATGAAATTTCAAGACATATTAATAAAATGCAGGCCAAATTTCAGGATATCATAGGTATCACGGCTCAAAAGTTTGCACAACTGGCTAAACAAGAGAGGCAGAAAGTCTGGAAATGTCAGGAGGAGCAAGATGAAATAATCTCAGACCAGGGGTACTCGTTACCTCTGCTGATGAATAAAGAAAACGCCCCATTTCACCTAACGGAGATACTGAGGTGTCAGTATGAGGACGGCTCACCTCCAAACGTCATCCTTATTATTGGAGAGGCAGGCGCCGGCAAGACCTCCCTATCCCGGTAATAATTACGAAAATACACAAAGTGGTCGCAAAATTAAGAGTTTAAAACAGCTAGCATTAATATACAGTTAATATAAAGATAATTTCGTAATTTATTTCCATCAGACTTTGTATTCATTTTGAGAGCAAGTACGCTTTTTCGTTATCTTTATTCCTTAAGTAAAGAAAGCCTCATTTTTACTCCACAAACCGAGATACGCACAGATTTTAAAGATGTATTTACAGACTTGTCAAGTCTTTCTTTTGATTTTGCTTCATTTATTACACACTAGCTGCAAACGCAAAACAGTTTCTACAGGATGCTAAGTAATAACTTTATTTTTTTCTACCAGATCATTGACTATTAAGGCATATTAACAGAAAAACAATATTAACATGTTCAACAAGATTTGCATTATATGCTCTTGTTTCGCCTGAAGTTTGGTTTCCCTCCGTATGGCTTTGAACCACAAACCTTTTTCACTTTAACCTGAAAGATAAGTCTATCAAGTGCAGTACAGCTCTGTGAAAAAAAACGAGCTTACATTGTGTTATCGACAGAATATCATTGTCCTCATATGCTGGCACTTTCCACGGCTACTCGGAAAGACTGGGATTCAGTCGAGGTTCACGATTATCTTCATTTCAGTATATCGATACATACTTGTGGCCCATGCTCTTCACGTGGTAGTGCTTCCATACCAGGATAAAAGATTTTTTTGATAATCATAAATAGTGGGATTGGTACCCTATAATGAAATCTTACAAGTAAATGTTTGCCTAAGTGAACCGAGGTGCTTCGAACGTACACTTCAAAAATTATTTCAAATTGTTAGAGGGTAAGAAATAAATCTTAAAAGTCCATGAACATTGTCTTGAATAAGAGTGTGGTTAAAGCAGTCGTTCTATCATTAATGTATTAGTAATTATAATGGAATTCTCTGGTAACTTCGTGCTATAGATAATGTGTATAGTTTGCAGTAACGTGTTATTTACGCAAAACGAGTGTAATTGTTCTCGCATAACATCTTAATAACTTTCTCCTTGATTGTGGACGGAATCAAACGCCATAAGCTACACTGAGATTAAATGGATTACGGCTGACACCAAGAACGGAAGCTTTATCCTTTGCTGTTTTTGCTCCTCCTACATGTAACACTTATACTCCCGTCCCTGTTTGCATGGGTTGGATTTAGGGCAGACTTTCTCAAATCCTTTTTGTGAGCAAATGAGTCTTCATATGTTCCTGGCGTTATCCCGTAAACGCGGAAAACGGGCAAATGAGTATGAAAGAAAAGATCCATTATTGCTCATTACATCTGCTTTGCAAATTTCTTTTCATACATAACAAGTACTCTGTTTACCTACATTCTTACAGAATTTCCTCTTGTTTAATGTTATAATCCCAAACAGCCTTGTGAAGGACTTTTTCCGCCTCTTTCAGTCTTTATCCTTTGTTACAAGTAACTTCAGAGATTTACCTCACTATACAAATAAATTTCCAGTAATACATATCTAACTCCCTCAAGCATGACTTGAAATTTCTTATAATTCATCCTGGTCCGCTGTGTTTATATCTTCCCTAGTTCTTTTTATTCACACTCACGTATTTTTTACTTTAGAATTCCCAGTTTCCCTTATTTGCCACTTATTCATCCCAAGAAGGTTCTGGTTCTACCTAAGTAACCACCATCATAGGGTTCCCGTCTTCGCACAAATCTTTCCTTACATTGCATCACATGCCTGTGCTGTTCTAAAAATGGAATCCTAAATTCAAATCTACACAACCTTTGCATCCAACAAGAGTAGTGTACCACTGTGGCTTTCTCCAACCCATTCTTAACAATGGGGCTTTCTAAAGTAACTATAAGTTCTTAAAACTGACTCTTGCTTCCCTACATAACAGCTTGTGTAATATAGCTCTGAAGTACTGTTAAGTCAGGTTGAAGTTATCTATATATAACAATTGAGGAATTTCTGATATTCCTTTAATGCACCTAGATTCCTAGAAATGTACTTTAAATCTAATTTACAAATGCTGTGCTAAGCACATTGTCACTTAAGTGAATCATTATCAAGTACATACTGTATACATCCATTCTTTTATTAGATACTTGGAGAAGTCATGGTTGCTGATGAAGGATGAGATCCAGGACCTACTGAGATGTGACCTTCTCATAGGGACCTACTGCCGAGACATTACTACCAGTGATACTGTACGTCTACTGATGGAAGATCTCCTGCCAGAGACCACAGCATGGTGTGACCCCTACAAGCTAATGGAACTGCTCCGAGGACTGAGGATGATATGGGTTCTTGATGGGCTAGAGGAAGCAAGAGAAGATGCAATCAAATTAATAGACAAGATGCTGGAAAAGAAACTTCAGTCTCACACTTTGGTGATAACATCCAGACCAGAGAACGGTCTTGACTTACAACATAGATACACCAACCTCAATATATTCAGAGTAAATCTTTGTGGTGTTGACCCCACTGAAAAGTTTAAGACGATGCAGCTCTCACAAAATGGACACATATATTCTGAAAAATGTGAACAGTTCATTGCAGATTTTATAAAACTCGATAAGGAAGTTAAGAGAGAACTCCAAAATCCACTGAAGATGGAGTTGGCTTTGCAAGATTGGGATAACATCTTTCAAGATCAACAGGATGGCTTTGATCTGAGTCGACTCTATTTAAGAATAAAGGATGCTGGTGTCAAATCATTAGTTGAAAAATTTACAAGGAGAAACATAACTGCCAGAGAAGCAAAAAGAAAAGTTGAGAAATGGTTTGATTTCTTATGTAAAGTAGCTTTTGATATGACCCGTGCTCTGAAGATGAACACATTCATCAACGGATCTGAACTGAAAGAACTGGAGGACAAGTGTGATGATCTTCAGATATCTTCCTCTGAATGTCTTTCTACATTCCTAGCTCATAACATCAGTAAGTCACCACCGGGATGTATCAGATATTCCTTTTTTCATAGTACTCAACAGTATTTTTTGGCCTCTTTGTATGGAGTTTCCTCTTTTAAAGCAAGCAGTGATATTTTGTCACTTACAAGCAAGATGTTTGGAATTTCTAAAGTAAATAATGATTCTGATGAACCTGAGGTGAAACGATCTTTAGTCCACTTTCAGGAAGTTCTCCTTCACATGATTTCCATGCTTCAGAGCTCTTTAACAGATGAAGGTGTAAAGGTACTAGTAAAACTGTTGTCTTATGCAATCCCTGAAGATATTGGAAAATTTAAATGGTTTAAAGTGATTCAGAAAGGATCTTATGATAAAAGAATCATCAAAGAAGTTAGTGAAGTAATCCCTAAAACATGGCTAATTTCTGATTCATATGTTAAAGCTGCCAGATCCTTGATGAAGTACACAGAACCCTATAGTATTGTCATTCACTTGGTCAAAAATCCACGTGAATCACCTGATCTCCTCCCTCTGCTGCAAAAAATTGCTGACCTCCAGTACCTGGTGTGGGTTGAATTGTACTTAAGCTACCACTTCCAAAGACTGAAGAACAATAGCACTTCAGATGAATACCTGCTGGTGTTGATTCATGAGGACTCGTCTTGTGTCATTCTTGGGTTTGAAGGTCATCTCAGTGACGAAGGTTATGACTTGCTAAAGGTTGAGAAAATGGCAGATTACTGTGAAGTGTTGAAAATGAAAGTAAAATCAACTGATTCTATAACACTCATGTGTGATTCTCTTAGAGAATTAAAAAGCCTTCAGATATTCCAACTGACGCTTGCACTAAGGAACCCTTCCTATATTTCTGCAACTCTGCCTGACAATGTAGACCTCTACCTTCCCTATATGGATGTCAAAACAACAGCAGACACAGCTACACTTGCCTGCAGATTGAGTCATGCATACAAGAGAATAAGAGTGAGGGATATATCAGTTCCTGAGGCTACAAAGTTTGTTCTTCGGCTGAAGGAAAAGGGTGTAAAAGTCCAGTCTTTTGTCCGAGAAGTGACAGACACAGAGAAAGGGTGTCAAATTTGCCTCTCATATGGTTCTTTGCCTCTCCCTTATTCAATCTTAGACTTTAAAATGTATTGGCTGTACTGGAATAGATTCATCAAGCATGATGCAGCGTGATGAAAGTGATAATGGAGTTATAATTATACTTGATCGCTGTTTCCGGCATATGTGAGGTGGTGCCAGGAAACAGACGAAGAATGACCCATCCACTCATATACAAATATATATATATATACGTAAACACCCATATATGTACATGTACATACACATACATATTAACATATGCATATACATATAGACACGTACATATTCATACTTCCCTTAAATCTATTCCCAGCATCACCCTCCTTCACAGGAAACAGCATCGCTGCCCCCCACCTGAGCGAGGTAGCACCAGGGAAACAGACAAAAAAGGCCACATTTGTTCGCACTTAAGTCTCGAGCTGTAATATGTAATGTACCAAAATCACAGCTCCCTGTCCACATCCAGGACCCACAGACCTTTCCATAGTTTACCCCAGACGTTCCACAAGCCCTGGTTCAGTCCATTGGCAGCATGTTGACCCCCGTATACCACATCGTTCCAATTCACTACTCCTTTAATGCCTCTCACCCTCCTGTATGTTCTGGCCCCAATCACACAAAATCATTTTTGTTCCATCCTTCCAACTCCAATTTGGTCTGCCACTTCTCCTTGTTCCCTCCACCTCTGACAAATATATCCTCTTTGTTAACCTTTCCTAACTCATTTTTTTCCATATGCCCAAACCATTTCAACACACCCTCTTCTGCTTTCCCAGCCACACTCTTTTCATTACTTCCTACGTATTCCCTGCATGTCGTAAAAGGTGACTAAAAGTGGAGGGAGTGGGGGGCTGGAAATCCTCCCCTCCAGTTTTTACTTTTCCAAAAGAAGGAACAGAGAATGGGGGCAAGTGAGGATATTCCCTCTGAGGCTCAGTCCTCTGTTCTTAACGCTACCTCGCTAATGTGGGAAATGGTGAATATGTATGAAAAAAATAAATATACATATGCAGTGCCATTGCATAGAGGCAAAGGGGATTAAGGTAAGAGTTCAAATTACAGAGGGATAAGTTTGTTGAGTATTCCTGGGAAATTATATGGGAGGGTATATTGATTGGGAGGGTAAAGGCATGTACAGAGCATCAGATCGGGGAATAGCAGTGTGGTTTCAGAAGTGGTAGAGGATGTGTGCATCAGGTGTTTGCTTTGAAGAATGTATGTGAGAAATACTTAGAAAAACAGATGGATTTGTATGTAGCATTTATGGATCTGGAAAAGGCATATGACAGATTTGATAAGAGATGCTTTGTAGAAGGTATTAAGAGTATATGGTATGGGAGGTAAGTTGCTAGAAGCAGTGAAAAGTTTTATCAAGGATGTAAGGCATGTGTACGAGTAGGAAGAGAGGAATGTGATTGGTTCCTAGTGAATGTCAGTTTGCGGCAGGGGTGCGTGATGTCTCCAAGGCTGTTTGATTTGTTTATGGATGGGGTTGGTAGGGAGGTGAATGCAAGAGTTTTAGAGAGAAGGGCAAGTATGCAGTCTGTTGTGAATGAGAGGGTTAGGGAAGTGAGTCAGTTGTTGTTTGCTGATGATACAGCACTGTTGGCTGATTGCATTGAAAAACTGCAGAAGTTGGTGAGTGAGTTTGGTAAGAATGGCCCAACCCACACACATACACATGCATATACATAAATGTTCACACATGCACATATACATACCTATACATTTCAATGTACACATACCTATACATACACAGACATCTTTTTCTTTCTTTCATACTATTCGCCATTTCCCGCATTAGCGAGGTGGCGTTAAGAACAGAGGACTGGGCCATATACATATACATATACATATATAAACACGTACATATTTCATACTTGCTGCCTTCATCCATTCTTGTTGCCACCCCTGCCTCACATGAAATAGCACCCCCCTCCCCTGTGCATGCATGAGATAGCACTGGGAAAAGACAACAAAGGCCACATTCGTTCACACTTAGTCTCTAGCTGCCATGTGTAATGCATCAAAACCACAGCTCCCTTTCCACATCCAGGCCCCACAGATGCTTCACATTCCCTGATTCAATCCATTGACATCACGTTGACCCCATAATACCACATCATTCCAATTCACTCTTTTCCTTGCAAGCCTTTCACCTTCCTGTATGTTCAGGCCCCGATCGTTCAAAATCTTTTTCACTCCATCCTTCCACCTCTAATTTGGTCTCCTACTTCTCCTTGTTCCCTCCACCTCTGACACGTATATCCTCTTTGTCAATCTTTCCTCATTCATTCTCTCCATGTGACCAAACCATTTCAAAACACCCTCTTCTGCTCTCTCAACCACACTCTTTTTATTACCACACATCTCTCTTACCCTTTCATTACTTACTCGATCAAACCACCTCACACCACATATTGTCCTCAAACACCTCATTTCCAATACATCCACCCTCCTCCGCACAACTCCATCTATAGCCCACACCTCGCAACCATATAACATTGTTGGAACCACTATTCCTTCAAACATACCCATTTTTGCTTTTCAAGATAATGTTCTCATCTTCCACACATTTTCCAACGCTCCCAGAACTTTCTCCCCCTCCCCCACCCTGTGACTCACTTCCACTTCCATGGTTCCATCCAATGCCGAATCCACTCCCAGATATCTAAAACACTTGACTTCCTCCAGTTTTTCTCCATTCAAACTTACCTCCCAATTGACTTGTCCCTCAACCCTACTGTACCTAATAACCTTGCTCTTATTCCCATTTACTCTCAGCTTTCTTCTTTCACACACTTTACCAGACTCAGTCACCAGCTTCTGCAATTTCCCACCCAAGTCAGCCACCAGCGCTGTATCATCAGTGAACAACTGACTCACTTCTCAAACCCTCTCATCCACAACTGACTGCATATTTACCCCTCTCTCCAAAACTCTTGCATTCACCTCCCTAATAACCCCATCCATAAACAAATTAAACAACCATGGAGACATCACGCACCCCTGCCGCAAACCGACATTCACTGAGAACCAATAGCTTTCCACTCTTCCTTCTTGTACACATGCCTTACATCCTCGATAAAAACTTTTCACTGCTTCTAGCAACTTGCCTCCCACACCATATATTCTTAATACCTTCCACAGAGCATCTCTATGAACTCTATCATATGCCTTCTCTAGATCCATAAATGCTAAATACAAATCCATTTGCTTTTCTAAGTATTTCTCACATACATTCCTCAAAGCAAACACCTAATCCACACATCCTCTACCACTTCTGAAGCCACACTGCTCTTCCTCAATCTGATGCTCTGTACATGCTTTCACCCTCTCAATCAATACCCTCCCATAAAATTTCCCAGGAATACTCAACAAACTTTTTTTTTTTTTTTTTTTTTTTTTTTTTTTTTTTTTTTTATACTTTGTCGCTGTCTCCCGCGTTTGCGAGGTAGCGCAAGGAAACAGACGAAAGAAATGGCCCCCCCCCCATACACATGTACATACACACGTCCACACACGCAAATATACATACCTACACAGCTTTCCATGGTTTACCCCAGACGCTTCACATGCCTTGATTCAATCCACTGACAGCACGTCAAACCCTGTATACCACATCGCTCCAATTCACTCTATTCCTTGCCCTCCTTTCACCCTCCTGCATGTTCAGGCCCCGATCACACAAAATCTTTTTCACTCCATCTTTCCACCTCCAATTTGGTCTCCCTCTTCTCCTCGTTCCCTCCACCTCCGACACATATCCTCTTGGTCAATCTTTCCTCACTCATTCTCTCCATGTGCCCAAACCATTTCAAAACACCCTCTTCTGCTCTCTCAACCACGCTCTTTTTATTTCCACACATCTCTCTTACCCTTACGTTACTTACTCGATCAAACCACCTCACACCACACATTGTCCTCAAACATCTCATTTCCAGCACATCCATCCTCCTGCGCACAACTCTATCCATAGCCCACGCCTCGCAACCATACAACATTGTTGGAACCACTATTCCTTCAAACATACCCATTTTTGCTTTCCGAGATAATGTTCTCGACTTCCACACATTTATACCTCTGTAATTTGAGCACTCACCTTTATCCCCTTTGCCTTTGTACAATGGCACTATGCATGCATTCCGCCAATCCTCAGGCACCTCACCATGAGTCATACATACATTAAATATCTTAACCAACCAGTCAACAACACAGTCACCCCCTTTTATAATAAATTCCACTGCAATACCGTCCAAACCCGCTGCCTTGCTGGCTTTCATCTTCCGCAAAGCTTTTACTACCTCTTCTATTTACTAAATCATTTTCCCTTACCCTGTCACTTTGCACACCACCTTGACCAAAACACCCTATATCTGCCACTCTATCATCAAACACATTCAACAGACCTTGAAAATACTCACTCCATCTCCTCACATCACCACTACTTGTTATTACCTCCCCATTATATATACAAAATGGTTTTCCACAAGGAATTTTCAGCAGATTTTGTCTGCATCTGAGGGATAGACTTGGAAAAGGGAGATACTCCTGACTAGAACAGTTTTCTGGAAAAGGGAAAGATACTCCTGAATAGAACAATTTTGTCTCCCCATCACACAGTTTTCTCCCTAGTCAACCCCTCTCACAGTCCCTCTCTCTCTCCCTTATCTCTCCTCTTCCCAGTCTCTCTCCCCATTCCTCGGTTCTTTTCCTCACCCCTTTGGCTTGTTTCTCACTGTAAACCCTCTCCTTCCTCTTTCCAACTCTTCTCTTCCCACCTCTCAGTCTATGTCCATCTTTCCACCCCATCTCTCTTTCTTTGACTGTCTGCCTTTCTTCCATCCCCATCCTCCTACTTCTCTTATCTTCCCATTCTCAGTTTCTTCCCCACTCCACAGTCTCTCTCTCTCTCTCTCTCCTTTGTCTCCCCACCGTTCAGTCTCCCTCCCCTATAAGAGTAGGCTATATAGTTATGTTTTTGAATAACTTCCAAATATGTACATTAACAATGTAACGCTACAGTAATGTATATAAGTACTTAAATGTTTAAATATATTTAATAAACTTTACATTATACTGTACTTTATATACATATCAATTTTCTTAAAGCATAAATGCTTTCTAATACAGTAAATACATCAGTTCAGTGCATCTTATTATATCATTTCTTTTGTATATTTACAACTTACGGAAAACACATCTACACAAACTTAAGAAATTAGTAAACACATCTACACAAACTTAAGAAATTAGTAAACACATCTGTAAATGAATTCTCTTAGTACTACACTAGTATTACATATAAAAATCTACTCAATGCCCAAAGCTAATGACGATGAGGAGCTAAACTATAACATCATGGTCCACAACTGTCACTGTATTCTCTGAATATTACAGTAATAATACAAAACAAAATTAATATCCAAAGCTAGAAGCAATGTAAAGTTAAATCAATAAATTACCAATTTATTTATTTGCTGATCAGGGTTGATATTTGTATGAATCTCGATACTCAAAAGGAAAAGTTAAAAAATCTTGATATAAAGTGGAAGTACATATAAATAATCTGGCTGGCAAAACAGTACTGAATGGTGCCCATAGGCCAGCAAATCATGTGCAATGGCTACAAAGTAACATTGTATTATGAAGACCTCATTGTAAATAATAACACATCCTTTATGTGCTATCTTAAGGAAAATATTTAAGTATAATCCCTTGTAATGTGCTTTGCCAAAAACCTAACTGCCTTTATTCTTATAACACAACCAACGCAGAGGTCACTTATTCCACAAACTTAAGTTTCCTCTACGAAGCTACACCGCTCAATCACGATTAATTAGTGTAGACCTTTTTCAGTAATTAGGTCGAATTGAAATCACATCTTTGCTCATGTAATCATACTCTGAGAGACTGGGGTTAGACCCGCATGCCACACACCTATCACCTTCGGTGGCTCAGATGGCATTTGTCTTGTGTTTACCGCTGTCGTTCTGGTTACCCAGGCCAGCTGACGATATCTCCGAATTACAATATAGATATTTGATTTCAACGTTGATACCGCTACATGAAGAGAATAAATACTTTATTAAAATGTTGATGTATCTTTTCATTATGCTTATTGTGATATATATTTTCACATATTTACTGACCGTTTTAAAGGAGGAAGATTTGATATATGATGTGTATCAATAATCACAAGTATGTAATCCTGAAGGGATGGGAGTGTTGAGACTGTAGGAAAACAGGAAACGTCAAAAGGGATGGATTCGTAGCACTGGATATCTATTCATTATACATCATAATGTTACTGGTATGTGACATATATCAAATGTGACCTTGCTCGGCCTCGCAAGTAATGTTTTATCGTTGTGGATCAAGGCGTTGAAGCCTTTCAGTTAGTGAAACAAAGCGTACATCATGATGTATAACTTGGTATAATTTTTCATTAACTCGTATTGTAAGTACGAATTCGTATTACTTTTCACACTTTTCATAATACAGTCGCAGCATATACTAAAATTTGAAGTATAGAAAAACCATTAGCATTAAGGAGTATAGAGGTGTGGAGGTTATTGAAAAACTCTGTCGCGAGTTCCATAAATAGAGAAATAGTTTCAAATTACCTTTTTCAGTTTATTTATATTAATCTAAGTGATGTGGTTAATATCTGGTTTCTTTACACCAGTTAGAAAATGGTGAAATTTTACGTAAAGGTTATATAAAAAATAACCACTGGAAATAGCACATGTCAGTGGTCTCCTTACACTTAGTAGAATTGATTTGGACCAGCGTGGCATTATATGTAGCATTTTCTTTCCAATTTGTAATCATAAGTAAATGATGTTAGGAAACACTGAAGATCAGGGAGAATTTGGAGTTATTTTTGATGAAAGTTGGTGTCACCAAACACTTGCAGTAATGAATAGAACCTATGTTAAACCCACATAGTTTCCTGATTTAGCCAAGATTTATAGTAGTTAATGATAATGTGCTGCTGGAGACTGCATGGTATGACTGCTTGTCAGGAGGCTGAGCAGCATTGCAACTAGGTGCCTAGAATGTCATCTGCTCTGTTTACAGTTTTTTTTGGCAGCATGATACTGAAATCAGACAAACAAATGCAAACTGTAACATACCATTGGATCCTTTCAAAGATACTCACAGACCCTCTTCTGACTGTAGGCCTCCTGTGGAGTCTTCTGTCAGCTTCTCATCTAAACTTAGATATTTTAGGTCATGACCAGTTGTTTGTATTTTCTCGTAGTTATATTTCTGTGCTTGGCTTTCCCAAAAATGACTTGGCTTGGTTCAAAGGACTGTATTGATGGTGGTTTTATTACATTCTCTGGTAGGCTGTTCCATCTTTTTACTGTTCTTTGTGTAAACAAATATTTCGTAATATCTTATCTTGATCTTGATTTATACAGTTTAAGCTGGTTCCCATGGGGCTGTATATTTTCTAGTTAGTACCTTGTACATCTTGATCATATTATTTGTATATCGCCTATATGACAGTGTTGGAGGGTTTGATTTCTTGAGTAGTTCTTCACATGAAAGTGTTGACAGCCCTGGTGCTAGTTTGGTTTCACTTCTCTGGACACTTTTTATTGCTTCAGTGTGTTCCTTGAGATGTGGACACCATACTTTGTTGGCATACTCAAGATGAGGTTTCACTATTGCTGTGTATAGTAGTTTAAAGGTCTCGCAATCCATGTATTCCAGTGTTTTTCCAAGTACACCCATAATTGAGTTTGCCTTGTTGACCTTATCTGATGTGTGATGTCCAAATGACAGTTTGGTGTAGATAGTTACTCCAATATTCTTCTCTGTGTCTGCATACTCCATGTGTGGTAAACTTGCCCTCAGATTGTACACTTTCCATTCAAGTTTTGATTTTCCAATTCTTATAACTTTATGTTTCTCCGGGTGGAAGCAAAGAAGCTATTTTTTGGACCATTTATATAGTGCATGTATGCCTTTCTGTAAGTTGTCACAATCAGTTTGCTGAAATATACCTCTAAATGCTTTGGTAACATCTGGAAATAGGTAACTATTAATACCTAAACTGGTGACATCTGGATGTCGTTAATGTATAGTACAAACAGAATGGGACCCAGCACTGATCCTTGAGGTATTTCACTTTGAAACTTCTTTCCATTCTGATTTCTCCCCATTTACTATTGCACGCTGTTTCCATCAAAGTGAAAAAGATCCTTTCCATGCATTGTACTGACCAGTGATTTGGTATTTTTTCAGTTTGTGTAGTAGGTGTAGGTGAGGGACGTTGTCAAACGCTTTCATGATATCACAGTGTATTACATCCACACAACCCTCGCTGTCCAATATCTTTGTCCATTTGTCTAGAACTTGTAGAAGTCGTAGCACTGTAGAATGACTAGTAATAAAGCCACACTGATTCTAAATAACGTATGTTTCTTCATTTACTCAGTTATTTTTTTCTTTCTAGTGATTCCATTAGCTTGTATACAGTAGTAGTCATACTAATGAGTCTGTAATTATCAGCTACTTTCTTAGTCCCTTTCTTAAACAAGGCTGTGATATTAGCGCATATCCAGTCTTCCGGAAGTTCTGTGTTAATGGAGTGCATATGATACTGCTGACTTCCCTAAGTACTTTGGGGTGTATCCCATCTGGCCCTGTTGATTTGAAGGTGTTCATCTTATCTAGTTTTTTCTTAACTTTCTCGATGCTGAATGTCATTGTTTGTAATGGTGGTGCATTTACTTTTTCCACTTCTAGCATTTCAGTGTCAGTCTCAATTGTAAATACTGATGTAAAGAAGTCTGCTAATATGTTGGCCTTCTCTTTGTCAGTTGTAATTAATTCCTTTTGACTAGTCTTTAAGTAAGTCAGGTATGCTGAATTTTGTCCTAAGTTTTCGACCTTGCATATTTCCAGAATTTCTTTGGATTTTGTATGAAGTTTCGAGCTATTTGCTTTCATGTTCCTTTGTTACTTTCCTGGTAATACCCCGGACTTGGTTCCTAGTCTTACAGTTTTCTGCATATATTTTTCTGTCCCTAGTACTCAGGTATCTAGTCCATAATCTTTCTTTTCTTTTAATCTTGGATAGAGCCATACAGTTCAAAGGTACTGGGTGATTAGCATCTTTCTTTCTCTTTCCTGCCTGGTTGATAACTTTCTTTGGAATCACTTCTTCTGTTCCCCTATCTAGTACATTTGTAAACTTAATCCATTGTTTGTGAACATTACAGTTATCAAATTCTTCTTCCCAATCTAAATCCAACTCATCCTTTAGTTTACCATAGTTTCCCTTGTTGTACTTAAATCTGATTTTCTTGGCTGAGTCATTTTTCTCATTCATATTACACACTAGTTCTATAGTTGAATGATCACTGTTGCCGAGCGATGGGTTGATAGATATATCACTTATAAATTCTTCCTCATTTGTAAATACTAAGTCTATGACACTTGGATTACCTAATCCTTTACCATGTCTGTTGTGACTGTAGAGGAGATAAGAAACAGGAGACATAACTGTGGAGGCAGTTAAGGTCAGTTGTGGATATGAAGTGGAATACTAGTGTTTGTTGTGTTTTTGAATGAGTGTTGTGTTGCTTTCAACTATTTGGTAATTTAACAGAAAATGGATGCTTGAATTATAGCCATAGGAGCTTCATATCTTATAGAATAATTGTTTTTTTTTTTTTTTTTGAAATAGTTAAGTGTGGATGTTTCATTTACAGTACTGCTATTAGTTATAATCTCTCATGTCTATGTAATTATTATAGTAAGGATGGTTAGGAGAGGGAAAGTAAGGGGTTGAATAATGAATTGGTGATTCAAAGTATAATTGATTAATGAAAAACTTAACCTCTATATTGGAGCTGTAACCATGATATATGCAGTATGACATAAACTGTTTTTCCTCATTTTGGAGTACACTCACCTTTATTTTGACATTTAGTGTATAGCACCATGCATCTTAAGGATTGCGAGGAAAACAAGGAGATTAATGAAAATGAAGTAATCAGTGTTTTAAGAGGAGCTGACATCTTCTATAGATATGAATATGGTAGCTACCATTCTGATAGGTTCTTGCAGTTTTAGTTGATGCTGGTTTGTTCTTTGCAACATATGAATTATATTGTTTTTAAAGGATTTGAACACCTAATATGATTTAGATTATGTTTTTAAGGAGGAAAAGTGCAATATTTTATGGTACTGACGACTATGATTCTTTTTTTCCATTGAATCATCATGAAAAGTTTGGGATTAATCATGTCTTATGGTGTTGGTAAGCAGCATTTCACCATTGGCCAAGGGCAGGTCCAAAATGAGCTAGATGCGATGATCATGAATGAGTGATTATGATGGCTAGGCTTTCTCACTAGAACTACTGAGGACTGAAAGGTCTTGATCCTTTTTGCATAGAGATTACTTTGTAGAATCTCTCTTGCTCATGGGAACATCACCTTGGAGAGAAAAGCTTTTCAGTTTTTGAACATTGCTTTGCAGCTGCTGTATTTAGAATTGCACTCTTCTGATATTTTAGATATTCATAAATCTGTATAACCTTTTCTGTTGCAGGTATCATAGTGACTAGAGATGTATGAATCACTAGGCCCAAGAGGGGGTGAGATGGATCCCCATAACAAGTGCATGGGGGGACGCATGTGGTGCGTCTCAGACATATGTGGCATTATTTGTGCTGTGATGACATGGTTGCTAGTTACTTATGCAGAATTTGTGGTATTCACAGTAATACTAGGCACTGCAAATTATCCCATCTACACAACCTTCAACCTTCTACTTTTCAACGTGTTTGCAATCCTCGCTCTCTCTTCACATGCACGGGCCATGTTTACAGATCCGGTAAGTTGAAAATTATGGATTTTTTTTCATAACTTTAATTTGCATCAAAAACTCTATTAAGTTTATGCTTTTGTTTTTTCTGGCTACTTATTTCCCTTCATGTGATAATTTGCTTGGAAATTTTGGTTATCATAAACAAGGCTGTGCTAGAGTTGTGTAATTTTGTATAAAATGCTTTGAATACAGGTCATCATGCACATTTAGACATATCCTGAACATACATAGCTTCTTCCCTCAGGACTCTCAATAAAATGTCTTAAGGGAATTATTGTTTTTGAAAAGAAATTTGTCTGTTTGCTCATTTTGCTCATAGTCTGCTCAGCGTCTCTCAACCATATTCTTTTTATTTCCACACATCTCTCTTACTCTTCCATTACTTACTTGATCAAACCACCCCACACCACATATTGTCCTCAAACATTTCATTTCAAACACATCCATCTTCCTCTGTTGAACCCTATCTATAGCCCATGCTTTGCAACTATATAGTATTACTGGGACTACTATTTCTTCAAATATACCCATTTTTGCTCTCCGAGATAACATTTTCTCCTTCCACACATTCTTCATCACTCCCAGAACCTTTGCCCCCTTCCCTACCCTGTGACTCACTTCCTCTTTGTTGCTTAATACACTCCCAGATATCTAAACCACTTCAGTTCCTCCAGTTTTTCTCCATTCAAACTTGCATTCCAATTCTTGTCCCTAAACCCTACTGAACCTAATGACTTTGCTTTTATTCACATTTACTCTCAGCTTTCTCCTTTCACACACTTTTCCAAACTCAGTCACCAACTGCTGCAGTTTCTCACTCAAATTAGCCACCAGAGTTGTATAATCGGCAAACAACAACTGACTCACTTCTCAGGCTCTCTCATCCCTGGGGATAGGGGAAAAGAATACTTCCCACGTATTCCCACGTATTCTCTTCTCCAAAAAAAAGGAAGAGAAAAGGAGGCCAAGTGAGGATATTCCCTCTCAGGCTCAGTCCTCTGTTCTTGACACTACCATGCTAATGTGGGATATGGCGAATATGCATGAAAATCTTTTTCTTTATTGTTATACTTAATCACTGTTTCCTGTGTCAACGAGGTAGTGCAAGAAAACTGATGAAGAATGGCCCAACCACTCATATACACATGTATATATTATTATTTCATATTATTTATTATACTTTGTTGGTCTCCTGCATTAGCGAGGTAGCACAAGGAAACAGATGAAAGAATGGCCCAACCCATCCACATACACATGTATATACATACACGTTCACACACGCACATATACATACCTATACATTTCAACATATACATATATATATACATGTACATAATTCATACTTGCTGCCTTTATTCATTCCCGTCACCACCCTGCCACACATGAAATGACACCCCCCCTCCCCAGCACATGCCCGAAGTAGTGCTAGGATAAAACAACAAAGGCCACATTTGTTCACAGTCTGTCTCTAGCTGTCATGTATAATGCACTGAAACCATAGCTTCCTTTCCACATCCAGGCCCCACAGACCTTTCCATGGTTTACCCCAGACATTTCACCTGCCCTAGTTCAGTCCACAGACAGCACGTTGACCCCGGTATACCACATTGCTCCAATTCACTTTATTCCTTGCACGCCTTTCACCCTCCTGCATGTTTAGGCCCCGATCGCTCAAAATCTTTTTCACTCCATCTTTCCACCTCCAATTTGGTCTCCCACTTCTTGTTCCCTCCACCGCTGACACATACATCCTCTTGGTCAATCTTTCCTCTCTCATTCTCTCCATGTGACCAAACCATTTCAAAACACCCTCTTCTGCTCTCTCAACCACACTCTTTTTATTACCACTTATCTCTCTTACCCAATAATAACTTACTCAATCAAACCACCTCACACCACATATTGTCCTCAAACATCTCATTTCCAGCACATCCACCTTCCTCCGCACAACTCTATCTATAGCCCATTCCTCGCAACCATATAAATACATTGTTGGAACCACTATTCCTTCAAACATACCCATTTTTGCTTTCCGAGATAATGTTTTCAACTTCACACATTCTTCAACACTTCCAGAACTTTTGCCCCCTTCCCCACCCTATGATTCACTTCTGCTTCCATGGTTCCATCCGCTGCCAAATCCACTCCCAGATATGTAAAACACCTCACTTCAGTTTTTCTCCATTCAAACTTGCCACCCAGTTGACTTGTCCCTCAACCCTACTGTACCTAATAACCTTGCTCTTATTCACATTTACTCTCAGCTTCCTTCTTTCACACACTTTACCAAACTCAGTCACCAGCTTCCGCAGTTTCTCCCACAAATCAGCCACCAGCGCTGTATCATCAGCGAACAATAACTGACTCACTTCCCAAGCTCTCTCATCCACAACAGACTGCATACTTGCCCCTCTTTCCAAAACTCTTGCATTCACCTCCCTAACATCCCCATCCATAAACAAATTAAACAACCATGGAGACATCACACACCCCTGTCGCAAACCAACATTCACTGAGAACCAATCACTTTCCTCTCTTCCTACATGTACACATGCCTTACTTCCTCGATAAAAACTTTTCACTGCTTCTAACAACTTGCCTCCCACACCATATATTCTTAATACCTTCCACAGAGCATCTCTATCAACTCTATGATATGCCTTCTCCAGATCCATAAATGCTACATACAAATCTATTTGCTTTTCTAAGTATTTCTCACATACATTCTTCAAAGCAAACGCCTGATCCACACATCCTCTACCACTTCTGAAACCACACTGCTCTTCCCCAATGTGATGCTCTGTACATGCCTTCACCCTCTCAATCAATACCCTCCCATATAATTTACAAGGAATACTCAACAAACAATTACCTCTGTAATTTGAGCACTCACTTTTATCCCCTTTGCCTTTGTACAATGGCACTATGCAAGCATTCCGTCGATCCTCGGGCACCTAGCCATGAGTCATACATACATTAAATAACCTCACCAACCAGTCAACAATACAGTCACCCCCTTTTTTAATAAATTCCACTGCAATACCATCCAAACCTGCTGCCTTGCCAGCTTTCATCTTCCGCAAAGATTTTACTACTTCTCTGTTTACCAAATCATTCTCCCTAACCCTCTCACTTTGCACACCACCTCGACCAAAACACCGTATATCTGCCACTCTGTCATCAAACACATTCAGCAGACCTTCAAAATACTCACTCCATCTCCTTCTCACATCACCACTACTTGTTATCACCTCCCCATTAGCCCCCTTCACCGAAGTTCCCATTTGTTCCCTTGTCTTACGCACTTTATTTACCTCCTTCCAAAACATCTTTTTATTCTCCCTAAAATTTAATGATACTCTCTCACCCTAACTTTCATTTGCCCTCTTTTTTGCCTCTTGCACCTTTCTCTTGACCTCCTGCCTCTTTCTTTTATACATCTCCAAGTCATTTGCATTATTTCCCTGCAAAAATCGTCCAAATGCCTCTCTCTTCTCTTTCACTAATAATCTTACTTTTTCATCCCACCACTCACTACCCTTTCTAATCTGCCCACCTCTTATGGTTCTCATGCCACAAGCATCTTTTGCACAAGCCATCACTGCTTCCCTAAATACATCCCATTCCTCCCCCACTCCCCTTACGTCCTTTGTTCTCACCTTTTTCCATTCTGTACTCAGTCTCTCCTGGTACTTCCTCACACAAGTCTCCTTCCCAAGCTCACTTACTCTCACCACTCTCTTCACCCCAACATTCTCTTTTCTTTTCTAAAAACTTCTACAAATCTTCACCTTTGCCTCCACAAGATAATGATCAGACATCCCTCCAGTTGCACCTCTCAGCACATTAACATCCAAAAGTCTCTCTGTTGCACGCCTATCAATTAACACCTAATCCAATAATGCTCTCTAGCCATCTCTCATACTTACATATGTATACTTATTTATATCTCTCTTTTTAAACCAGGTATTCCCAAACACCAGTCCTTTTTCAGTCCATAAATCTACGAGCTCTTCACCATTTCCATTTACAACACTGGACACCCCGTGTACACCAATTATTCCCTCAACTGCCACATTACTTACCTTTGCATTCAAGTAACCCATCACTATAACCCAGTCTCGTGCATCAAAACTACTAACACACTCACTCAGCTGCTCCCAAAACACTTGCCTCTCATGATCTTTCTTCTCATGCCCACGTGCATATGCACCAATAATCACCCATTTCTCTCCATCCACTTTCAGTTTTACCCATATCAGTCTAGAGTTTACTTTCTTACACACTACCACATACTCCCACCACTCCTGTTTCAGGAGTAGTGCTACTCCTTCCCTTGCTCTTGTCCTCTCATTAACCCCTGACTTTACTCCCAAGACATTCCCAAACCACTCTTCCCCTTTACCCTTGAACTCAGTCACCAACTTCTGCAGTTTCTCACTCGGAATCAGCCACTAGAGCTATATCATCAGTGAACAACAGCTGACCCACTTCACAGGCTCTCTCATCCCCGACGAACTGCATACTCGCGCCTCTTTTCAAAAGATGTGTGTTTAGTTCCCTAACCACCACATCCATAAACAAATTTAACAACCATGGGGACATCACACAGCCCCAGCTGCAGAACGACATTCATTGGGAACCAATCACTCTCCTCTCATCCTGCTTGATCACATGCCTTACATCCTTAGTAAAAACATTTCACTGCTTCTTGCAAGTTACCTCCCACACCATATGCTCTTAAGACCTTCCACAAAGCATCTCTGTCAACCCTATCATATGCCTTCTCCAGATCCATAAATGCTACATACAAATCCATCTGTTTTCCGCAGTATTTCTCACTTTCTTCAGAGCAAACACCTGATCCACACATCCTCTTCTACTTCTGAAACCACACTGCTGTTCCCCAATCTCATGCTCTGTACATGCTTTCACCCTCTCATTCAATACCCACCCTTATATTTTCCCAGGAATACTCAACAGACGTATGCCTCATAGTTTGAACACTCGCATTTATCCCCTTTGCCTTTGTGCAGTGGCACTGTAGATGCTTTCTGCCAATCCTCAGGCACCTCACCATGATCCATACATACATGAATATCCTAACCAAACATAACAATACAGTCATCCCTTTTCTTGATAAATTCAAGTGCAATACCATCCAAACCCTTCTATACGTTTTCTCCATACATATTCATCATTTCCTGCTTTAGCAAGGTAACATAAAGAACAAAGGACTGAGCCTTAGAAAGAAAATCCTCACTTGGTCCCCATCTTTGTCCCTTCTTCTGGAAAGTTAAAAGCTTGAGGGAAGGATTTCCTGACATTACATTGCTAGCAAAGGAAACGGTGATCAAGTATAATAAATGAATGAATATAATAAAATGTATGATATGTCTGATTCTGAAATGTAAATTAGTCTACCATATAAGGGGTGATAAATTGCTCTTTATTCACCTGGTTTTCATCAGAGCTGCTCATTTAATTAGCCAGAATTAATCAAGATTAAGCATATTAATATGGAGGTCTTCACCAAAAAGGGAATTTCAAAACCGTGATAAAATCTACATGATCATACGTTTGAGATGATTTTGATAGCAGACATTAAAGCTTTCATGAAGTGCAGTACTTCTCTGTTATTATTTGCATCAAGTAAAGATATAGACATTCAAGTTTTAGTTTCTCTATCTCAATGCTTATATTTTCTGTGGGTCAGTGAAATGATTATGATCTTTTGTAAAGGGGGTTACTGTTTAATGTGCATTACATGTTTGAATGAGCAACATTATGAGTGCTACTGATCGGTCCTTGAAGCTTGATGCAGAGATGTTCTGTGAGCAAATTGTATGTACCAGTGTGCTTGAGTGTGGGAGATGAATAGATAAAGAATGATAGAACTGTTGCTGTTGCTTTGTATTACTTACCTTAAAGCGTATGTTACAGATAATATATAACTGTCTTGTTGTTTGATTTTTTTTCTTCAGGGTGCTGTTCCAAAGGGAAATGCTACTCGGGAAAACATTCAGCGAATGGGGCTTCGTGAAGGCCAAGTTATTTTTAAATGTCCAAAATGCTGCAGCATAAAACCTGAGCGAGCTCACCACTGTTCAGTTTGCCAGCGGTGTATCCGTAAGATGGATCATCACTGCCCTTGGGTCAACAACTGTGTTGGAGAAAACAATCAGAAGTTCTTTGTACTTTTTACGGTAGGTTTAAACATATACTATTCCTTGTATGATTGATTAACTTAATTGTACAACCCTAGGACCAATTTCATGGGGCTCCTGCAGCTTTGAAGAAAGAAGTTCCTCAAGGAGACAGTATCCCATTTCTTCCAGTGATGGTGATACAGCCTTGCTGGAGGTTATTCTTACTTGTGGTGTAACCACATGCAAATGGCTTCCTGAATTTAGTACACTTTCAGTTTGATTAATTACAGTAACTTCCTCTTTTATGGAACCTTCCTAGACAAGGAATGACATGTACATGGAATTTGATTTTGATCTTGAAATTTTTTTTTTTTTTTCTAGATGCTGGAAAAATTTCCAAGTTGACCTGTTTACCTTTTCCTCAAGGTATTTAGGAATTATTTCCAACTGCACTGATAAGTAAAAGCGGAGCTGTACTAGAGTAACTCGATTGATATAGATTTTTTTTAGAAACATCTATGTATGAATATTATTATTCATTCATTCATGCCTTGTCTGTTTCCTTGCGCTACCTCGCTAATGCAGAAGACAGCAATTAAGTATAGTAAATAACTTTATTTTATACATTATGAGTCAGTTGTTGTTCGCTGATGATACAGCGCTGGTGGCTGATTCGGGTGAGAAACTGCAGAAGTTGGTGACTGAGTTTGGTAAAGTGTGTGAAAGAAGAAAGCTGAGAGTAAATGTGAATAAAAGCAAGGTTATTAGGTACAGTAGGGTTGAGCGACAAGTCAGTTGGGAGGTAAGTTTACCCCAGACACTTCACATGCCCTGGTTCAATCCATTGATAGCACGTCAACCCCGGTATACCACATTGTTCCAATTCACTCTATTCCTCGTACGCCTTTCACCCTCCTGTATGTTCAGGCCCCAGTTGTTCAAAATCTTTTTCACTCCATCCTTCCACCTCCAATTTGGTCTCCCGCTCCTCCTTCTTCCATCCATCTCTGACACATATATCCTCTTTGTCAATCTTTTCTCACTCATTCTTTCCATATGTCCAAACCCTTTCAACACACTCTCTTCTGCTCTTTCAGCCACACTCTTTTTATTACCACACATCTCTCTTACCCTTTCATTACTCACTCGATCAAACCACCTCACACCACATATTGTCCTCAAACATTTCGTTTCCAACACATCCACCCTCCTCCGCACAACCCTATCAATAACCCATGCCTTGCAACCATATAACATTGTCGGAACCACTGTTCCTTCAAACACCCATTTTTGCTCTCTGAGATAACGTTCTCGCCTTCCACACATTCTTTAATGCTTCCAGAACCTTTACCTTCTCCCCCACCATGTGACTCACTTCTGCTTCCATGGTTCCATCCGCTGCTAAGTCCACTCCAGTTTTTCTCCATTTAAACTTACCTCCCAGTTAACATGTCCCTCAACCCTACTGAACCTAATAACCTTGCTCTTATTCACATTTACTCTCAACTTTCTTCTTTCACACACTTTACCAAACTCAGTCACCAACTTCTGCACTTTCTCACCCAAATCAGCCAGCAGTGCTGTACCATCAGCAAACAACAACTGACTCACTTCCCAAGCCCTCTCATCCACAACAGTCTGCATACTTGCCCCACTCTCCAAAACTCTTGCATTCACCTCCCTAATCATCCCCTTCATAAACAAATTAAACAACCATGGAGACATAGCTTAATTCAGCCATAAACCAACATTCACTGGGAACCAATCACTGTCCTGTCCTCCTAATCGTACATATGCCTTACATCCCTGGTAAAAACTTTTCACTGCTTCTGGCAACTTACCTCCCATGCCATATACTCTTAGAACCTTCCACAAAGCATCTCTATCAACCCTATCATATACCTTCTCCAGATCCATAAATGCTACATACAAATCCATGTTTTTCTCGCATACATTCTTCAAAGCAAACACCTGATCCACTCATCCTCTACCACTTCTGAAACCACACAGCTCTTCGCCAATCTGATAATTTGTACATGCATTTACCCTTTCAATCAATATCCCCCCATATAATTTCCAGGGATGCTCAACAGACTTATGCCTCTTTGGTTTGAACACTCACCTTTATCCCCTTTGCCTTTGTACAGTGGCACTGTGCATGCATGCTGCCAATCCTCAGGCACTTCACCATGATCCATACATACATTGAATATCCTTACCAACCAATCAACAGCACAGTCATCCCCTTTTTTAATAAATTCCACTGGAATACAGTCCAAATCTGCCGCCTTGTTGGCTTTCATCTCCTGGAAAGCTTTCACTACCTCTTCTCTGTTTACTGAATCATTCTCCCTAACCTTCTCACTTTGCACACCACCTCAACCAAATCACCTTATATCTGCCACTCTCTCATCAAACACATTCACTTTCAAAACACCCTCTCCATCTCCTCACTTCATCATTACTTGTTATTACCTCCCCATTTGCCCCCTTCACCAATGTTCCCATTTGTTCTCTTGTCTTATGCACTTTATTTACCTCCTTCCAAAACATCTTTTTATTCTCCCTAAATTCCAACTCCCATGTGCCCTCTTTTTCACCTCTTGCACCATTCTCTTGACCTGCCACTTTCTTTTATACATCTCCCAATCATTTGCACTACTTCCCTGCAAAAATCGTCCAAACGCCTCTCTCATCTCTTTCACTAACAATCTTACTTCTTAATCCCACCATTCACTACCCTTTCTAATTTGCCCACCTCCCACCTTTCTCACGCCACATGCATCTTTTGTACAAGCCATCACTGCTTCCCTAGATACTTCCCATTCCTATCCCACTCCACTTACAACATTTGCTATCACTTTTTGCCATTCTGCACTCAATCTCTCCTGGTACTTCCTCACACAAGCTCACTCACTCTCACAGACATACAAATGCACCTCCTTATGTTATTAGTTGTGCATACTGATATTTAATTACAGCAAAATCTCTGCCTTCTCAGTTGCCAGATCCTCATTTTTAGATATATTTTCCTGTGTTTGTTCTGATATTAGATGCTGAATTAATTTGTGCAGTGAAGTTGACCTCCGTTTCTAACGTTAATTGCTCTGTTTGTATACTACGCGCTGGGCTTGTGCACCTTCAGACCCCTTTTTATCATGTGCTCATGGCATCTGTAAGAGGCAGAATCTTATACAGTGCCCTTGATCACATAAACAGTGATTATTGTTAATGTAATGTATAAATGTTATGTATGAATACGGTGCAAAAGGTTATGAGCATTCATCAGTTTGTTGGAGAGCCTCGCTCATTTCTTATTGTCAGATTACTGGTGAATAATGATACACTAGGATGTAATGTACAAGTACTGAATGTAAAATAAAAGAACAGAAGATGTGTACACAATCAGAACCACTGAAAGAATTCAGGTATGCATGTGAGGGCCCTTAGTGATGGAGAAAGTAAGCAGCAGATAGTGGTGATGGTGGTAACTCCAGGAGTGCCTGCCTTCTCTGAATGTAAAATGAAGGAAGGGAAGACATTTACATAATAATAACCAATCCATGAAGCCAGAATGAGTGGTGGTATGTTTGCTTCACCTCCCACCTACCCTGTGCCTGCCACTCCATCACCATTAGACCACTGTCACCTAAATTTTCTCTTTCAACCTCTCAAGAGGTTGGCTGATAATTTTTCATAAAATAGATTTTCCTTATTAACTATAAATGTGGTGGATTCTATTTTAGTTAGAAAATAGTGTTCATAAGTTCATTTACGACATAGAGTTACTTCCAGAATAGAGTATTTAAAGATCATCTCACTTATGTATTTGTACTGTATTTCTGATTAATGACACTAATGAATTATTATGTAAAACTAATAAGCCAATGCTGTGAGTGAGTTTGAAAGCAAAATTTACAATTGTATTGTAGTCAGAATGAGAGATGGTTTAAAAATGTGTGCACACACACATAGATTTTTTTCATGCTTGATTGCTGCTTCCTGTGTCAGCAAGGTAGCACCAGGAAAGAGATGAAGAAAGATGCATCCACTCGCATACACATATTTATATACATTTATGCACATATGTAGTTGTACATACTGTTGATATTTTGATCACACTAGTCCATGATGATAGTTATGAAGGTGAAATTGCAATTCAGTGGTTCACATTATTTTATTTGAAATGTAATTTTTCCATACATGCAGCACTACATGTTTCACAGAGAGAATCCGCCTCCTCAGGTGCAAACAACCCATAGGTTTTTAGATCCCAACATCACCACAAAAATTCCATCTCTACTGTGTTATTCTTAACTACACCCTGGCCTGATTCATAGAGGGAAAGGGGGGTTGTTGTGTAATTAAAGGGGGTTATGTGTTAGGAGGGTTGGGGGTGGCCTGGGTAACAACGTGTGTGTCCAACTATTTTTTCTTATGTTATCGTTTCTTGATAATTCTTTCATAATGATTTTTTTGATAATTGTATGTGCTTTAAAGTTACCTGGGAACAAATTAAAGTTCTTAGTATTATCAGTTAAGACAGATTCAGTGGTGTTACAGGTAGCATAATCAGAAGAGAGGGGTACAATGTGACTGGGTTTACAAGGTGATTGTTTTCATGACTGTGTTTAGGGATCATATATGTGTGGTCATTCCTGCATACTGAATGATGGTGCCAATAGCAGCTCTTAGTTACTGTTTTACCTTACAACAGTTTATGGGCAAAAGCATTAAACTCAGATAAGAACAGCATTAACCTTTTGTCCTATTCCTTAACTCAGGACAAAAAACTTTCTCTGGGATTTGGACACTTTTTCTTTCAAATCCACTGATCCTTTTAGCAAGAAACATTTAGTATCTATTGTTAAATCCACTAATAACACCAAACTGGAATTTTATTTTGCATCCGGTTCAGTTATAAGTGCCTTGAGCAGTGATAACATTTCCAAGTGTCATGACATGCCACATAGATTCCAGAGAGCCATTGAAACTCTCAAGAAAAATAAAGATATTCATACCATAAAATCAGATAACCCTAGTCATTTCATGATTCTGAATATCATGGACTATAGATGTAAACTTAAGGTTCTTTCAAATGATGGTGAAACATATGAAAGATGACATCCAATCTCCTTAATAATATAGTAAAGACCTTCAACTCTAGACTCAACTAATTGTTAAATAAGCATCAGGACATTCTGAAGTCAGTAAGGATGGTTAATCCCTTTCTTCCTTATATATTTATTTTTATTTATTTTGCTTTCTCGCTGTCTCCCGCGTTAGCGAGGTAGCACAAGGAAACAGACAAAAGAATGGCCCAACTCACCCACATACACATGTATATACGCACACGTCCACACACGCAAATATACATACCTATACATCTCAATGTATACATATATATACACACACAGACATATACATATATACACATGTACATAATTCATACTGTCTGCCTTTATTCATTCCCATCGCCACCTCGCCACACATGGAATAACAACCCCCTCCCCCCTCATGTGTGCAAGGTAGGCTAGGAAACGACAACAAAGGCCCCATTTGTTCACACTCAGTCTCTAGGAGTCATGTAATAATGCACCAAAACCACAGCTCCCTTTCCACATCCAGGCCCAACAAAACTTTCTATGGTTTACCCCAGACGCTTCACATGCCCTGATTCAATCCATTGACAGCACGTCGAGCCCGGTATACCACATCGTTCCAATTCACTCTATTCCTTGCATGCCTTTCACCCTCCTGCATGTTCAGGCCCCGATCACTCAAAATCTTTTTCACTCCATCTTTCCACCTCCAATTTGGTCTCCCACTTCTCCTCATTCCCTCCACCTCTGACACATATATCCCCTTGGTCAATCTTTCCTCACTCATTCTCTCCATGTGACCAAACCATTTCAAAACACCCTGTTCTGCTCTCTCAACCACACTCTTTTTATTACCACACATCTCACTTACCCTATTATTACTTACTCGATCAAACCACCTCACACCACATATTGTCCTCAAACATCTCATTTCCAGCACATCCACCCTCCTGCACACAGCTCTATCCATAGCCCATGCCTTGCAACCAAACAACATTGTTGCAACCTCGATTCCTTCAAACATATCCATTTTTGCTCTCTGAGGTAATGTTCTCGACTTCCACAGATTTTTCAAGGCTCCCAGAACTTTTGCCCCCTCCCCCACCCTATGATTCACTTCCGCTTCCATGGTTCCATCCGCTGCCAGATCCACTCACAGATATCTAAACCACTTCACTTCCTCCAGTTTTTCTCCATTCAAACTTACCTCCCAGTTGACTTGACCCTCAACGCTACTGTACCTAATTACCTTGCTCTTATTTACATTTACTCTCAACTTTCTTCTTTCACACACCTTACCAAACTCAGTCACCGGCTTCTGCAGTTTCTCACATGAATCAGCCACCAGCGCTGTATCATCAGCGAGCAATAACTGACTCACTTTCCAAACTCTCTCATCCACAACAGATTGCATACTTGCCCCTCTTTCCAAAACTCTTGCATTCACCTCCCTAACAACCCCATCCATAAACAAATTAAACAACCATGGAGACATCACACACCCCTGTCGCAAACCTACATTCACTGGGAACCAATCACTTTCCTCTCTTCCTACACGTACACATGCCTTACATCCTCGATAAAAACTTTTCCCTGCTTCTAACAACTTACTTCCCACACCATGTATTCTTAATACCTTCCACAGAGCATCTCTATCAACTCTATCATATGCCTTCTCCAGATCCATAAATGCTACATACAAATCCATTTGTTTTTCTAAGTATTTCTCACATACATTCTTCAAAGCAAACGCCTGATCCACACATCCTCTACCACTTCTGAAACCACACTGCTCTTCCCCAATCTGATGCTCTGTACATGCCTTCACCCTCTCAATCAATACCCTCCCATATAATTTACAAGGAATACTCAATAAACTTATACCTCTGTAATTTGAGCACTCACTCTTATCCCCTTTGCCTTTGTACAATGGCACTATGCAAGCATTCCGCCAATCCTCAGGCACCTCACCATGAATCATACATACATTAGATAACCTTACCAACCAGTCAACAATACAGTCACCCCCTTTTTTAATAAATTCCACTGCAATACCATCCACACCCGCTGCCTTGCCAGCTTTCATCTTCCGCAAAGCTTTTACTACCTCTTCTCTGTTTACCAAATGATTTTCCCTAACCCTCTCACTTTGCACACCACCTCGACCAAAGTATCCTATATCTGCCACTCTATCATCAAACACATTCAGCAGACCTTCAAAATACTCACTCCATCTCCTTCTCACATCACCACTACTTGTTATCACCTCCCCATTAGCCCCCTTCACTGAAGTTCCCATTTGCTCCCTTGGATGGGAGGGGTGGGCTGGAAATCCTCCTCTCTCTCTCTCTCTCTTTTCTTTTTTTTCCAAAAAGAGGAACAGAGAAGGGGGCTGGATGAGGATATTCCCTTAAAGGCCTAGCCCTTTGTTCTTAATGCTACCTTGCTAATGCGGGAAATGGCGAATAGTATGAAAGAAAGACATATATATATATATATATATATATCGCGGTAGACAGCGACAAAGCAAAATAAAAATAAATATTTTATTTATTTATTTATTTTTTTTATTTTTTATTTTTTTGCTTTGTCGCTGTCTCCCGCGTTTGCGAGGTAGCGCAAGGAAACAGACGAAAGAAATGGCCCAACCCCTCCCCATACACATGTATATATATACGTCCACACACGCAAATATACATACCTACACAGCTTTCCATGGTTTCCCCAGACGCTTCACATGCCGATTCAAATCCACTGACAGCACGTCAACCCCGGTACACCACATCGATCCAATTCACTCTATTCCTTGCCCTCCTTTCACCCTCCTGCATGTTCAGGCCCCGATCACACAAAATCTTTTTCACTCCATCTTTCCACCTCCAATTTGGTCTCCCACTTCTCCTCGTTCCCTCCACCTCTGACACATATATCCTCTTGGTCAATCTTTCCTCACTCATTCTCTCCATGTGACCAGACCATTTCAAAACACCCTCTTCTGCTCTCTCAACCACGCTCTTTTTATTTCCACACATCTCTCTTACCCTTACGTAAGGGTTTATTTATTTATTTATTTATATATTTTGCTTTGTTGCTGTCTCCAGCGTTTGTGAGGTAGCGCAAGGAAACAGACGAAAGAAATGGTCCAACCCACCCCCATACACAATGTATATACATACATGTCCACACACGCAAATATACATACCTATACATCTCAATGTACACATATATATACACACACAGACACATACATGTATACCCATGCACACAATTCACACTGTCTGCCTTTATTCATTCCCATCGCCACCTCGTCACACATGGAGTACCATCCCCCTCCCCCCTCATGTGTGCGAGGTAGCACTAGGAAAAGACAACAAAGGCCCCATTTGGTCACACTCAGTCTCTAGCTGTCATGCAATAATGCCCTAAACCACAGCTCCCTTTCCACATCCAGGCCCCACACAACTTTCCATGGTTTACCCCAGACGCTTCACATGCCCTGATTCAATCCACTGAAAGCACGTCAACCCCGGTATACCACATCGATCCAATTCACTCTATTCCTTGCCCTCCTTTCACCCTCCTGCATGTTCAGGCCCCGATCACACAAAATCTTTTTCACTCCATCTTTTCACCTCCAATTTGGTCTCCCACTTCTCCCCGTTCCCTCCACCTCCGACACATATATCCTCTTGGTCAATCTTTCCTCACTCATTCTCTCCATGTGACCAAACCATTTCAAAACACCCTCTTCTGCTCTCTCAACCACGCTCTTTTTATTTCCACACATCTCTATTACCCTTACATTACTTACTCGATCAAACCACCACACACCACACATTGTCCTCAAACATCTCATTTCCAGCACATCCACCCTCCTGCGCACAACTCTATATATATATATATATATATATATATATATATATATATATATATATATATATATATATATATATATATACCTTCCACAGAGCAGTTCTATCAACTCTATCATATGCCTTCTCCATATCCATAAATGCTACATACAAATCCATTTGCTTTTCTAAGTATTTCTCACATACATTCTTCAAAGCAAACACCTGATCCACTCATCCTCTACCACTTCAGAAACCACACTGCTTTTCCCCAATCTGATGCTCTGTACATGCCTTCACCCTCTCAATCAATACCCTCCCATATAGTTTCCCAGGAATACTCAACAAACTTATACCTCTGTAATTTGAGCACTCACACTTATCTCCTTTGCCTTTTTATGATGGCATATGCAAGCATTCTGCCAATCCTCAGGCACCTCACCATGAGTCATACATATATTAAATAAAAGGGGGTGACTGTATTGCTGACTGGTTGATAAGGTTATGATAGAGGTAATGATAGAGTTGATAGAGATGGTCTGTGGAAGGTATTAAGAATATATGTTGTGGGAGGTAAGTTGTTAGAAGCAGTGAAAAGTTTTTATCAAGAATGTCAGGCTTGTGTACGTGTAGGAAGAGAGGAAAGTGATTGGTTCTCAGTGACTGTTAGTTTGTGGCAGGGGTGTGTTATGTCTCTATGGTTGTTTAATTTGTTTATGGATCGGGTTGTTAGGGAGGTGAATGCAACAGTTTTGGAAAGAGGGGCAAGTATGCAGTCTGTTGTGGATGAGAGAGCTTGGGAAGTGAGTCAGTTGTTGTTTGCTGATGATACAGCGCTGGTGGCCGATTCAGGTGAGAAACTGCAGAAGCTGGTGACTGAGTTTGATAGAGTGTGTGAAAGAAGAAAGTTAAGAGTAAATGTGAATAAGAGCAAGGTTATTAGGTACAGTAGGGTTGAGGGACAAGTCAATTGGGAGGTAAGTTTGAATGGAGAAAAACTGGAGGAAGTGAAGTGTTTTAGATACCTGGGAGTGGATTTGGCAGCGGATGGAACCATAGAAGTGGAAGTGAATTGTAGGGTAGGGGAGAGGGCGAAAGCTCTGGAAGCGTTGAAGAATGTGTGGAAGTCGAGAACATTATCTCGGAAAGCAAAAATTGGTATGTTTGAAGGAATGGTGGTTTCAACAATGATATATGGTTCCGAGGCGTGGGCTATAGATAGAGGTGTTCGGAAGAGGGTGGGTGTGCTGGAAATGAGATGTTTGAGGACAATATGTGGTGTGAGGTGGTTTGATCGAGTAAGTAGTAATAGGGTAAGAGAGATGTGTGGTAATAAAAAGAGTGTGGTTGAGAGAGCATAAGAGGGTGTATTGAAATAGTTTGGTCACATGGATAGAATGAGTGAGGAAAGATTGACAAAGAGGACGTATATGTCAGAGGTGGAGGGAACGAGAAGTGGGAGACCAAATTGGAGGTGGAAAGATGGAGTGAAATAGATTTTGAGTGATCGGGGCCTGAACATGCAGGAGGGTGAAAGGCATGCAAGGAATAGAGTGAATTGGAATGATGTGGTATACTGGGGTCGTCGTGCTGTCAATGGATTGAACCAGGGCATGTGAAGTGTCTGGGATAAACCATGGAAAGTTCTGTGGGGCCTGGATGTGGAAAGGGAGCTGTGGTTTTAGTTCATTATTAGATGACAGCTAGAGACTGAGTGTGAATGAATGGGGCCTTTGTTGTCTTTTCCTGGCGCTGCCTCGTGCACATGAGGGGGGAGGGGGATGTTATTCCATGTGTGGCGGGGTGGCGATGGGGGTGAGTAGGGGCAGACAGTGTGAATTGTGTGCGTGTGTGTATATGTGTGTGTCTGTGTGTGTATATATGTGTGTACGTTGGGATGTGTGGGTGTGTATGTTTGCGTGTGTGTGCATGTGTGTTGGGGTGGGTTGGGCCATTTTCTTTCGTCTGTTTCCTTGCGCTACCTCGCAGGCGCGGGAGACAGCGACAAAGCAAAATAATATATATATATATATATATATATATATATATATATATATATATTTTTTTTTTTTTTTTTTGCTTTGTCGCTGTCTCCCGCGTTTGCGAGGTAGCGCAAGGAAATAGACGAAAGAAATGGCCCAACCCACCCCCATACACATGTATATACATACGTCCACACACGCAAATATACATACCTACACAGCTTTCCATGGTTTACCCCAGACGCTTCACATGCCTTGATTCAATCCACTGACAGTACGTCAACCCCGGTATACCACATCGCTCCAATTCACTCTATTCCTTGCCCTCCTTTCACCCTCCTGCATGTTCAGGCCCCGATCACACAAAATCTTTTTCACTCCATCTTTCCACCTCCAATTTGGTCTCCCTCTTCTCCTCGTTCCCTCCACCTCCGACACATATATCCTCTTGGTCAATCTTTCCTCACTCATTCTCTCCATGTGCCCAAACCATTTCAAAACACCCTCTTCTGCTCTCTCAACCACGCTCTTCTTATTTCCACACATCTCTCTTACCCTTACGTTACTTACTCGATCAAACCACCTCACACCACACATTGTCCTCAAACATCTCATTTCCAGCACATCCATCCTCCTGCGCACAACTCTATCCATAGCCCACGCCTCGCAACCATACAACATTGTTGGAACCACTATTCCTTCAAACATACCCATTTTTGCTTTCCGAGATAATGTTCTCGACTTCCACACATTTTTCAAGGCTCCCAGAATTTTCACCCCCTCCCCACCCTATGATCCACTTCCGCTTCCATGGTTCCATCCGCTGCTAGATCCACTCCCAGATATCTAAAACACTTCACTTTCTCCAATTTTTCTCCATTCAAACTCACCTCCCAATTGACTTGACCCTCAACCCTACTGTACCTAATAACCTTGCTCTTATTCACATTTACTCTTAACTTTCTTCTTTCACACACTTTACCAAACTCAGTCACCAGCTTCTGCAGTTTCTCACATGAATCAGCCACCAGCGCTGTATCATCAGCGAACAACAACTGACTCACTTCCCAAGCTCTCTCATCCCCAACAGACTTCATACTTGCCCCTCTTTCCAAAACTCTTGCATTCACCTCCCTAACAACCCCATCCATAAACAAATTAAACAACCATGGAGACATCACACACCCCTGCCGCAAACCTACATTCACTGAGAACCAATCACTTTCCTCTCTTCCTACACATACACATGCCTTACATCCTTGATAAAACCTTTTCACTGCTTCTAACAACTTGCCTCCCACACCATATATTCTTAATACCTTCCACAGAGCATCTCTATCAACTCTATCATATGCCTCCTCCAGATCCATAAATGCTACATACAAATCCATTTGCTTTTCTAAGTATTTCTCACATACATTCTTCAAAGCAAACACCTGATCCACACATCCTCTACCACTTCTGAAACCACACTGCTCTTCCCCAATCTGATGCTCTGTACATGCCTTCACCCTCTCAATCAATACCCTCCCATATAATTTACCAGGAATACTCAACAAACTTATACCTCTGTAATTTGAGCACTCACTCTTATCCCCTTTGCCTTTGTATATATACATATATATATATATATATATATATATATATATATATTTTTTTTTTTTTTTTCATACTTTGTCGCTGTCTCCCGCGTTTGCGAGGTAGCACAAGGAAACAGACGAAAGAAATGGCCCAACCCCCCCCATACACATGTATATACATACGTCCACACACGCAAATATACGTACCTACACAGCTTTCCATGGTTTACCCCAGACGCTTCACATGCCTTGATTCAATCCACTGACAGCACGTCAACCCCGGTATACCACATCGCTCCAATTCACTCTATTCCTTGCCCTCCTTTCACCCTCCTGCATGTTCAGGCCCCGATCACACAAAATCTTTTTCACTCCATCTTTCCACCTCCAATTTGGTCTCCCTCTTCTCCTCGTTCCCTCCACCTCCGACACATATATCCTCTTGGTCAACCTTTCCTCACTCATTCTCTCCATGTGCCCAAACCACTTCAAAACACCCTCTTCTGCTCTCTCAACCACGCTCTTTTTATTTCCACACATCTCTCTTAGCCTTACGTTACTCACTCGATCAAACCACCTCACACCACACATTGTCCTCAAACATCTCATTTCCAGCACATCCATCCTCCTGCGCACAACTCTATCCATAGCCCACGCCTCGCAACCATACAACATTGTTGGAACCACTATTCCTTCAAACATACCCATTTTTGCTTTCCGGGATAATGTTCTCGACTTCCACACATTCTTCAAGGCCCCCAGAATTTTCGCCCCCTCCCCCACCCTATGATCCACTTCCGCTTCCATGGTTCCATCCGCTGCCAGATCCACTCCCAGATATCTAAAACACTTCACTTCCTCCAGTTTTTCTCCATTCAAACTCACCTCCCAATTGACTTGACCCTCAACCCTACTGTACCTAATAACCTTGCTCTTATTCACATTTACTCTTAACTTTCTTCTTCCACACACTTTACCAAACTCAGTCACCAGCTTCTGCAGTTTCTCACATGAATCAGCCACCAGCGCTGTATCATCAGCGAACAACAACTGACTCACTTCCCAAGCTCTCTCATCCCCAACAAACTTCATACTTGCCCCTCTTTCCAAAACTCTTGCATTTACCTCCCTAACAACCCCATCCATAAACAAATTAAACAACCATTGAGACATCACACACCCCTGCCGCAAACCTACATTCACTGAGAACCAATCACTTTCCTCTCTTCCTACACGTACACATGCCTTACATCCTCGATAAAAACTTTTCACTGCTTCTAACAACTTTCCTCCCACACCATATATTCTTAATACCTTCCACAGAGCATCTCTATCAACTCTATCATATGCCTTCTCCAGATCCATAAATGCTACATACAAATCCATTTGCTTTTCTAAGTATTTCTCACATACATTCTTCAAAGCAAACACCTGATCCACACATCCTCTACCACTTCTGAAACCACACTGCTCTTCCCCAATCTGATGCTCTGTACATGCCTTCACCCTCTCAATCAATACCCTCCCATATAATTTACCAGGAATACTCAACAAACTTATACCTCTGTAATTTGAGCACTCACTCTTATCCCCTTTGCCTTTGTACAATGGCACTATGCACGCATTCCGCCAATCCTCAGGCACCTCACCGTGAGTCATACATACATTAAATAACCTTACCAACCAGTCAACAATACAGTCACCCCCTTTTTTAATAAATTCCACTGCAATACCATCCAAACCTGCTGCCTTGCCGGCTTTCATCTTCCGCAAAGCTTTCACTACCTCTTCTCTGTTTACCAAATCATTTTCCCTAACCCTCTCACTTTGCACACCACCTCGACCAAAACACCCTATATCTGCCACTCTATCATCAAACACATTCAACAAACCTTCAAAATACTCACTCCATCTCCTTCTCACATCACCACTATTTGTTATCACCTCCCCATTTGCGCCCTTCACTGAAGTTCCCATTTGCTCCCTTTTCTTACGCACTTTATTTACCTCCTTCCAGAACATCTTTTTATTCTCCCTAAAATTTAATGATACTCTCTCACCCCAACTCTCATTTGCCCTTTTTTTCACCTCTTGCACCTTTCTCTTGACCTCCTGTCTCTTTCTTTTATACATCTCCCACTCAATTGCATTTTTTCCCTGCAAAAATCGTCCAAATGCCTCTCTCTTCTCTTTCACTAATACTCTTACTTCTTCATCCCACCACTCACTACCCTTTCTAATCAACCCACCTCCCACTCTTCTCATGCCACAAGCATCTTTTGCGCTATCCATCACTGATTCCCTAAATACATCCCATTCCTCCCCCACTCCCCTTGCTTCCATTGTTCTCACCTTTTTCCATTCTGTACTCAGTCTCTCCTGGTACTTCCTCACACAGGTCTCCTTCTCAAGCTCACTTACTCTCGCCACCCTCTTCACCCCAACATTCACTCTTCTTTTCTGAAAACCCATACAAATTTTCACCTTAGCCTCCACAAGATAATGATCAGACATCCCTCCAGTTGCACCTCTCAGCACATTAACATCCAAAAGTCTCTCTTTCGCACGCCTATCAATTAACACGTAATCCAATAACGCTCTCTGGCCATCTCTCCTACTTACATAAGTATACTTATGTATATCTCGCTTTTTAAACCAGGTATTCCCAATCGTCAGTCCTTTTTCAGCACATAAATCTACAAGCTCTTCACCATTTCCATTTACAACAGTGAACACCCCATGTATACCAATTATTCCCTCAACTGCCACATTACTCACCTTTGCATTCAAATCACCCATCAAGGGTAAAGGGGAAGAGTGGTTTGGGAATGTCTGGGGAGTAAAGTCAGGGGTTAGTGAGAGGACAAGAGCAAGGGAAGGAGTAGCAATACTCCTGAAACAGGAGTTGTGGGAGTATGTGATAGAGTGTAAGAAAGTAAATTCTCGATTAATATGGGTAAAACTGAAAGTTGATGGAGAGAGGTGGGTGATTATTGGTGCATATGCACCTGGGCATGAGAAGAAAGATCAAGAGAGGCAAGTGTTTTGGGAGCAGCTGAATGAGTGTGTTAGTGGTTTTGATGCACGAGGCCGGGTTATATATATATATATATATATATATATATATTTTTTTTTTTTTTTGCCGCTGTCTCCCGCGTTTGCGAGGTAGCGCAAGGAAACAGACGAAAGAAATGGCCCAACCCACCCCCATACACATGTATATACATACACGTCAACACACGCAAATATACATACCTACACAGCTTTCCATGGTTTACCCCAGACGCTTCACATGCCCTGATTCAATCCACTGACAGCACGTCAATCCCGGTATACCACATCGATCCAATTCACTCTATTCCTTGCCCTCCTTTCACCCTCCTGCATGCTCAGGCCCCGATCACACAAAATCTTTTTCACTCCATCTTTCCACCTCCAATTTGGTCTCCCTCTTCTCCTCATTCCCTCCACCTCCGACACATATATCCTCTTGGTCAATCTTTCCTCACTCATTCTCTCCATGTGCCCAAACCATTTCAAAACACCGTCTTCTGCTCTCTCAACCACGCTTTTTTTATTTCCACACATCTCTCTTACCCTTACGTTACTTACTCGATCAAACCACCTCACACTACACATTGTCCTCAAACATCTCATTTCCAGCACATCCACCCTCCTGCGCACAACTCTATCCATAGCCCATGCCTCGCAACCATTCAACATTGTTAGAACCACTATTCCTTCAAACATACCCATTTTTGTTTTCCGAGATAATGTTCTCGACTTCCACACATTTTTCAAGGCTCCCAGGATTTTCGCCCCTCCCCCACCCTATGATCCACTTCTGCTTCCATGGTTCCATTCGCTTCTAGATCCACTCCCATATATCTAAAACACTTTACTTCCTCCAGTTTTTCTCCATTCAAACTTACCTCCCAATTGACTTGACCCTCAACCCTACTGTACCTAATAACCTTGCTCTTATTCACATTTACTCTTAACTTTCTTCTTTCACACACTTTACCAAACTCAGTCACCAGCTTCTGCAGTTTCTCACATGAATCAGCCACCAGCGCTGTATCATCAGCGAACAACAACTGACTCACTTCCCAAGCTCTCTCATCCACAACAGACTTCATACTTGCCCCTCTTTCCAAAACTCTTGCATTCACCTCCCTAACAACCCCATCCATAAACAAATTAAACAACCATGAAGACATCACACAGCCGTGCCGCAAACCTACATTCACTGAGAACCAATCACTTTCCTCTCATCCTACACGTACACATGCCTTACATCCTCGATAAAAACTTTTCACTGCTTCATATATATATATATATATATATATATATATATATATATATATATATATATATATATATATATCTTTTTTCTTCTTTTAAACTATTCGCCATTTCCCGCATTAGCGAGGTAGCGTTAAGAACAGAGGACTGGGCCTTTTTTGGAATATCCTCACCTGGCCCCCTCTGTTCCTTCTTTTGGAAGATTAAAAAAAAAAAAAAAAAAAAAAAAAAAAAAAAGAGAGGGGAGGATTTCCAGCCCCCCGCTCCATATATATATATATATATATATATATATATATATATATATATATATATATATATATATATATATATATATATATATGGTTTCCCTGAAACTCCCAAATATACAAGTGTAAACAACCAATACTCTACAATGTACTCTTGCATTTACCTCCCAAACCACCCCATCCATAAACAAATTGAACTACCATGGAGACATCACACACCCCTGCCGCAGACTGACCTTCCCTGGGAACTAGTCATTTTCATGTCTTCCTACTTGCACACATGCCTTACATTCGTGATAAAAACTTTTCACTACTTTTATGAGCTTACCACTCATACCATATACTCTTAAGACCTTCCTCAAAGCATCTTCATCAACCCTATCATATACCTTTTCCAGATCCATAAATGCTTCATACATTTCCCTCTGTTTTTCTGAGTTTTTCTCACACACATTCTTCAAAGCAAACACCTGATGCACACATCCTCTACCACTTCTGAGAGCACACTGCTCCTCCCCAGTCTGATGCTCTTAATCAATACCCTCCCTTACAATTTTCCAAGGATACTCAGCAAACTTATGTCTCTGTAGTTTGAACACTCACCTTTATCCCCTTTGCCTTTGTACAGTGGCACTATACATGCATTCTGCCAAGCACTAGGCACTTTACCATGATCCATACATACACTGAATATCCTTACCAACCAGTCCACAACACAGTCACCCCCTTTCTTAATAAATTCAGTTGCAATACCATCCAAACATGCCACCTTGGTGGATTTCATCCTCTGCAAGGCTTTCACTACCTTTTCTCTTAACCAAACCATTCTCCCTGACCCTTTCACTTCGCACACCACCCCAACCAAAACATCCTACATCTGCCACTCTATCATCAAACACATTCAGCAGATCATCAAAGTACTCACTCCATCTCCATCCCACTTCATCACTACCTGGAATTCCTCCCCTCCAGTTTTTACTTTAACAATGCTACCTTGCTAATGCAGGAAATGGCAAATATGTGTGTCTATGTGTGTTTCCTCAACCAAAATGATACCCATATATTAATCAGACAATATCCTCCCCAGTTCTACATTGCCCTGCTGAGCCTTCATGGTCTATTCCTGGGCATCTACCAGTTTATAATCTGTGTCAAGAGTGAGTGGCGTGAGTGCTCCTCATTCTCCCCACCTGCCACAGTGGTCCTCTTGCTTTTCCTCATCTTCGAGAGTTTGCTGTTTGCCATTTTTACTGCAGTAATGTTTTTCACACAAGTTAATGCAATCTGGAATGATGAAACGGTGAGTGAAATTTGATTGTTACTTTCATTGACGTTTTGAATAAGAGAAATTGTTTATTGATTTTTTACATTTTCTCTTAGTTTTCCCTAGACATTTTCCTGGTATTCATCTCCCCCTGTTATCCAGTTTTCATACAGGAGTATCTTACATAGAATGAGGTCACAAATATTTAATTGAAAGAATGTAGAGAGAAAAGCAGCTAAGATGGTACCTGAATGAGGTCTTGCTGCCTCATGTAGGCAAAATTTTAAGTAACTCTTATTTGTTTTAGGATTAATCTGATAGTAAGGAAGGAAAACAGTTTCGAGGCATGAGAAATATAGTGTCTTCACACTGGAGTATCTTGCACTTTAACCATTAATTGAAATGCATCATTAGTTTATAAAATCTAGTTTCCTAATGGTGCATCTGTTTTTCTGGTATCAGTAATTTTCCTCACATTTTGTAGGAGTGAACTGTTTTTGAAAGAGATTGGGGTTAACATTGTAACTTGATGCCAGAGTTCCCCTTCAGAAGATTAAAAAAGGCAAATAGAGGAAAATTAGAATCACATTGAAGAATATAGTTGCAGAAGTTTTTGGTGTAGTTTCAACAACATAATTTAGCCCCAAGTTAGCGTATGCTTGAGATGCACAGATATTTAATTGAAAGGGTCTGGAGAAGAGCATCTAAAATGTTACTTGAAAAAAATAAAAGATCTGACTTACAATGACAGTCTGATGGTTGTACAATTGCCCACCTTGAAGAAGAGTCGAGATAGGGGAGACTTGATTATAGCCTTCAAGTTTCCAAGTCATTTAGATGATGCTGAACAGTTCTTCATGAGATGTATTGTTAGGTTAACTAGAGTTCATGATAAGATGCCTTTTAGAAAGGATGCAAAGAAGAACTGTCTTAGTATATGATTAGAATGAACAAAGCAGTATAACTGAATGCAAGCCTGATGGTAAAGAAAGTTCAAGAGATGGGGCTCCTCATATGTAGAACTCTCTTCACATACTATACCAACAGGTAATCTTAAGTGGGTAATTACTCAGATCACTTACATCTCAACTCCTTTCCCATTGTTTTAAAGTGGAGAATGACTTGTTTAGTGTGACCATGTTTCCATTCACACCATCTTTCATTGCTTCTGATTCCATATTATTCATCTAGCATCCTCACCTGAAAAATATGTAGGCCTAATTAAGGCTTTCAGTGTGTGTATCCACCTCTTCTACAGTTTAAGTCTCTTCCTTATTCCTTTAACAGTCCTTATCCAGATACTTTTGATCATCCTATCATCTGCCACATGTTCTGTATAACTTTTCCTCTCTAAAAGATTGTGATATGTTCACATAATATTACCTTCATATGTCTTCATTCTCTCCAATGCCATAACTTCTAATTCCCTCTCTGCTGTACATATTGTGTCTTTTCTACTCCTACCTTTTCCTAGCCCTAACTTGTATAAACTTGGTTGGGTTTACATTCACACATGAAAGATGGAGAATCCTGAAATTAAGATCTTGATACTCTTCCAGGGTTCAGAGTTGATTTTTGAAGTGACTTGTATACTTTTACCCTCAGGCTCTCAATCTGTTTCATTTGCAACATGTATTGACAAAGGGACTTGCCTTAGTATTATTTTATGATCAAGCAGAGCCCATCAAGAACTGTTTCGTGCTTCAGAATGCAAAATCAGTTTCTATCATAGGTGCTTTGGTTGTATGCATTTAATTTACCCAGTGTACACAGTAATGGATTTATGTTATTATTATTATTATTGCGCAAAAGATGCTTGTGGCATGAGAAGAGTGGGAGGTGGGCTGTTTAGAAAGGGTAGTGAGTGGTGGGATGAAGAAGTAAGAGTATTAGTGAAAGAGAAGAGAGAGGCATTTGGACGATTTTTGCAGGGAAAAAATGCAATTGAGTGGGAGAAGTATAAAAGAAAGAGACAGGAGGTCAAGAGAAAGGTGCAAGAGGTGAAAAAAAGGGCAAATGTGAGTTGGGGTGAGAGACTATCAGGAAATTTTAGGGAGAATAAAAAGATGTTCTGGAAGGAGGTAAATAGGGTGCGTAAGACAAGGGAGCAAATGGGAACTTCAGTGAAGGGCGTAAATGGGGAGGTGATAACAAGTAGTGGTGATGTGAGAAGGAGATGGAATGAGTATTTTGAAGGTCTGTTGAATGTGTCTGATGACAGAGTGGCAGATATAGGGTGTTTGGGTCGAGGTGGTGTGCAAAGTGAGAGGGTTAGGGAAAATGATTTGGTAAACAGAGAAGAGGTAGTAAAAGCTTTGCGGAAGATGAAAGCCGGCAAGGCAGCAGGTTTGGATGGTATTGCAGTGGAATTTATCAAAAAAGGGGGTGACTGTATTGTTGACTGGTTGGTAAGGTTATTTAATGTATGTATGACTCATGGTGAGGTGCCTGAGGATTGGCGGAATGCGTGCATAGTGCCATTGTACAAAGGCAAAGGGGATAAGAGTGAGTGCTCAAATTACAGAGGTATAAGTTTGTTGAGTATTCCTGGTAAATTATATGGGAGGGTACTGATTGAGAGGGTGAAGGCATGTACAGAGCATCAGATTGGGGAAGAGCAGTGTGGTTTCAGAAGTGGTAGAGGATGTGTGGATCAGGTGTTTGCTTTGAAGAATGTATGTGAGAAATACTTAGAAAAGCAAATGGATTTGTATGTAGCATTTATGGATCTGGAGAAGGCATATGATAGAGTTGATAGAGATGCTCTGTGGAAGGTATTAAGAATATATGGTGTGGGAGGCAAGTTGTTAGAAGCAGTGAAAAGTTTTTATCGAGGATGTAAGGCATGTGTACGTGTAGGAAGAGAGGAAAGTGATTGGTTCTCAGTGAATGTAGGTTTGCGGCAGGGGTGTGTGATGTCTCCATGGTTGTTTAATTTGTTTATGGATGGGGTTGTTAGGGAGGTAAATGCAAGAGTTTTGGAAAGAGGGGCAAGTATGAAGTCTGTTGGGGATGAGAGAGCTTGGGAAGTGAGTCAGTTGTTGTTCGCTGATGATACAGCGCTGGTGGCGGATTCATGTGAGAAACTGCAGAAGCTGGTGACGGAGTTTGGTAAAGTGTGTGGAAGAAGAAAGTTAAGAGTAAATGTGAATAAGAGCAAGGTTATTAGGTACAGTAGGGTTGAGGGTCAAGTCAATTGGGAGGTGAGTTTGAATGGAGAAAAACTGGAGGAAGTGAAGTGTTTTAGATATCTGGGAGTGGATCTGTCAGCGGATGGAACCATGGAAGCGGAAGTGGATCATAGGGTGGGGGAGGGGGCGAAAATTTTGGGAGCCTTGAAAAATGTGTGGAAGTCGAGAACATTATCCCGGAAAGCAAAAATGGGTATGTTTGAAGGAATAGTGGTTCCAACAATGTTGTATGGTTGCGAGGCGTGGGCTATGGATAGAGTTGTGCGCAGGAGGATGGATGTGCTGGAAATGAGATGTTTGAGGACAATGTGTGGTGTGAGGTGGTTTGATCAAGTAAGTAACGTAAGGGTAAGAGAGATGTGTGGAAATAAAAAGAGCGTGGTTGAGAGAGCAGAAGAGGGTGTTTTGAAATGGTTTGGGCACATGGAGAGAATGAGTGAGGAAAGATTGACCAAGAGGATATATGTGTCAGAGGTGGAGGGAACGAGGAGAAGAGGGAGACCAAATTGGAGGTGGAAAGATGGAGTGAAAAGGATTTTGTGTGATCGGGGCCTGAACATGCAGGAGGGTGAAAGGAGGGCAAGAAATAGAGCGAATTGGAGTGATGTGGTATACAGGGGTTGACGTGCTGTCAGTGGATTGAATCAAGGCATGTGAAGCGTCCGGGGTAAACCATGGAAAGCTGTGTAGGTATGTATATTTGCGTGTGTGGACATGTGTATGTACATGTGTATGGGGGGGGTTGGGCCATTTCTTTCGTCTGTTTCCTTGCGCTACCTCGCAAATGCGGGAGACAGCGACAAAGTATAAAAAAAAAAAAAAAAAAAAAATTATTATTATTATTATTATTATTATTATTATTATTATTATTATTATTATTATACTTAATCGCTGTTTCCCACATCAGCAAAGTAGCTTCAGAAAGCAAATGAAGAATGACCCATCCACTCATCTACACATATATATATACATAAACACCCATACATGCACATATACATACATTTATTTATACATATCAACATACATATCCCTGGGGATAGGGAGAAAGAATACTTCCCACACATTCCTCACGTGTCGTAAAAGGCAACTAAAGGTGATGGGAGCGGGGAGCTAGAAACCCTCCCCTCCTTGTATTTTAACTTTCTTAAAGGGTAAAACAGAAGAAGGAGTCATGTGGGGAGTGCTCATCCTCCTCGAAGGCTCAGATTGGGGTGTCTAAATGTGTGTGGATGTAACCAAGATGAGAAAAAAGGAGAGATAGGTAGTATGTTTGAGGAAATGAACCTAGATGTTTTGGCTCTGAGTGAAACGAAGCTCAAGGGTAAAGGGGAAGAGTGGTTTGGGAATGTCTTGGGAGTAAAGTCAGGGGTTAGTGAGAGGACAAGAGCAAGGGAAGGAGTAGCACTACTCCTGAAACAGGAGTGGTGGGAGTATGTGATAGAGTGTAAGAAAGTAAACTCTAGATTGGTATGGGTAACACTGAAAGTGGATGGAGAGAGATGGGTGATTATTGGTGCATATGCACCTGGGCATGAGAAGAAAGATCATGAGAGGCAAGTATTTTGGGAGCAGCTGAGTGAGTGTGTTAGTAGTTTTGATGCACAAGACTGGGTTATAGTGATGGGTGAATTGAATGCAAAGGTAAGTAATGTGGCAGTTGAGGGAATAATTGGTGTGCCTGGGGTGTTCAGTGTTGTAATTGGAAATGGTTAGGAGCTTGTAGATTTATGTGCTGAAAAAGGACTGGTGATTGGGAATACCTGGTTTAAAAAGAGAGAGATACATAAGTATACGTATGTAAGTAGGAGAGATGGCCAGAGAGCGTTATTTGATTACGTGTTAATTGATAGGCACGTGAAAGAGAGACTTTTGGATGTTAATGTGCTGAGAAGTGCAACTAGAGGAATGTCTGATCATTATCTTGTGGAGGCGAAGGTGAAGATTTGTAGAAGTTTTCAGAAAAGAAGAGAGAATGTTGGGTTGAAGAGAGTGGTGAGAGTAAGTGAGCTTGGGAAGGAGACTTGTGTGAGGAAGTACCAGGAGAGACTGAGTACAGAATGGAAAAAGGTGAGAACAAAGGACTTAAGGGGAGTGGGGGAGGAATGGGATGTATTTAGGGAAGCAGTGATGGCCTGTGCAAAAGATGCTTGTGGCATGAGAAGCGTGGGAGGTGGGCAGATTAGAAAGGGTGGTGAGTGGTGGGATGAAGAAGTAAGATTATTAGTGAAAGAGAAGAGAGAGGCATTTGGATGATTATTGCAGGGAAATAATGCAAATGACTTGGAGATGTATAAAAGAAAGAGGCTGGAGGTCAAGAGAAAGGTGCAAGAGGTGAAAAAGAGGGCAAATGAGAGTTGGGGTGAGAGAGTATCATTAAATTTTAGGGAGAATAAAAAGATGTTTTGGAAGGAGGTAAATAAAGTGCGTAAGACAAGGGAACAAATGGGAACGTCAGTGAAGGGGGCAAATGATTGAGTTGATAACAAGTAGTGGTGATGTGAGAAGCAGATGGAGTGAGTATTTTGAAGGTTTGTTGAATGTGTTTGATGATAGAGTGGCAGATATAGGATACTTTGGTTGAGGTGGTGTGCAAAGTGAGAGGGTTAGGGAGAATGATTTGGTAAACAGAGAAGAGGTAGTAAAAGCTTTGTGGAAGATGAAAGCCGGCAAGGCAGCGGGTTTGGATGGTATTGCAGTGGAATTTATTAAAAAAGGGGGTGACTGTATCGTTGACTGTTTGGTAAGGTTATTTGATGTATGTATGACTCATGGTGAGGTGCCTGAGGATTGGCAGAATGCTTGCATAGTGCCATTGTACAAAGGCAAAGGGGATAAAAGTGAGTGTTCAAATTACAGAGGTATAAGTTTATTGAGTATTCCTGGGAGATTATATGGGAGGATATTGATTGAGAGGGTGAAGCCATGTACAGAGCATCAGACTGGGGAAGAGCAGTGTGGTTTCAGAAGTGGTAGAGGATGTGTGGATCAGATGTTTGCTTTGAAGAATGTATGTGAGAAATACTTAGAAAAGCAAATGGATTTGTATGTATCATTTATGGATCTAGAGAAGGCATATGATAGAGTTGATAGAGATGCTCTGCGGAAGGTATTAAGAATATATAGTGTGGGAGGCAAGTTGTTGGAAGCAGTGAAAAGTTTTTATCATGGATGCAAGGCATGTGCACGTGTAGGAAGAGAGGAAAGTGATTGGTTCTCAGTGAATGTCGGTTTGCGGCAGGGGTGCATGATGTCTCCATGGTTGTTTAATTTGTTTATGGATGGGGTTGTTAAGGAGGTGAATGCAAGAGTTTTGGAAAGAGGGGCAAGTATGCAGTCTGTTGTGGATGAGAAAGCTTGGGAAGTGAGTCAGTTGTTGTTTGCTGATGATACAGCGCTGGTGGCTGATTCGGGTGAGAAACTGCAGAAGCTGGTGACTGAGTTTGATAAAGTGTGTGAAAGAAGAAAGCTGAGAGTAAATGTGAATGAGAGCAAGGTTATTAGGTACAGTAGGGTTGAGGGACAAGTCAGTTGGGAGGTAAGTTTGCATGGAGAAAAACTGGAGGAAGTAAAGTGTTTTAGATATCTGGGAGTGGATCTGGCAGTGGATGGACCCATGGAAGCGTAAGTGAATCATAGGGTGGGGGAGGGGGCGAAAGTTCTGGGAGCGTTGAAGAATGTGTGGAAGTCGAGAATATTATCTCGGAAAGCAAAAATGGGTATGTTTGAAGGAATAGTGGTTCCAACAATGTTATATGGTTGCAAGGTGTGGGCTATACATAGAGTTGTGCGGAGGAGGGTGGATGTGCTGGAAATGAGATGTTTGAGAACAATATGTGGTGTGAGGTGGTTTGATCGAGTAAGTAATGAAAGGGTAAGAGAGATGTGTGGTAATAAAAAAAGTGTGGTTGAGAGAGCAGAAGATGGTGTTTTGAAATGGTTTGGTCACATGGATAGAATGAGTGTGGAAAGATTGACCAAGAGGGTATATGTGTCAAAGGTGGAGGGAACGAGGAGAAATGGGAGACCAAATTGGAGGTGGAATGATGGAGTGAAAAAGATTCTGAGTGATTGGGGCCTGAACATGCAGGAGGGTGGAAGGTGTGCAAGGAAAAGAGTGAATTGGAACGATGTGGTATACCGGGGTTGACGTGCTGTCAGTGGATTGAACCAGGGCATGTGAAGCGTCTGGGGTAGACCATGGAAAGTTTTATGGGGCCTGCATATGGAAATGGAGCTGTGGTTTCGGTGCATTATACATGACAGCTAGAGACTGAGTGTGAACGAAAGTTGCCTTTGTTGTCTTTTCCTAGCGCTACCTCGCGCACATGAGGGGGGAGGGGGTTGTTATTTCATGTGTGGCAGGGTAGCGACAGGAATGAATAAGGGCAAACAGTATGAATTATGTACATGTGTATATATGTATATGTCTGTGTGTGTATATATATGTATACATTGAGATGCATAGGTATGTATATGTGCATGTGTGGACGTGTATGTATATACATGTGTATGTGGGTGGGTTGGGCCATTCTTTCGTCTGTTTCCTTGCGCTACCTCGCTAACGCGGGAGACAGCGACAAAGTATGATAAAATATAATAATAATCAACATACACACACACAGACATATACATATATACACATGTACATATTCATACTTGCTTGCCTTCATCCATTCCTAGTGCTACCCCACCCCACAGAAAAGACAAAAAGGCCGCATTCATTCACACTCAGTCTCTAGTTGTCATGTGTAATGCATTGAAACCATAACTCCCTATCCACACCCAGGCCCCACAGACCTTTCCATGGTTTACCCCAGATGCTTCATATGCCTTGGTTCAGTCCACAGACAGCACATTGACCCCGGTATACCACATCGTTCCAGTTCACTCTGTTCCTTGCATGCCTCTTACTCTCCTGTATGTTCAGGCCTCAGTTGCTCAAAATCTTTTTCACTCCATCCTTCACCCTTCAATTTTGTCTCCCACTTCTTGTTCCCTCCACCTCTAACACATATATCCTCTTTGATAATCTTTCTTCACTAATTCTCTCCATATGTCCAAACCATTTCAACACACCCTCTTTTGCTCTCCCAACCACACTCTTTTTATTTCCACACATCACTTTTACCTCTCCATTACTTTCTCGATCAAACCACCTCACACCACATATTGTCCTCAAACATTTGATTTCCAACACATCCACCTTCCTCCATATAACCCCATCTATAGCCCATACCGCAACCATCTAACATCGTTGGAATTACTATTCCTTCAGACATATCCATTTTTGCTCTCCGAGATAACGTTCTCGTCTTCCACACATTTTTCATTGCTCCCAGAAACCATCACCCCCTCCCCCACCCTGTGACTTACTTTTGCTTCCATTGTTCCATTCACTGCAAAGTCCACTCCCAGATATCTGGAACACTTCACTTCCTCCAATTTTTTCTCCATTCAAACTTACATCCGTATTAACTTGTCCCTCAACCCTGCTGAACCTTTACTCTCAATTTCTCCTTTCGCACACTTTTTCAAACTCAGTCACCAACTTCTGCAGTTTCTCACTCGAATCAGCCACTAAAGCTGTATCATCGGTGAACAACAACTGCCTCACTTCCCAGGCCCTCTCGTCACCAACAACTGCATACTCACCCCTTTCTCCAAAATGGTTGCATTTATCTCCCTAAATACCCCATCCATAAACAAGTTAAACAACAATGGGGACATCACACACCCCTGCCGCAGACCGACATTCACTGCAAACCAATCACTCTCCTCTCTTCCTACTCGTACACATGCCTTACATCCTTGGTAAAACCTTTTCACTGCTTCTAGCAACTTACCTCTCACACCATATACTCTTAAAGACCTTCCACAAAGTATCTCAATCAACTCTGTCATGTTCCTTCTCCAGATCCATAAATGCTACATACAAATCCATTTTTGTAAGTATTTATCACACATTCTTTAGAGGAAAAACCTGATTCACACATCCTTTACCACTTCTGAAACCACGCTGCTCTTCCCCAATCTGATGCTCAGTACATGTTTTCACCCTCTCATTCAATACCCTCTCATTAATTTCTCACTAATACTCAACAGACTTATCCCTCTGTAGTTTGGACACTCGCCTTTATCCCCTTTACCTTTTTACAATGGCACTATGCATGCATTCTGCCACTTCTCATGCACTTCACCATGATCCATACATACATTGAATATCCCTATCAACCAATCAACAACATAGACACCCCTTTTTTAATAAATTCCATTCCAGTACCATCCAAACTCGCCACCTTGCCAGATTTCATCTGCAAAGCTTTCATTACCTCTTCTCTCTTAACCAAACCATTTTCCCTGACCCTTTCACTACACACACCACCCCAAACAAAACACCCTATATCTGCCACTCTGTCAAGAAATACATTCATCAAACCTTGAAAATATTCACTCCATCTCCTTTTCACTTCCTCACTACCTGTTTTTACTTCCCCATTTGCCCCCATCACCAATGTTCCCATTTGTTCTCATCTTACGCATGTTATTTGCCTCCTTCCCAAATATCTTTTTATTATCCCTAAAGTTTAATGATACTCCCTCACCCCAACTCTCATTTGCCCACTTTTTAAACCCTTGCACTTTTCTCTTGACCTCCTGCCACTTTCTTTTATACATCTCCCAGTCATTTGCTCTCCTTCCTTGCAAGTATTGTCCAAACTCCTGTCTTTTCTCTTTCATCCCACCACTCACTACCCTTTCTATTCTGCCCATCTCCCACCTTTTTCTTTATCACGCCACATGCATCTTTTGTGCAAACCATCAATGCTTCCCTAAATACATCTCATTCCTCCCCTCACATCATTTGCTCTCACCATTTGCAATTCTACTCTCAATCTTTCCTGGTACTTCCTCGCACAAGTTTCTTTTCCAAGCTCACTTTTTCTCACCACTCTCTTCTCCCCAACATTATCTCCTCTTTTTTGAAAACCTCAACAAATCTTCACCTTTGCCTCCATAAGATATTGATCAGACATCCCTCCAGCTGCCCCTCTCAGCACATTAACGTCCAATTGGCTCTCTTTTACACACGTATCAATTAACACATAATCCAATAATGTCCTTTGACCCTCTCTCCTACTCACATATGTATACTTATGTATATCTCCCTTTTTAAACCAGATATTCCCAGTCACCAATAATTTACTTTTTTTTTTTTTTAATTTCTACAGGGTATTGAACAACTGAAAAAGGAGCAAGCCAGTTGGGAGAAAAAGTCACGATGGCGAAGCATCCAAGCTGTGTTTGGTCGGTTTTCTCTCACTTGGTTCAGCCCATTCACAACACCTCCACTTCCTACAAAAACCCACTCCTATATGTATGCTGTATAGCTTCTTTAGAGCTGCCATAAAAAAGTCCACAGGATTGCAAAGGGTAATGGTAAGCCAAAATTATTTGTTTGACAAGACCAGAAGCTTGTAACCTCAGATTAGATATAGCAGAACTTCGAACATTGATCCTGAAATGTTTATTAGTACTATGATTACCAGAAATATCACATAATGTACATATGTTACAGAGAAAATTAATGTTGTGCTCTGATGTGATGGACAATCAAGGTTTTGGTCAATCTTACAGTCAGTCTGTAATGAAAGTAGTGTATGTTACTAAAATAGTCAAATGTTCATTTTGTTTTTTAAAGTATGAAAGCATAGGATCACTAACAGAGATAAGTAATTAGAAAGGTTTACTGAATTAGGCTCTCTCAAACCCTTAATATGAAAAGAGGCTAGTATCATATATGTTCAACTCATGTTTTACATGTACCTTTCAGCTCATTTTAACTCTCTTGATTCTTTGAGAATGAGCTGTTTGAGTTGGCATGTATTATTTTCACATTTTAGTCATAATTTCAGATGACAGTGAGATATTTTCTTTTCACAATGTCAATATTTACTGAAGTAAACCACCTTTTAAGGTGTTACTTTACTCTTATCACCTCCATGGTGGCTCTTTGACTTAACTCCACTCTGGAGTAATGGGTAGCTAGCATTATGTGCTCTAATGTAAGTAGAAAGTATTGTTCAGATATTTTTCTTCTTGCATTGTGCAGCTTGTGCCTTGTTGCATGGACCTTGACCTATGCAGTAAAGTTACAACAGGAACCAAACAATGTTGCTGAGAAATTCTGCTTGTAAAGAAGCTGTTACTTGTAAATACCTATTTCAAAAGCCCATCAAGTAAATGTGCTTGTGAAATACTAGTTTTCAGGTAAGATTGGAGAGACCTGCCACTTTGGTTTTGACATCACTGTGCTTTACTTAGCATGAGTAGCATGGATAAGCAGATGAACACTGAAATTGATCGTGCTTTTCTCTTGCTTTCAGAGTGATTCCAGCAATAGTTTGGATCCTCATGTGTGGTTATTGTAAAATCTGCTGGTATGCTTAAATACTTTTAATCAGAAGAAAAGAATTGGTCCCTCCCTGTGTTGTTATTGAATTTTTGTATGACTAGTTGGTTGAACACTTTACAAGTTTTATTGTAAAGTTTAGAATTCTGTAACATGAAGCGAGTTTTGACACAATTCTTCCCCTTGTTAAATTTTGGAACATTTTCTCCACTTCAGTTGGATACCAAGAAGTTGTAGTTCTCCAAATCTCTCTGACAAATCATGTTACCCAAATTCAGTTTTCCTCTGAATTATCAATCATGTGCTTGTATTCACAAGAAGGAACGATATTATGACTTTTGTTTTGGTTGTTTGTAAGTCACACAAAGTCTTCATGAAAGGAGCATCAGTTAAATTGAATAGAACTCATGAGCTTTTTCAAATTGACCCCGTTCATTAGAGAAAATGTCTCCTTATGTCCACCTGTAACATTTTTAGCCTTTTGTCTAATTTCTCTTGAAATAGTTTACGTTTGCCAAAGATACAGCACCCTTAGAACATTCATACTTAGATTGACTTTTGATATTCACAGTACCTGTAAATTCTATACGAACAAATTTGTTGATGGAGTATATTTCTGCACGACCCTCTATGTAAAGTGAAACACAAGTGTATGGCCCCAAGACCTGGTGCTGCTATCTTTTGAGGAACAAAATTTTAAAGGATTTTCATTTCCTAGAAGGCTTTTTTCATCCCCCTCTTGCTTTTAAACCAGCAGTTTCAAAATATTTCATGCCTCTCTTCCCTAGATCAGACTGATGTTCAACAATTTTGATACAGCCATTTTGGCTTCTAAGTGAACTGTTGACAGAAGTCAAGGGGTTAGGTAAACAAGTTTCTTAATCACTGAGACTTGTTGAAATCAGTAGCATGCTGCTAGATTTATTGGCTTTCCATTCACTTACAGGGAACTTTGTGGGTAGTCTCTCCTGTGAATGGATTTCAACCTAAATGAAAAATGGACTTATTTCTGATCTTAAGCTCAGGTTCGGCAAGTCGAAATATGGTGTCTTTTACGTAGCTTAGGAGATGCTGGGAAAGAGTGTGTATGTGGTCTTAGAATTATCTTTAACACCCACAGGTGTTTTAGATTTTTTAGTTGGTGGATATAACTAACTTATTCATTATCATTTCCAAGAGTTGCTCTCAAAAGGTGTTGCATCTTTTCTGTACGATAAGTAATAGTACATTACATTAGGATATTGTTTTATCAGAATTCCAAATGATGATAATGCCCATCATATGGAAAGTACCTCAGGCTCCTGCCCATATTCCGTTATATATGAATTCATGTATCATCCAGAGTTGGCACAATATGTTCAGTGCTTGCCAGTTCAAGTGCTGACATTGTAGTAGTCCATGTGTTCCAGTTTGACTTGACTTTGTTTGTAAGTCTATTTTACTACCAGATAGCTTATTGTTCAGTCAACCTACATGTTATATACACTCCACTTTGATTATGCATTAATGGATGATTAAAAAGCATTATTCAACACTTTTTTTTGGTCCCGGTGATTGTGATAAAGAGGGTAGCAGCAGGAAAAGTGTTAAAAGGCTGTTAAGTTTCAAAAGTTATGCAAGTTTTGGGCAAATGTTGATGTTGATGGTAGCTGTTTAGCAAAGATGTTGCATCGTAAAAGTTATGAAAAGTCAGGTGGTACAGGTAGGAGGAGAAGAAATGTGCTGTCTGTCAAGCAGAAAGTAGATAATGTAGTAATTGTTATGAAACTCTGAGAGTATGATGTTGGATTAACTACAATCACAGTGTGATTTGAAAGTGCAGAGAGACAGAAATTTGAAATTTATGCTGAAAATAACTCTATGAAGCCTTAACCCTTGTAGGATGGTAGATTTCTAAAAGTTGTCTCCCAAAGGTGGTGGATTTTTGCATTAAATGAAATGTTAAAGTATGTGTAATGTAATTCATTTAAACAATTTCAGCTTATTTAAAAAGATAAAACAGTTGTGTACCCAACGACTTCCACATATCCACCCTAACTTACCTCCATGTGCTTAGAGACTCAATCATCCTCTAGCATTTTATTCAGAATCACCCTTCATTGTTACCTGACACATGTACATCTGAATGCACTGATCAATATCCAAAATGTTTTGGAAATGGAAGTAGCTAATCTTAAACAGTTTGGGGGTGTTGAGCTCCAGTTTTGAAGACTCAGGCAGGGTCCCAATATGTATGATTTACATTGATTTTTTTTGTGTGGCTTTGAGGCAAGATTTGGCAACCCTAAGTATGGGAAGTGGATGATGCAATCAACACCCAGGTGTTGCATCACTCTACTTACTGCATTGTTTCCTTCTGGGAAGCCTTCTAGTGCATACACATCCTACTTCTTTCTTTTCTTTCAAACTATTCGCCATTTCCCACATTAGCGAGGTAGCGTTAAGAACAGAGGGCTGGGCCTTTGAGGGAATACCCTCACCTGGCCCAATTCTCTGTTCCTTCTTTTGGAAAATTAAAAAAAAAAAAAAACGAGAGGGGAGGATTTCCAGCCCCCCGCTCCCTCCCCTTTTAGTCGCCTTCTACGACACGCAGGGAATACGTGGGAAGTATTCTTTCTCCCCTATCCCCAGGGAATTACACATCCTACTTGTTTCCTAGAATATTTTTTTTCTTACCTCAACATTTCTATTCATGTTGTGCTCTTGATATTCAGTTGTCATCTTGTAACCCTAAGTCTGTATTCAAGTTGCAGATGACTTAAGTATTGTAATCAGAGTGCAAACCAATTTATTTTTACAAATACAATACAGTACAACACAGTACTTGCTGCTTCCTACAGGGACATTTACTGCATTTACTGATTTTCTGTCTTTTCTGAAATGCACTGCTCTGGTTGTGTAAAGGGCCACATATGACTGACTGGTAGGTGATTTTTCATTAAGGATGCCTTGTAAATGCATGAACAGCCCAGATGACCTTTGCTCTGTGTGTGGGACTGTGACTTTTTAATTGCAGAAGCTTGGCTTAACCCTGATCATCAGGAAAGTCAACAATCTACTCTGGCTATGGAGCCAGGGATCAGGACAAGAGTTGGGCTCCACATATATGTTGCAACATTGGTGCAACAAACCTTTGCAGCTGGTTGAATTGCAAGAGATGATTGATGCCTTTTGCCATACCCAATAGTGACTGTTACTTCTGCATGGTGCCTTTAATCCGGCAAGGTATTTCCAAGAAGAAAAAGTGGGCCTTCAGCTGTATGAATACTATATACTGTCTGCTATGATTCTTGTACCCTTTGGTTGAAGGATTTCCCTTTCTGGAATCCTCAGACTCATTTTCCCTGAAATAGGAGGATGAACAGGGTAATGAAATTTGTGGAATGTGAGCTATGAGCATCGAGATCCTGATTTCACACATAACTTGACGAATGCTGAACCACTCAGGATCATGCAGAAAGAATTAATCGACCTGATCAGAGATCTGGAACCGTCAGTCATTTTAAAGGAAGATCAGATATATGATAATTATCATATAAACACAGTAATTTGGTACTTGATACAATCATGGCTGTATGATACACAATAATCTGTTACTTTTACATAGTGATTTATGAGAATATGTGATGATTATGATACTTTTTGAATTTCAGTTATTTGTCTTTTTATCTGTTCTTATTGAACAGGAATCATTTAAAGCAACATATGATCTGATAAAAAAAAATTTTTCCTCATATAGTGAGGTGAATTAACGTTTGCATTCTTCAGCAACTCCGTTGTGATTTTGGAGTTTTATATTGTTTTCTTGCCATTGCTTTGGCAAACATGGCTGAAAGTGGAAGTGGTAAAAGGGAAGACTTGGAAGGAAAAAGTGTAGTGGCATGCCATAGGAAAAACAGAAATGTGAGCAAAAATATCAGAGTAAGTGGAAGAATCAGTATCCCTAGTTAAAGCTATTGAAGAAAAGTGCTTTTAAGGTGATATTTCATGTGTGTTTGACAGAAATTAGTGCCTAAATAACTCCAATACGTTTACATGAAAAGAGTATAAAACACCAAGGAGATGTCTTCACCTTCCACATCGAGGACAATTTCTGAAGCATTTGCTAGTATTCATCTTCAAAGAAATATAAATGATGCAGTGAAGGCTTACTTGGTGGAGCATGATATCTCCTTTAGAGATGCAGATTATTTATGTGATGTTGTAAACAATTATTTTTCCAATTCTGCCCAAGCAAAGGATATACAGATGAAAAGAAAGAATTGTCAGAGTGTGTGTACTAAAATTATGGCAAAATGTCATCAAGAAGAGTTAACGGTTTAGTGAGGGTACTGAAGTTGTAAGCAGATTTTGGAATCTGTTAAACAGTGAGTGACTTTAATGTGCTTGTTGCCAACATTATTAGATTCGGATCTGATGGTTGCAGATCACTGATGTGGGAACGCAACTCTGTAGGCAGTAGATTCCAAGAAGTATTATGGAATATTTGTTATAAAGTTTATATGCCATTCGGCACACTTATGCACCTCAGAGGCATATAAAGTTACCCAACAATGTTGAACAGTTAGTTCATGATGTACACAACACAATGAAGCAGTCATCAAAGAGGTTGACTCTTTTCAGAGTTCCAAGAATTTGCTGGTACTCAAAAGCAACGCATTCTGTCACCCTCTAGAATGCGTTGGCTTTTATATGCAGCAGTTATAAGAAGAATGCTTGAACAGAGGAGACCATTGCATATGTATTTTACTGATTTGCTCTTCCGGTATCCAAAAGAAGTACAATGCAGTTGTAGCGCATGCATATGAAGTTACAGAATCCCTATTGCAGACTGAACTTTTGCTTCTTGGATTCGTTGTTGCCCAAGTTCACTCAATTGAGCTTATTTTAGAATAAGAGAGTTGTGATAACCTCATTGTATGGACATGTTTGTGAGTTGTACAAAGATATACTGCTGATGTGTATGAACGATGGTTATGTGATGAAAACTCTTGATGATACAGATCCAGTTAACGAACATGAATTTCTTCTAGTTGCACAGGTATACTTGGGAGCTTCAGCATTAAACAGAACAGTGGACAACTCTGAGCTATACATTAACAAAGCATAGGTGAGAGAATTCCGTTTGAAGTGTAGATCCTTCCCTGTGACCGTTGCTAAAGAAATAGATAGGGGTTTGACTTTGGGGACTCGCTTCTTTCCAGATTTGGCATGCTAAACCCAGCCAATTTCCTGGGTTACCAAGGGATGCACAAGCAAAGGCTTATTCTGTTGGCAAGATATCTACCTAGAATTATTGGCCAAGATGTCTTGACCCTTCAGAAATTAGATGATGAATGGAGAAGACTTCGTAAGGACGTTGTGTCAGAAGAGATAACAAACATGGTTAAAGATAATGGTAACATCAAGGTGAAGTTCCCTGACAAATTTTTGGGAACCACAAAGGCAGTGGTTGATGATGATGGAGTACCCACATATGAATGTGTAGCAGTTTTTGTGCTAGAGCACTCAGTGAATGCCAAATGTAAATGATGCTTCTAGGACATTAATGAATGAAAAGTAGAGACAGAAATAGACTGAAAGCCCACACTGTTCAAGATGTGCTGTTCGCTAGCTAGAGTGCCAAAGGCAAGTGATATCAAAACTGTGCAACAATTACGCTTTTAAGAGTAATGATTCAAAATATGAACTCTGAAGTCATGTACTTGAGTATTGCAGAGGAGGTCCCAGACATCCACTGGAAGTCAGAGAGTTACAGTTATGTGGTAAGTACATTAACTCTTCAAAGGTAAGCCTTTGTTTTACTGAGGTATCACATCGAGGGGAGTATGCCATTGTATATATCATTGAAGAGATACATATATTGATATCAATTAACTGATCTTCCATTATATATGTTACTCGTAGCAACAAACTTTTTAGGAAATATTAAGGCTGACATCCACAAGGAACTTATGGAAAACCTGTTGTCATCCTACCTGCAAATGGGCTGCAGAATATGTTTAAGGATGCATATTTTCCACCTTCACCTATATTTGTTAATGGCTAACTATGGCACAGTAAGTGTTGTGGACAACTAATGTTTTCATCTAGATATCTCGGCAATAGAGAAACAGTATCAGGGAAAATGGAGCTCAGCAATGCTAGTGGACTATTGACGGACAAGAGAATCCCCAGGACTTGTATACAAGCAACAGGCAAAAGGGTATTACATTTATTCAAGGCAAGCCAGTGACTTTATCCTATGTCACCAATATAGCATGTAATACATGTGAATTGTTATAAAGTGAATTTTTTCGGAAACCATACCCATTCAAGCATTTTCATTGTCATTTTTGTGTTTAGTGTCCCTGTATCCAATATGGAAACATGTTTCATCTCTGACACAAGTTAAAATTTGTTGATCAGCATGAGCTCTTTTTATAATCTGACACACACACATCCCAGAGGAAGGGAAAGTGCACTGTGTCTTTCTACCTCAATCATCTCTGAGTAACAGTCTTGTTGATGATTTTTTATGTTAGAGATGGGGAACATATCCGGCATGTACACATGCTTCTGCTTAGTAAAGGAAGCATGGGGTCCTTCAAACACTGGTAGAAATATACAGCCCACAACTGTTTCAGAATATTCTTAACGGTTAGAGGATGATTCTGGCAACATGTAGATGATGGTACTGACTGACTTCATAAGGCTATGGGCCTAAATATCCCATTTACGATTGGTGGATTCCCTTCTTTCCTCACTGACTAGAGGCATATATAGATGCCATACGTCACCTTCAACTTGAACTAACATACAGAAATATTAGTAAGGCTTAGTTACAAAGAAATGATCAGGGTAGGAAGACACCATGTATTTACTTAGGCTCCCACCTCACTACATAGTGTAAACAGATGAGATTATGTGTGGTTCAGATGATGAAAACAGCTATCTTATACATGTTGAAAGACCATGAAGATTTGATTATATCAGTGATACACTCAATATCCAAGCACAGGGAGTGAAGTTAAAGGAAGGGTCATACACTAGGGTCATTGGGTACACACTCATTAAATGGCAGTGGTGTGCAAAGATTTAAATAGCTTAGCAGCACAAGGTTGAAATGTCTATGTAGCACTGTGTTTAAATGGTTGAGGTTGTCTTGATATTTTATAAAGCATTTTGAACATTGCTAAAAATCTGCTGTCTGTGAAAAATGACTTCTGAAAACCTTCTCAAGAGGGTTACATGAATAGCTAAACACTAAGCATGATGTGAGTCTGAGAACTCTTAACATTTACAGTGTTCTGTATGAGTGATTACACCAGGATTTTTATGCTCCCTTGGATGATGCTTAAAGCAATTATATTCATCTCTTCATTTTTCAGTGTAGAAATAGATATGTATTGCAATTTTTGATTAAGTAAAAATTTTACTTTTCAATTTCTTTTCAAGAATTATGTGTATACTCTACGTAGTGTACAATACACATACTTAATTACTACAGGACATATATTCAGTACAAGAAATGTACATTTAGGTTTAGCTGTTATTGTATTTCAGTTTATTTATGTTGAAGGCTCAAGTCATAGGCAAAAGTCCACATCAAGGCTGGGCCTTGATTGAATTATAGAAAGAATTATGAAGCAGTAAAAGAAAAGACAAGGGAAATTATTTACGAATTTTTGAGAAAGTGAAAACCTGTTTTGAAATGTGCCAAGTCATGTTTTGAAATGCACCAAGTCATGGTTATTGGGAAAGACATGAGAAGGTTGAGTTCCAAAGCTACAACGGGTAGGGAAAGAAGGAGGTATCAAAACGGCCCACCCTTGAGTTGCTGATGGCCGCACAATAATCATGTGATGCAGCAGCTTGCCGAGTATTGCATAGTCTAGCTAGTGGTGTAGGCAAAAACCAAAGAAATACCTATAGAAGAGGGAAAGTGAACCCACATTGTGGCATCTGGCAAGGGGGTCAAGTTTGAAAGTTAGCCTAGGACAGTTTAAAAGGGGGACTGTTTTCGATTGTCAAGTAAGGACCTCCCCATATGTATGAGCAGTACTCCATGCAAGGATAAATCAATCCCTTGTATAAATGGAGCAACTGTTTAGAAGAGAAGTTTCAACATCTAAACAGGATACCCAGTTTCTTAGAGGCAGACTTAGCTATTCCTGTAATGTGGGGTTTCCAAGAAAGAGTGGATGTTACAGTAATAACAAGTGTGTTCACTGAGTCAAGAGGTGGAATTACAGAACTGCCAAAGGAGAGATGAGTTGTGAGGAGTTTTCGATAGAGAGATGGATAGAAACTGGATCTTGGAGGCATTAGATTTAACAAGATTTTGTGTACCCCACTGAGATATCCTGTCCAAGTCTTTTTAGTTTATTGAGGAAGCTGTGTCAAGACAAGATGCAGATTGAGTAAGAGAAGAGGGAGCGGAATTAAAGGATATGGATGAATGTAGTGTTAAGTCATCAGCGTATGAGTGCATTGATTATCGATGAAAAATCGATGAAAAAAGGAGAAAAAGTATAAGGAACAGGACAGAACCTTGGGAGACACTGCTGTTGATGGAGAAAAGTGGGGAGATTAATCCATCAACAACAACAGAGATAGATCGACCAGAGAGGAAGCCGTATATGAAGGAGCAAAGTGAGGGGGGGGAGCCAAAAGAGGAGTGCTTAAAGATGACACCCCAATGCCACAGTGTCAAAAGCCTTGGATATGTCAAGGGCATATACACGTGACTCCCCAAAATCTTCCAAGGATGATGACCAGACATTAGTAAGATAGGAAAGAATATCACAAGTGGATCTTGCCTTACAGAAGCCATACTGGAGATCAGAGAGAAGACTTGATTTTTGAAGTGCTTAAGGATATGGGAGTTGAGGAGTGATTCAAAGACTTTGAAAATAGTAGACGTCAAAGCAATAGGACGATAGGTGAAGGGGTCAGAACGGCCACCCTTCTTAGGGATGGGATGTATCAATACATGCTTCCAAGTAGAAGGAAAGTTCTGGATTTTAAAGAGAAACAGAGCAGACAAGCAAGCACATTTTACTTTTAGTTGCTGTGTCTCATTTTGTGCAAAATCATGATAGCTGAATTTGATAATCATTACTGGGATGAAGTTATACTAAGAAACAATATATGGAGTACCTATGGTCTTTACCAGTTAGGATAAATGGTATTCTTCTGTAGTGTATTATTTCTCCATTTTAACCTTGGAAATGTTATGTCACTCATTCATTCTCTGTATAAAGTACCACACATTTATCATATGGCGATACTTATTTATGTGGTAAGGGTTTTCATTGCTTCTTATTGATGTATTAAGAGGTACTCAGGGTTTTTACTCTCTCATTTCATGTTATCACCTTTATTGCAAGCCTTCCAGTCCATGCATATAGTACAGTTCATAGAAGCATGAATTGTGCAAGAGGAATGATAGGGCTTTTGTCCTTTACTTATTGCTCAGGCAGAAGCAGTATGGCAGGTCTTTTTAGTACTCTCAGTTAAGAGAAATGAGAATGAAAGCATCATAACTTTGTGTATGCAAAGATTACAGCAGAGAAATAGGGTGTTTTCACATACAGTAATTGCTTGTTAACCAGAAATGCTGGGTGATTATGGATGCTTCTTTGTTATGTCCACTGCATAAACCAAAGTGGGTTCAACTTGGCACCAGCAGGAGATCATATACTCCCATTCCTCCATGTAGTTTTTTTTCTACTTGTGTTTAATGACTTGTGTGAGTGAAAAGCATCGGATATTCAGTATAAGGGCATGAGATACATTCAGATAGTACAGCCAACAATTGATGTGGTAATAGATGGTACATTGAGAGCAGTATTTCAATTGCTTTTATACTTATGCTTGCATTGAGATTATAGAATTTGAAAGAAAGTTCATGTAACCTCATTTGTTATAAGAATAACTGCAATCAATACACATTAGTAAAGGAATAACCCATTCGATCAATTCCTATAGCACTTTGTATATAACACATACCTAATTTGGAAGGTAAACAGCCACTGACCTTCAGTTACATTTCTAGGCATGGAGTGTATCATGAGTATCATGACATAATTTGCCTTGAACTTTCTAAATCTCAAAAAGAAAAGGGAATTCATATGTGCTCAAAGAAATGTAGGTACCAGTTTTGGTTTAAACTCTGTTATGCTTATGAAAAACAAAGGAATGGAAATAGATATTACACAGAATAATGAATACAGTCATTCATAACTTACTCTTTCAAGAAAAGAATTGCTCCAAGTTTTCTAAAAGAGTTCAGAAATAGAGATGACATCTGACCATGTTTTAAGTGTACCAGATTGTAGGGCTGTGTTGTGTTTAAACTACTTGACTTCATACTTTGTACATGCTTGACGTGCTCTTGGCCTCATTCCAAGTAGACAGATGAACAGGTGTCTTTAATGAATACCACTGAATAAAGTAACATTTCCAAATCACTTTTAACCATATTAAACCTCAAGAAGGTTTACAAAACCATACCAATGCCTTAAGTATCCAGCTGGGATCTGTTAATTCAGGTTGATGAATTTTTCAGAGCATTAGGGCATTTTGAATAACATCTGGGACATGAGACGTTCAAACCTATTTCTTGGTATATACTGACATAAATCAAGATATTTACAGTGTATTTTGGATGATCTCATACCCTAGATGGTAGAAGTTCTTGGTGATTGAGCCTTCACTTATAACATGTAATTAAGACATTGGTGGAATGGGCAATAATGTGATGCTGATGTCACCTCTGCAGTGCCCTGGTGGAGAATTTTGCGATGTTCATATCATTACTAAAATATGAATATTTTTGATTTTAAAAATAAATATGGCATGAATGTTTCTTAATATGTATATATAGAGTGTTGACATCTGGAAATTAATTTTGAAATGGCTATTTTTTCTGTACAACACAAGAGTATTGAAAGTATAAAGTTGAATATATGGTCAGACATTGTCAGTAGTGTTATCGTCTTCAGAGTAATCTGTCTTACTGTGCCTTATGATTTGGATTATCCCTACTTTCCTCTCCTTTCTGCAAATCTAAATTACCAGACATCTGCACCTTAATGTATAGAAAATATATTCAGTGCTCAAGGACCAAGTTGATTATATCCTGCTTTAGTTGTAATACCCTTTCGTTAATGATGCTTATTACAAACTTTGTACATATGGAAAGCTTAAATTGATAATTAGCAATACAGATATATTTTGATAAGACAGCCATTCCTTTTAAATTATCCAGTGGCTGATCTCAGTCACTTATTGAAGCTCTGCTGTAGAAGTTAAAAGAATTGTCAAAATTTAGATGTTTCTCATTTTGTTTTCCTTTGTTTAAATGTGCCTTTTCCCTAATCACATGCATTTAACACCACAGATTTTGAGCATAGTCTTTTTCAAATTTTTCTGTTTGTCTTTTTCACTGCATCTCATTCACTTATTATTGCACTGTATTCTTATGAATATTAAAGTTATCATTGTTGTGAATTTTCATGTAAGTATTGATTATAACTTAAGAATGGGTTGGAATAAAGGGGCAAGAAAAATGAAGATGTTCTATTTTGCATTACACTTTTGTAGTGATATATGACAAACAAGTAATGGAACTACACTTTGGAGGTAGTCAAAGAAAATTTACTGATGATTTCCCCAAAATGCAGAAATTTTATTTTTGAATAGGATATATTTACTTCATCCAATCCACATAGATGGGAAAGGAAATTAGGAAATGTGAGAATTCTTTAATTTATAGCCAGCTAAGTTTCTCCCAAACAAGATTCAACCAGTGAAGAAGGCAAAATGAAAGAGCAATGCTTTTATTAGTTGGTATTAAGGCGAAAATTCCAATAACCTTCTGTGGGTGACCCACATTTCTCTTAACCTTTTAATGTAAGAGTAAAATATGCTGTTAATGAGAGTGGTTTGGACTTAATGCAATTCAGGAAGGGAATTTTGTATGGTTCCATCTCTGGAAAATGCCTGAGATCTTACTTTAGAGATAATGAAAACACCCAAAAGCAGCATTGTTTTTCTATAATGACATATAGTAAATTCCCTCGCCATGACTCAAAGTGTGATGGAAGTTTTCAGCTCTGCTGTAGTTACTGAAGAAGAATCTCACATAGCAAAACAAAGAAGAGAATCTTCCATGTTTACTGCAGTGCTGTACAATACTTAGGATGTGCTTGAATTAACTGAATAGTTGCCTAAAAATAAATATGTAATCTAAGCCAATTCCCAAATTGCACCCCAAACCATATTTGTATTATGCTCAGTGCATCCATGATTCATAGCTTCCAAGATTGTATTGTAAGAATCCATCACATCATAAGAGTGTAGAATTTTTATGGTTTCTTGGACATGTACATATCAATTGTAATGAAATAGTAGATGCTGAGGCTAAAGCAGCTATATCTGGCACTCTATACAGGAGGTGTACCTCACATTGATTTTACAAGCAGAGTAGAGTATTATGTTATATGTTAATGACACACTAGTTGGGACTGGAATCCCAAAAGAATAACATGCTATAGAGAAAGGCATTCCTCCTCCAAGAATTGTCATTTTGAGACGTCTTTGTCAGCTGAGTGTTGGTCATGTGATGTTACCCATGGTCACTAAATTTAGAGGAGACCTGCCAAAATATGTGAGACTTACAAATTTCAGTATTCCCATGGAACATATACTGATGGAATGCCAAAAATTTAGAAGTCTCAGAGTGAAATCTATTTTATATAACAATGGAAGGGATAAAAGTATTGGAGAAGTTTTAGACAGTAATGTTAATGTAAATAGACTGATGAATTTTTGTAATTACAAAATATGCAACTCTGTAAGAAAGGTTTTTAGATATCTTTTAAAGTAAGGCAAAATATGTAATTCAGTGTAAATAGTTTTTGAGTTTAGTTTTTAGATATTTTTCATGCTAAAAAGAACTGAATAACCAATAGATTTCAATGCTCTACAGATTTCACAAAATCAGTCAGTCAAACCATTTACCCCTGAGGCTAAAATCACCTTGTGTGAACCACAGATTGCTACAGTCTCCCATGGTATTGAACTGCCACATCATACTTCTTAAATCCTTGCCCATAGTGTATTCTTGTGAACTCCTGATGTGCAACACCTTCAACACTCATTTTCCATTTTAAAGTCATACAAACAAAGCATCTATGGGATGGTGTTGTCACTTCTTCAGTATATGACTCTTGATGAAACCTCTTTGTTATGTGTGATAGTTTCCTTCTTTAGTTCTTATTTTGTTTATTTGGAGAACAGAGAATAGATTTGTTGCCTACATTTAATGTTGTTCCATATTTGAAGAATATGCACCTTGCGGGTGTGTGTACTGTGCAGACCTTTTTTTCACATTCTTTTCTCCATTGTGTTAGTGTGTCATAATGAATTTTGTTTTCATTTTTTAGTTTATTATTTCTCTATGTTTTAAACCTGATAATTTGTGGGAATGTAGTCACTGGTTGTCATCACAACACCATGTGTTGGCCTGATAGTTATTTGCTATCAGGGTTATAACTAGGGTGTGATAAACTGTAATTAAATAGGTAAGTAGAGTATAATGACCTGATAAAACCCATTATTTACCTGTAGGTTTTTTTTTTTCATCCTTGGTTGCCGTTTCCCACTTTAGTGAGGTAGTGCCAGGAAACGGATGGAGAAAGACACATCCACACGCATACACATACAGTATATATACATATACGCACATACATGTACATATATACTTACATCTACATTATTTTTATTTATTTATTTTGCTTTGTCGCTGTCTCCCGCATTTGCGAGGTAGCGCAAGGAAACAGAAGAAAGAAATGGCCCAACCCACCCCCATACACATGTATATACACACACGTCCACACACGCAAACATACACACCCATACATCTCAATGTACACATATGTATACACACAAAGACACATACATATATACTCATGCACACAATTCACACTGCCTGCCTTTATTCATTTCCATCGCCACCTCGCCACACATGGAATACCATCCCCCTCCCCCCTCTTGTGTGCGAGGTAGTGCTAGGAAAAGATAACAAAAGACCCCATTCGTTCACACTCAGTCTCCAGCTGTCATGCAATAATGCCCGAAACCACAGCTCCCTTTCCACATCCAGGCCCCACACAACTTTCCATGGTTTACCCCAGACGCTTCACATGCCCTGATTCAATCCACTGACAGCACGTCAACCCCGGTATACCACATCGATCCAATTCACTCTGTTCCTTGCCCGCCTTTCACCCTCCTGCATGTTCAGGCCCCGATCACTCAAAATCTTTTTCACTCCATCTTTCCACCTCCAATTAGGTCTCCCACTTCTCCTTGTTCCCTCCACCTCCGACACATATATCCTCTTGGTCAGTCTTTCCTCACTCATTCTCTCCATATGCCCAAACCATTTCAAAACACCCTCTTCTGCTCTCTCAACCATGCTCTTTTTATTTCCACACATCTCTCTTACCCTTACATTACTTACTCGATCAAACCACCTCATGCCACACATTGTCCTCAAACATCTCATTTCCAGCACATCCACCCTCCTGCGCACAACTCTATCGATAGCCCACGCCTCGCAACCATACAGCATTGTTGGAACCACTATTCCTTCAAACATACCCATTTTTGCTTTCCGAGATAATGTTCTCGACTTCCACACATTTTTCAATGCTCCCAGGATTTTCGCCCCCTCCCCCACCTTATGATTCACTTCCGCTTTCATGGTTCCATCCGCTGCCAAATCCACTCCCAGATATCTAAAACACTTTACTGCCTCCAGTTTTTCTCCATTCAAACTTACCTCCCAATTGATTTGACCCTCAACCCTACTGTACCTAATAACCTTGCTCTTATTCACATTTACTCTTAACTTTCTTCTTTCACACACTTTACCAAACTCAGTCACCAGCTTCTGCAGTTTCTCACATGAATCAGCCACCAGCGCTGTATCGTCAGCGAACAACAACTGACTCACTTCCCAAGCTCTCTCATCCCCAACAGACTTCATACTTGCCCCTCTTTCCAAAACTCTTGCATTCACCTCCCTAACAATCCCATCCATAAACAAATTAAACAACCATGGAGACATCACACACCCCTGCCGCAAACCTACATTCACTGAGAACCAATCACTTTCCTCTCTTCCTACATGTACACATGCCTTACATCCTCGATAAAGACTTTTCACTGCTTCTAACAACTTGCCTCCCACACCATATATTCTTAATACCTTCCACAGAGCATCTCTGTCAACTCTATCATATGCCTTCTCCAGATCCATAAATGCTACATACAAATTCATTTGCTTTTCTAAGTATTTCTCACATACATTCTTCAAAGCAAACACCTGATCCACACATCCTCTACCACTTCTGAAACCACACTGAAACCACATCTACATACACTTACATATACAGATATACACATTGCATATTCATACTTGCTTGCCCTCATCCATTTCCAGCGCCATCCCCCCCCCCCCCCCCCCCCCCCCCCACACAAGAAACATCACCACCTACTGTGTCAGCAAGGTAGTGGCAGGAAACAAGAATGAGAAAGGCCACATCTGCTCATATCCATACATGAGCTGTCATGAGTAATGGACCGAAACCACAGCTCCCTATCCACATCCATGCCCCGCAGACCTTTCCATGGTTTATCCTGGAAGTTTCACATACCTTGGTTCAGTCCATTGACAGCACTTTGACCCCAGTATACCACATCGTTCCAATTTACTCTATCCTGTGCACACCTTTCACCCTTCTGCATGTTCAGGCCCTGATTATACAAAATAATTTTCACTCCATCCTTCTATCTCCAATTTGGTCTCTTGGTTCTCCTTGTTCCTCCACTTCTTATAAACACATTATTATTATTGTTATTATTATTATTATTATTATTATTATTATTATTATTATTATTATTTCTTTCTTTTCTTTCTTTCATACTATTCGCCATTTCCCGCTAACGCGGGAAATGGTGAATTATTATTATTATTATTATTATTATTATTATTATTATTATTATTCTTTCTTTTCTTCTTTCAAACTATTCGCCATTTCCCGCATTAGCGAGGTAGCGTTAAGAACAGAGGACTGGGCCTCTGAGGGAATACACTCACCATTATTATTATTATTATTATTATTATTATTATTATTATTATTTTCAATATTATCAATATTATTTTATTTATTCATTATACTTTGTCAGTTTCCCACGTTAATGAGGTAGCGCAAGGAAACAGATGAGAAAATGGCCCAACCCACCAACATACACATGTATATACATACACGTCCACACATGCACATATACATACGTATACATTTCAACGTATACATATATATATACATACACAGACACATACATATATACACTTGTACATAATTCATACTTGCTGCCTTTATTTATTCCCATTGCCACTCCTCGTCCACACATGAAATGACAACCCTCTCCCCCTGCATGCATGCAAGGTAGTGCAAGGAAAAGACAACTAAGGCCACATTTGTTCACACTCAGTCTCTAGCTTTCATGTATAATGCTCCGAAACCACAGCTACCTTTTGACATCCAGGCCCCACAGAACTTTCCATGGTTTACCCCAGATGCTTCACATGCCCTGGTTCAATCCCTTGACAGCACGTTGACCCTGGTATACCACATCATTCCATTTCACTCTATTCCTTGCACTCCTTTCACCCTCCTGCATCTTCAGGCCCTGATCGCTCAAAATCTTTTTCACTCCATCTTTCCACCTCCAGTTTGGTCTCCCACTTCTCATTCCCTCCACCTCTGACACATATATCCTCTTTGTCAATCTTTCCTCACTCATTCTCTCCATGTGACCAAACCATTTCAAAACACCCTCTTCTGCTCTCCCAACCACACTCTTTTCATTACCACACATCTCTCTGACCCTCTCTTTACTTACATGATCAAACCACCTCACACCACATATTGTCCTTAAACGTCTCATTTCTAACACATCCACCCTCCTCCGTACATCTCTATCTATAGCCCATGCCTCGCAACCATATAACATTGTTGGAATCACTATTCCTTCAAACATTCCCATTTTTGCTTTGTGAGATAATGTTCTCACCTTTCACACATTTTTCAACGCTCCCAGAACTTTCGCCCCCTCCCCTACCCTGTAACTCACTTCCACTTCCATGGTTCCATGCGCTGCCAAATCCACTCCCAGATATCTAAAACACTTCACTTCCTCCAGTTTTTCTCCATTCAAACTTACCTCCCAATTTACTTGTCCCTCAACCCTACTGTACCTAATAACCTTGCTCTTATTCACATTTACTCTCAGCTTTCTTCCTTCACACATTTTACCAAACTCAGTCACCAGCTTCTGCAGTTTCTCACCTAAATCAGCCACCAGCGCTGTATCATCAGCGAACAACAACTAACTCACTGCCCAAGCCCTCTCGTCCACAACAGACTGCATACTTGCATCTCTCTCCAAAACTCTTGCATTCACCTCCCTAACAACCCCTTCCATACACAAATTAAACAAAAAAACCATGGAGACATCACGCACTCTTGCCGCAAACCAACATTCACTGAGACCCAATCACTCTCCTCTCTTACTACTCGTACACTTTCCTCCCACACCATATATTCTTAATACCATCCACAGAGCATCTCAATCAACTCTATCATATGCCTTCTCCAGATCCATAAATGCTACATACAAATCCATTTGCTTTCCTAAGTATTTCTCACATACATTCTTCAAAGCAGATCCACACATGCTTTACCACTTCTGAAACCACACTGCTCTTCCCCAATCTGATGCTCTGTACATGCCTTCACCCTCTCAATCAGTACTCTCCCATATGATTTCCCAGGGATACTCAACAAGCTTATACCTCTGTAATTTGAGCACTCGCCTTTATCCCCTATGCCTTTGTACAGTGGCACTATGCAAGCATTCCGCCAATCCTCAGGCACCTCACCATGAGTCATACATACATTAAATATCCTTACCAACTAGTCAACAACACAGTCAACCCCTATTTTAGTAAATTTCACTGCAATACCATCCAATGCCACTGCCTTGCCGGCTTTCATCTTCCGCAAAGCTTTTACTACCTCTTCTCTGTTTACCAAATCCTTCTCCCTGACCCTCTCACTTTGCACACCACCTCTACCAAAACATTCTATATCTGCCACTCTTATCATCTAACACATTCAACAAACCTTCAAAATACTCACTCCATCTCCTCACATCACCACTACTAGTTATTGCCTCCCTATTAGCCCCCTTCACCGATGTTCCCATTTGTTCTCTTGTCTTACTCCCTTTAATTACCCCCTTCCAAAACATATTTTTACTCTCCCTAAATTTTAATGATACTCTCCTACCCCAACCTTTCATTCGCCCTCTTTTTCATCTCTTGCACCTTTCTCTTGACCTCCTGCCTCTTTCTTTTATACATCTCCCAGTCATTTGCACTATTTCCCTGCAAAACACATCCAAATGCCTCTCTCTTCTTTTTCACTCATAATCTTACTTCCTCATCCCACCACTCACTACCCTTTCTAATCTGCCCATCTCCCATGCTTCTCATGCCACAAGCATCTTTTGCACAAGCCATCACTGCTTCCCTAAATACATCCCATTCCTCCCCCACTTCCCTTACATCCTTTGCTCTCACCTTTTTCCATTCTGCACTCAGTTTCTCCTGGTACTTCCTCACACAAGTCTCCTTCCCAAGCTCACTTACTCTCACCACTCTCTTTGCCCCAACATTCTTTCTTCTTTTCTGAAAACCTCTACAAATCTTCACCTTCGCCTCCACAAGATAATGATCGGACATCCCTCCATTTGCACCTCTCAGCACATTAACATCTAAAAGTCTCTCTTTCGCGTGCCTATCAATTAACACCTAATCCAATAATGCTCTCTGGCCATCTCTCCTACTTACAAACGTATATTTATGTACATGTATATCTCTCCTTTTAAACCAGGTATTCCCAATCACCAGTCCTTTTTCAGCACTTAAATGTACAAGCTCTTCACCATTTCCATTAACAACACTGAACACCCCATGCACACCAATTATTCCCTCAACTGCCACATTACTCACCTTTGCATTCGAATCACCTATCACTATAACCCTGTCTATTATATCAAAACTACTAACACACACATTCATTATTATTATTATTTTTTATATATTTATGTTTATTATACTTTATTACTGTCTCCTGCAAGGAAACAGACGAAAGAATGGCCCAACCCACCCACATACACATGTATATACATACACTTCCACACACGCACATATACATACATATACATCTCAACGTATACATATATATATATATATATATATATATATATATATATATATATATATATATATATATATATTTATTTATTTATTATACTTTGTCGCTGTCTCCCGCGTTTGCGAGGTAGCGCAAGGAAACAGACGAAAGAAATGGCCCAACCCCCCCATACACATGTATATACATACGTCCACACACGCAAATATACATACCTACACAGCTTTCCATGGTTTACCCCAGACGCTTCACATGCCTTGCTTCAATCCACTGACAGCACGTCAACCCCGGTATACCACATCGCTCCAATTCACTCTATTCCTTGCCCTCCTTTCACCCTCCTGCATGTTCAGGCCCCGATCACACAAAATCTTTTTCACTCCATCTTTCCACCTCCAATTTGGTCTCCCTCTTCTCCTTGTTCCCTCCACCTCCGACACATATATCCTCTTGGTCAATCTTTCCTCACTCATCCTCTCCATGTGCCCAAACCACTTCAAAACACCCTCTTCTGCTCTCTCAACCACCCTCTTTTTATTTCCACACATCTCTCTTACCCTTACGTTACTCACTCGATCAAACCACCTCACACCACACATTGTCCTCAAACATCTCATTTCCAGCACATCCATCCTCCTGCGCACAACTCTATCCATAGCCCACGCCTCGCAACCATACAACATTGTTGGAACCACTATTCCTTCAAACATACCCATTTTTGCTTTCCGAGATAATGTTCTCGACTTCCACACATTCTTCAAGGCCCCCAGGATTTTCGCCCCCTCCCCCACCCTATGATCCACTTCCGCTTCCATGGTTCCATCCGCTGCCAGATCCACTCCCAGATATCTAAAACACTTCACTTCCTCCAGTTTTTCTCCATTCAAACTCACCTCCCAATTGACTTTACTCTCAACCCTACTGTACCTAATAACCTTGCTCTTATTCACATTTACTCTTAACTTTCTTCTTCCACACACTTTTCCAAACTCAGTCACCAGCTTCTGCAGTTTCTCACATGAATCAGCCACAAGCGCTGTATCATCAGCGAACAACAACTGACTCACTTCCCAAGCTCTCTCATCCCCAACAGACTTCATACTTGCCCCTCTTTCCAAAACTCTTGCATTTACCTCCCTAACAACCCCATCCATAAACAAATTAAACAACCATGGAGACATCACACACCCCTGCCACAAACCTACATTCACTGAGAAGCAATCACTTTCCTCTCTTCCTACACGTACACATGCCTTACATCCTCGATAACAACTTTTCACTGCTTCTAACAACTTTCCTCCCACACCATATATTCTTAATACCTTCCAAAGAGCATCTCTATCAACTCCATCATATGCCCTCTCCAGATCCATAAATGCTACATACAAATCCATCTGCTCTTCTAAGTACTTCTCACATACATTCTTCAAAGCAAACACCTGATCCACACATCCTCTACCACTTCTGAAACCACACTGCTCCTCCCCAATCTGACGCTCCGTACATGCTCCCACCCTCTCAACCAACACCCTCCCACATAACTTACCAGGAACACTCAACAAACTTTTATCTCTGAAATTTGAGCACTCACTCTTATCCCCTTTGCCTTTGTACAATGGCACTATGCACGCATTCCGCCAATCCTCAGGCACCTCACCATGAGTCATACATACATTAAATAACCTCACCAACCAGTCAACAATACAGTCACCCCCTTTTTTAATAAATTCCACTGCAATACCATCCAAACCTTCTACCTTGCCGGCTTTCATCTTCCGCAAAGCTTTTACTACCTCTTTTCTGTTTACCAAATCATTTTCCCTGACCCTCTCACCCTGCACACCACCTCGACCAAAACACCCTATATCTGCCACTCTATCATCAAACACATTCAACAAACCTTCAAAATACTCACTCCATCTCTTTCTCACATCACCACTACTTGTTATCACCTCCCCATTTGCGCCCTTCACTGAAGTTCCCATTTGCTCCCTTGTCTTACGCACTTTATTTACCTCCTTCCAGAACATCTTTTTATTCTCCCTAAAATCTAATGATACTCTCTCACCCCAACTCTCATTTGCCCTCTTTTTCACCTCTTGCACCTTTCTCTTGACCTCCTGTCTCTTTCTTTTATACATCTCCCACTCAATTGCATTTTTTCCCTGCAAAAATCGTCCAAATGCCTCTCTCTTCTCTTTCACTAATAATCTTACTTCTTCATCCCACCACTCACTACCCTTTCTAATCAACCCACCTCCCACTCTTCTCATGCCACAAGCATCTTTTGCGCAATCCATCACTGATTCCCTAAATACATCCCATTCCTCCCCCACTCCCCTTACTTCCATTGTTCTCACCTTTTCCCATTCTGTACCCAGTCTCTCCTGGTACTTCCTCACACAAGTCTCCTTCCCAAGCTCACTCACTCTCACCACCCTCTTCACCCCAACATTCACTCTTCTTTTCTGAAAACCCATACAAATCTTCACCTTAGCCTCCACAAGATAATGATCAGACATCCCTCCAGTTGCACCTCTCAGCACATTAACATCCAGACATATACATATATACACATGTACATGATTCATACTGTCTGTCCTTATTCATTCCTGTCGCCACCCCACCACACATGAAAAGACAACCCCCTCCCCCCACATGTGTGCGAGGTAGCGTTAGCAAAAGACAACAAAGGCCACATTCGTTCACACTCAGTCTCTAGCTGTCATGTATAATGCACCGAAACCACATCTCCCTTTCCACATCCAGGTCCCGCAAAACTCTCCATGGTTTACCCCAGATGGTTCACATGCCCTGGTTCAATCCATTGACAGCACATCGACCCGGTGTACCATATCATTCCAATTCACTTTATTCCTTGCACGCCTTTCATCCTCCTGCATGTTCAGGCCCCAATCACTCAAAATCTTTTTCACTCCATCTTTCCACCTCCAATTTGGTCTCCTACTTCTCCATGTTCCCTCCTCCTCTGACACATATATCCTCTCTGTCAATCTTTTCTCACTCATTCTCTCCATGTGACCAAACCATTTCAAAACACCCTCTTCTACTCTCTCAACCAGACTCTTTTTATTGTTACTATTATTATTATTATTATTATTATTATTATTATTATTATTATTATTATTATTATTATTACTGTTTCATACTTTTTCATACATACTCGCCATTTCCCTTATTATTATTTGATGTGAAGTTATTGGCTTGTGGGTGTTACCAATGTTATGAAAATTTACTGTATAAAGATATGGCGAAGTATTCAACAGACACATTATGCTCAGAAAAGGATAATAAAGCAACTTACATCAAAATAAAGGATTCCAGAAATAGAAGACAGACTAGTCTTTGGTCTTTAGGAAAATGCCTTACCCAGCCTGCAAGGTACACCTTTGCACCTAAGACATAGGTAACTTTAAACAGACGTGTCTAAAGTTTCAAGAAAAATGCCTTACCTAGCCTGCAGTGTGCACTTTCACAAGCAGGAGACATATTTCCACAAGAGATGTAAACTATAAAGCAGACAGATGGGTCTATGGTCTCATCTTAGTACAGAGGACATGTGCTCACAGAATAGATATATGCTATAAAACAGATGCTTTACCAAGCCTGTCAGGCATGCTTTAGCATACAGGGTACATGCATATACTAATAATATACAGCATAATGTATCAGCTTCTCCCCATGTTTAATAACAAGAGATTGCAGCAGTTTTCAAGGCTGTTTACAATGAGGCTTCTCTTGTATTACTGGCATTTCATTGGTGGTTAGCAGGAAATCAACAAATGGACTTGAAGGAAGTACATCCACTTTATAAATTTCAGTGATTGTGCAACACTTGTTTCTCTCATCATTCTCCAAGGGTACTTACAAGTACCATGTGACTGCTGAATTCTGGCAGCTTACAGATGGGTTTACAGATTTAGAGACAGCTCATTCTTAGAGATATCAATGTGTTTGAAGCTAGAGGTGCTGTTGCCTTTTGCAAGTCCATGGAACTTTTAGCCTGTCTTACTCTTAGACTACTCTTATGTTTAAACAGCTTAGGGAAAGTATGTTCAGTACAGTACTCAAGAAGAACATTATACCCTTATTCTGCCTGGTTGGGACTCAAGACTTGGCATCAGTTCTAAACAGTTTCTTGGCCTATTGGGTCAAGTGCCTTGTCCTCCAAATGCAATTAATTTGTGGATCTTTTGTTGACTGATTGGTCTTGCCATTAGAGCTCAAGAGATAAAAGAGGTTCTACAATTAAGAGCAGAAAAGATAGAAGTGCTCATACATATTTTCTCTTCTTAGATTTGTCAAGCAGTTGATACAAAACCTCAGATAAGCATCTGATTGGTGGTCATATGGCATATGATCATGGTGAGTGATGACTGACCTGCTCATTTGAAAGTTTCAGTATGAATTGTATGTATTGCCATATGTATATATGTTGTTGGATTTAATGGCCATCAACTACTAAAAGTCATCAAGCCAGAATACGTGACATTCATGAGTATACAAAGTACGAAAATTGAGGTGGAGCACCTCAGGGGTGATTGAATAATCATTTCTAAAATTTTGTTGCCAAGTTGTACATCATTTGTTGATATGGCCCCTTACTTAATAGTTCATAAAGAGCGAGTAACGTGAACACTACACACACAATATGAATATACTTTAATCGTATTTAACAGGTGCTTTTGATACTTCAGGAGCCTAGCCATATAACAGGTACTTTTGATACTTCATTGGCCTCGCTGTAATTAGTAAGTAAAAACTCACAACATTTGTGGTAATGGCCATTACTAATGCAGTGGGAAGAAACTACAGGGGCAAGTGTCAAGGCCTGGGTACATAGCCAAAACAGTCATGTTAAAATGTGTTGATTGTCGTACATGGCGAAGGTGTAATACTTGGTAATTTTGGAATATAGAAGTATAAGTGACCATGTTAGGTGGCACTTTACCCCATACCAAGAAAACCCTTGCAAGATTCAAGTCCTGCAATGAGCTGTGTTGATAATTGCTGATTTTGCAAAATTTGAAAATATTTGTTATTATTTTGATTATTGTACTTTGTCACTGTCTGTCACGTTAGTGAGGTAGCACAAGGAAACAGACGAAAGAATGGCCCAACCCACCCACATACACATGCATATACATAAACGCCCACACATGCACGTATACATAAAAGCCCACACTTGCACGTATACATATACATACACAGACATATACATGTATACACATGTACATATTCATACATCCTGCCCTCATCCATTCCCGCCACCTCACCACCACACATGAAATGGCACCCTCCTCCGCGTAGATGCAAGGTAGCGCTAGGAAATGACAGCAAAGGCCACATTCGTTCACACTCAGTCTCTAGCTGTCATGTGTAATGCACACTGAAACCACTGCTCCCTTTCCATATCCAGGCCCCACAAAACTTTCCATGGTTTACCCCAGACACTTCACCTGCACTGGTTCAATCCATTGACAGCACATCGGACCCTGTATATCACATTGTTCCAATTCACTCTATTCCTTGCACACCTTTCACCCTCCTGCATGTTCAAGCCCTAATTGCTCAAAATCTTTTTCACTCCATCCTTCCCCCTCCAATTTGGTCTCCCACTTCTCTTCGTTTCCTTCAACTCTGACAAATATATCCTCTTTGTCAATCTTTCCTCACTCATTCTCTCCATGTGACCAAGCCATTTCAGTACACCCTCTTCTGCTCTCTCAACCACACTCTTACCCTTCCCTTACTTACTTGACCAGACCACCTCACACCACATCCTCAAACATCTCATTTCCAACACATAGACCGTCATCCGCACAACCCTATCTATCGCCCATGCCTCATAACCAAATAACATTGTTGGAACCACTGTTCCTTCAAACATACCCATTTTTGCTCCAAGATAACATTCTCGCCTTCCACACATTCTTCAACGCTCCCAGAACCTTCGCCCCCTCCCCCACTTCTGCTTCCATGGTTCCATCCACTGCCAAATCCACTCCCAGATATCTAGAATGCTGTACTCCTTCCAGTTTTTCTCCATTCAAACTTACCTCCCAATTGACTTGTCCCTCAACCCTACTGTACCTAATAACCTTGCTCTTATTTATTCTCAGCTTTCTTCTTTCACACACTTTACCAAACTCAGTCATCAACTTCTGCAGTTTCTCACCTGAATCAGAAACCAGTGCTGTATCATCAGCAAACAACAGCTGACTCACTTCCCAAGCCCTCTCATCCACAACAGACTGCATACTTGCCCCTCTTTCCAAAACTCTAGTGTTCGCCTCCCTAATAACCCCATCCTTAAACAAATTAAACAGCCATGGAGACATCACACACCCCTGCCACAAACTGACATTCACTGGGAACCAATCACTTTCCTCTCTTCCTACTCGTACTCACACCTTACATCCTCGATAAAAACTTTTCACTGCTTCTAGCTACTTACCTCCCGCACCATATACTCTTAATACCTTCCACAGAGCATCTCTATCATATGCCTTCTCCAGATCCATAAGTGCTACATACAAATCCATTTGCTTTCCTAAGTATTTCTCACATACATTCTTCAAAGCAAACACCTGATCCACACATCCTCTACCACCTCAAAAACCACACTGGTTTTCCCCAATCTGATGCTCTGTACATGCCTTAACCCTCTCAATCGATACCCTCCCTTATAATTTCCTAGGAATACTCAACAAACATATACCTCTGTAATTTGAACACTCACCTTTATCCCCTCTGCCTTTGTACAGTGGCACTATGCATGCATTCCACCAATCCTCAGCACTTCACCATGAACCATACATACATTGATTATCCTCACCAACCCGTCAACAACACAGTCACCCCCTTTTTTAATAAATTTCACTGCAATACCATCCAATGCCGCCACCTTGCCGGCTCTTATCTTCCGCAAAACTTTCACTACCTTTTCTTTGTTTACCAAATCATTCTCCCTGGCCCTCTCACTTCGCAAACCACCTCGACCAAAACACCCTATATCTGCCACTCTCATCGAACACATTCAACAAACCTTCAAAATACTCACTCCATCTCCCTCTCGCTTCACCACTACTTTTTATTACCTCCCCATTTGCCCCCTTCACTGATGTTTCCATTTGTTCTCTTGCCTTAGGCACTTTATTTACCTCCTTCCAAAACATCTTTTTATTCTCCCTAAAGAGCAAGGTTATTAGGTACAGTAGGGTTGAGGGTCAAGTCAATTGGGAGGTGAGTTTGAATGGAGAAAAACTGGAGGAAGTGAAGTGTTTTAGATATCTGGGAGTAGGTCTGGCAGCGGATGGAACCATGGAAGCGGAAGTAGATCATAGGGTGGGGGAGGGGGCGAAAATTCTGGGAGCCTTGAAGAATGTGTGGAAGTTGAGAACATTATCTCGGAAAGCAAAAATGGGTATGTTTGAAGGAATGGTGGTTCCAACAATGTTGTATGGTTGCGAGGCGTGGGCTATGGATAGAGTGGTGCGCAGGAGGATGGATGTGCTGGAAATGAGATGTTTGAGGACAATGTGTGGTGTGAGGTGGTTTGATCGAGTAAGTAACGTAAGGGTAAGAGAGATGTGTGGAAATAAAAAGAGCGTGGTTGAGAGAGCAGAAGAGGGTGTTTTGAAATGGTTTGGGCACATGGAGAGAATGAGTGAGGAAAGATTGACCAAGAGGATATATGTGTCGGAGGTGGAGGGAACGAGGAGAAGAGGGAGACCAAATTGGAGGTGGAAAGATGGAGTGAAGAAGATTTTGTGTGATCGGGGCCTGAACATGCAGGAGGGTGAAAGGAGGGCAAGGAATAGAGTGAATTGGAGCGATGTGGTATACCGGGGTTGACGTGCTGTCAGTGGATTGAATCAGGGCATGTGAAGCGTCTGGGGTAAACCATGGAAAGCTGTGTAGGTATGTATATTTGTGTGTGTGGATGTATGTATATACATGTGTATGGGGGTGGGTTGGGCCATTTCTTTCGTCTGTTTCCTTGCGCTACCTCGCAAACGCGGGAGACAGCGACAAAAAAAAAGAAAAAGAAAAAAAAATTTAATGATACTCTCTCACCCCAACTCTCATTTGCCCTCTTTTTCACCTCCTGCACCTTTCCCTTGACCTCTTCCCTCTTTCTTTCATACATTTCCCAGTCATTTGCACTATTTTCCTGCAAAAATCGTTCAAATGTCTCTCTCTTCTCTTTCACTAACAATTTTACTTCCTCATCCTACCACTCACTACCCTTTCTAATCTGCTCACCTTCCATGCTTCTCATGCCACAAGCATCTTTTACACAAGCCATCTCTGCTTCCCTAATTACATCCCATTCCTCCTCCACTCCCCTTATGCCATTTGCTCTCACCTTTTTCAATTCTGCACTCAGTCTCTCCTGGTACTTCCTCACACAAGTCACCTTTCCAAGCTCACTTACTCTTACCACTCCCTTCACCCCAACATTCTCTCTTCTTTTCTGAAAACCTCTACATATCTTCACCTTTGCCTCCACAAGGTAATGATTAGACATCCCTCCAGTTGCCCCTCTCAGCACATTAACATCCAAAAGTCTCTCTTTCATGTGCCTGTCATTAACATGTAATCCAATAACGCTCTCTGGCCATCTCTCCTACATACATACATATAATTAAGTATATCTCTTTTTAAAGCAGGTATTCCCAATCACCATTCTTTTTCAGCACACAAATGTACAAGCTCTTCACCATTTCCATTTACAACACTGAACACCCCATGCACACCAATTACCCCCTCAACTGCCATATTACTCACCTTTGCATTCAAATCACCCACCACTATTACTTGGTCTCATGCATGAAAGCTTCTAACACACTCACTCAGCTGCTCCCAAAACACTTGCCTCTCATGATCTTTCTTCTCATGCCCAGGTGCATAGGCACCAATAATCATCCATCTCTCTCCATCCACTTGCAATTTTACCAATATCAATCTAGAGTTTACTTTCTTACACACTATGTCACATACTCCCACCACTCCTGTTTCAGGAGTAGTGCTACTCCTTCCTTTGTTCTTGTCCTTTCACCAACACCTGACTTTACTCCCAAGATATTCCCAAACCAGTCTTTCCCTTTACCCTTGAGCTTCATTTCACTCAGAGCCAAAACATCCAGGTTCCTTTCCTCAAACATACTACCTATCTCTCCTTTTTCTCATCTTGGTTACATCCACACACATTTAGACGCCCCAATCTGAGCCTTCGAGGAGGATGAGCACTCCCCGCATGACCCCTTCTTCTGTTTCCCCTTTTTGAAAGTTAAAATACTAGGAGGGGAGGGATTCTAGCCCCCCGCTCCCTTCCCCTTTAGTCGCCTTCTACAACACCCGGGGAATGTGTGGGGAGTATTCTTTCTCCCCTCTCCCAAGGAATAAAATATGTATATGTATGTAATGTCCGCATATGTGTGTGTATATATATGTATAAGTTGATATGTATGTATATATGTGCGTATGTGGGTGTTTATGTATATATTTATGTGTAGATGAGTGGATGGGCCATTCATCTGTTTCCTGGCATTACCTCGCTGATGCAGGAAACAGCGATGATGTGTGCTCTATATATGTGTTTATGGATGGGGTTGTTAGGGAGGTGAATGCAAGAGTTTTGGAAAGAGGGGCAAGTATGCAGTCTGTTGGGGATGAGAGAGCTTGGGAAGTGTCAGTTGTTGTTCACTGATGATACAGCGCTGGTGGCTGATTCATGTGAGAAACTGCAGAAGCTGGTGACTGAGTTTGGTAAAGTGTGCGAAAGAAGAAAGTTAAGAGTAAATGTGAATAAGAGCAAGGATATTAGGTACAGTAGGGTTGAGAGTCAAGTCAATTGGGAGGTAAGTTTGAATGGGGAAAAACTGGAGGAAGTAAAGTGTTTTAGATATCTGGGAGTGGATCTGGCAGCGGATGGAACCATGGAAGTGGAAGTAAATCATAGGGTGGGGGAGGGGGCGAAAATCCTGGGAGCCTTGAAGAATGTGTGGAAGTCGAGAACATTATTTCCGAAAGCAAAAATGGGTATGTTTGAAGGAATAGTGGTTCCAACAATGTTGTATGGTTGCAAGGTGTGGGCTATGGATAGAGTTGTGTGCAGGAGGGTGGATGTGCTGGAAATGAGATGTTTGAGGACAATATGTGGTGTGAGGTGGTTTGATCAAGTAAGTAATGTAAGGGTAAGAGAGATGTGTGGAAATAAAAAGAGCATGGTTGAGAGAGCAGAAGAGGGTGTTTTGAAATGGTTTGGGCACATGGAGAGAATGAGTGAGGAAAGATTGATGAAGAGGATATATGTGTCGGAGGTGGAGGGAACGAGGAGAAGTGGGAGACCAAATTGGAGGTGGAATGATGGAGTGAAAAAGATTTTGAGTGATCGGGGCCTGAACATGCAGGAGGGTGAAAGGCGGGCAAGGAATAGAGTGAATTGGATCGATGTGGTATACCGGGGTCGACGTGCTGTCAATGGATTGAATCAGGGCATGTGAAGCGTTTGGTGTAAACCATGGAAAGTTTTGTGGGGCCTGGATGTGGAAAGGGAGCTGTGGTTTCGGGCATTATTGCATGACAGCTGGCGATTGAGTGTGAGCGAATGGGGCTTTTGTTGTCTTTTCCTGGCGCTGCCTCGCACACATGAGGAGGGAGGGGGATGTTATTCCATGTGTGGCGAGGTGGCGTGAGAATGAATAAAGGCAGACAGTGTGAATTGTGTGCATGTGTATATATGTATATGTGTGTGTGTGTATATATGTGTGTACATTGAGATGTATGGGCATGTATATTTGCGTGTGGGGACGTGTATGTATATACATGTGTATGGGGGTGGATTGGGCCATTTTCTTTCGTCTGTTTCCTTGTGCTACCTCACAAACGTGGGAGACAGCGACAAAGCAAAATAAAATAATAAATAAATATATATAATATATATACACGTCCACACATGCACATATACATACCTATACTTCTCAACGTATACATATATATACATATATATATATATATATATATATATATATATATATATATATATATATATATATATATATATATATACACACACAGACAGACATATACATATATACACATGTACATAATTTATACTGTCTGCCTTTATTCATTCCCTTCACCACCCCACCGCACGTGACATAACATCCCCCTCCCCCACATGTGCGTGAGGTAGCGCTAGGAAAAGACGACAAAGGTCACATTTGTTCACTCTCAGTCTCTAGCTGTCATGTAATAATGCACCGAAACCACTGCTCCCTTTTCACATCCAGGCCTCACAGAGATTTCCATCGTTTACCCCAGACGCTTCACATGCCCTGGTTCAATCCATTGACAGCACGTCAACCCCGGTATACCACATTGTTCCAATTCACTCTATTCCTTGCACGCCTTTCACCTCCTGCATGTTCAGGCCCCGATCACTAAAAATCTTTTTCACTCCATCTTTCCACCTCCAATTTGGTCTCCCACTTCTCGTTCCCTCCACCTATGACACATATATCTTCTTGGTCAATCTTTCCTCACTCATTCTCTCCATGTGACCAAACCACTTTAAAACACCCTCTTCTGCTCTCTCAACCACACTCTTTTTATTACCACGCATCTCTCGTACCCAATTATTACTTATTCGATCAAACCACCTCACACCACATATTGTCCTCAAACATCTCATTTCCAGCACATCCACCCTCCTCTGCACAACTCTATCTATAGCCCACGCCTCGCAACCATGTAACATTGTTGGAACCACTATTCCTTCAAACATACCCATTTTTGATTTCCGAGATAATGCTCTCGACTTCCACACATTCTTCAATGCTCCCAGAACTTTTGCCCCCTCCCCCACCCTATGATTCACTTCTGCTTCCATGGTTCCATCCGCTACCAAATCCTCTCCCAGATATCTAAAACTTCACTTCCTCCAGTTTTTCTCCATGCAAACTTATCTCCCAATTGACTTGACTCTCAACCCTTCTGTACCTAATAACCTTGCTCTTATTCACTTTTACTATCAGCTTTCTTCTTTCACACACTTTACCAAACTCAGTCACCAGCTTCTGCAGTTTCTCACATGAATCAGCCACCAGTGCTGTATCATCAGCTGCCAAATCCACTCCCAGATATCTAAAACACCTCACTTCCTCCAGTTTTTCTCCATTCAAACTTACCTTCCAATTGACTTGTCCCTCAACCCTACTGTACCTAATAACCTTGCTCTTATTCACATTTACTCTCAGCTTTCTTCTTTCACACACTTTACCAAACTGTCACCAGCTTCTGCAGTTTCTCACCCGAATCAGCCACCAGTGCTGTATCATCAGTGAATAACAACTGACTCTCTTCCCAAGCTCTGTCATCCACAACAGACTGCACACTTGCCCCTCTTTCCAAAACTCTTGCATTCACCTCCTTAACAACCCCATCCATAAACAAATTAAACAACCATGGAGACATCACACACCCCTGCTGCAAACCAACATTCACTGAGAACCAATCACTTTCCTCTCTTCCTACACATACACTTGCCTTACATCCTCGATAAAAACTTTTCACTGCTTCTAACAACTTGCCTCCCACACCATATATTCTTAATACCTTCCACAGAGCATCTCTATCAACTCTTATCATATGCCTTCTCCTGATCCATAAATGCTACATACAAATCCATATGCTTTTCTAAGTATTTCTCACGTACATTCTTCAAAGCAAACACCTAATCCACACATCCTCTACCACTTCTGAAACCACTCTGCTCTTCCCCAATCTGATGCTCTGTACATGCCATCACCCTCTCAGTCATTACTCTCCCATATAATTTCCCAGGAATACTCAACAAACTTATACCTCTGTAATTTGAGCACTCTCCTTTGTCCCCTTTGCCTTTGTACAGTGGCACTATGCAAGCATTCTGCCAGTCCTCAGGCACCTCACCATGAGTCACACATACATTAAGTAACCTTACCAACCAGTCAACATTACAGTCGCCCCCTTTTTTAATAAATTCCACTGCAGTACCATCCAAACCCGCTGCCTTGCCGGCTTTCATCTTCCGCAAAGCTTTTACTACCTCTTCTCTGTTTACCAAATCATGCTCCCTAACCCTTTCACTTTGCATACCACCTCAACCAAAACACCCTATATCTGCCTCTCTATCATCAAATACATTCAACAGACCTTCAAAATACTCACTCCATCTCCTCACATCACCACTACTTGTTATCACCTCCCCATTAGCCCGCTTCACTGAAGTTCCCATTTGTTCCCATGTCTTACGCACTTTATTTACCTCCTTCCAAACCATCTTTTTATTCTCCCTAAAATTTAATGATACTCTCTCACCCCAACTCTCATTTGCCCTCTTTTACACCTCTTGCACCTTTCTCTTGACCTCCTGCCTCTTTCTTTTATATATCTCCCAGTCATTTGCTTTATTTCCCTGCAATAATCATCCAAATGCCTCTCTCTTCTCTTTCACTAATAATCTTACTTCTTCATCCCACCACTCACCAACCTTCTCTAATCTGCCCACCTCCCACGCTTCTCATGCCACAAGCATCTTTTGCACAAGCCATCACTGTCTAAATACATTCCAATTCTCCCCCATTCCCCTTACGTCCTTTGTTCTCACCTTTTTCCATTCTGTACTCAGTCTCTCCTGGTACCTCCTCACACAAGTCTCCTTCCCAAGCTCACTTACTCTCACCACTCTCTTCACCCCAACATTCTCTCTTCTGAAAACCTCTACAAATCTTCACCTTCGCCTCCACAAGATAATGATCAGACATCCCTCCAGTTGCACCTCTCAGCACATTAACTTCCAAAAGTCTCTCTCTCGCGTGCCTATCAATTATCACGTAATCTAATAACACTCTCTAGCCATCTCTCCTACTTACATACATATACTTATGTATATCTCTTTTTAAACCAGGTATTCCCAATCACCAGTTCTTTTTCAGCACATGAATCTAGAAGCTCTTCACCATTTCCATTTACAACACTGAACCCTCCATGTACACCAATTATTCCCTCAACTACCACATTACTCACTTTTGCATTCAAATCACCCATCACTATAACCTGGTCTTGTGCATCAAAACTACTAACACACTCAGCTGCTCCCAAATGATCTTTCTTCTCATGCCCAGGTACATATGCACCAATAATCACCCATCTCTCTCCATCCACTTTCAGTTTTACCCATATCATTCTAGAGTTTACTTTCTTACACTCTATCACATACTCCCACCACTCCTGTTTCAGGAGTAGTGCTACTCCTTCCCTTGCTCTTGTCCTCTCACTAATCCCTGACTTTACTCCCAAGACATTCCCAAACCACTCTTCCCCTTCACCCTTGAGCTTCGTTTCACTCAGAGGCAAAACATCCAGGTTCCTTTCCTCAAACATACTACCTATCTCTCCTTTTTTCTCATCTTGGTTACATCCAGACACATTTAGACACCCCAATCTGAGCCTTCGAGGAGGATGAGCACTCCCCGTGTGACTCCTTCTTCTGTTTCCCCTTTTAGAAAGTTAAAATACAAGGAGGGGAGGGTTTCCAGCCTTCGCTTCCGTCCACTTTAGTTGCCTTCTACGACATGTGAGCAGTGCATGGGAAGTATTCTTTCTCCCCTATCCCCAGGGGTATATATATATATATATATATATATATATATGTTTGAGAACAATATGTGGTGTGAGATGGTTTGATCGAGTAAGTAATAATGGGGTAAGAGAGATGTGTGGTAATAAAAAGAGGGTGGTTGAGAGAGCAGAAGAGGGTGTTTTGAAATGGTTTGGGCACATGGAGAGAATGAGTGAGGAAAGATTGACCAAGAGGATATATTTGTCAGGGGTGGAGGGAACGAGAAGTGGGAGACCAAATTGGAGGTGGAAAGATGGAGTGAAAAAGATTTTGTGTGATCGGGGCCTGAACATGCAGGAGGGTGAAAGGAGGGCAAGGAATAGAGTGAATTGGATCGATGTGGTATACCGGGGTTGACGTGCTGACAGTGGATTGAATCAGGGCATGTGAAGCGTCTGGGGTAAACCATGGAAAGCTGTGTAGGTATGTATATTTGCGTGTGTGGACGTGTATGTATATACATGTGTATGGGGGTGGTTGGGCCATTTCTTTTGTCTGTTTCCTTGCGCTACCTCGCAAACGCGAGAGAGCGACAAAGCAAAAAAAAAAAAAAAAAACTATTTTGCTTTGTCGCTGTCTCCCACGTTTGCGAGGTAGCGCAAGGAAACAGACGAAAGAAATGGCACAACCCACCCCATACACAATGTACACACACACACGCCCACACACGCAAATATATATACCTATACATCTCAATGTACACATATATATACACACACAGACACATACATATATACCCATGCACACAATTCACACTGTCTGCCCCTATTCATTCCCATCGCCACCTCGCCACACATGGAATACCATCCCCCTCCCCCCTCATGTGTGTGAGGTAGCACTAGGAAAAGACAACAAAGGCCCCATTCGTTCACACTCAGTCTCCAGCTGTCACGCAATAATGCCCGAAACCACAGCTCCCTTTCCACATCCAGGCCCCACACAACTTTCCATGGTTTACCCCAGACGCTTCACATGCCCTGATTCAATCCACTGACAGCATGTCGACCCCAGTGTACCACATCGATCCAATTCACTCTATTCCTTGCCCGCCTTTCACCCTCCTGCATGTTCAGGCCCCGATCACACAAAATCTTCTTCACTCCATCTTTCCACCTCCAATTTGGTCTCCCACTTCTCCTCGTTCCCTCCACCTCCGACACATATATCCTCTTGGTCAATCTTTCCTCACTCATTCTCTCCATGTGCCCAAACCATTTCAAAACACCCTCTTCTGCTCTCTCAACCACACTCTTTTTATTTCCACACATCTCTCTTACCCTTACATTACTTACTCGATCAAACCACCTCTCACCACACATTGTCCTCAAACATCTCATTTCCAGCACATCCACCCTCCTGCGCACAACTCTATCCATAGCCCACGCCTCACAACCATACGACATTGTTGGAACCACTATTCCTTCAAACATACCCATTTTTGCTTTCCGAGATAATGTTCTCGACTTCCACACATTCTTTAAGGCTCCCAGGATTTTTGCCCCCTCCCCCACCCTATGATTCACTTCCACTTCCATGATTCCATCCGCTCCCAGATATCTAAAACGCTTTACTTCCTCCAGTTTTTCTCCATTCAAACTTACCTCCCAATTGACTTGACCCGCAACCCTACTGTACCTAATAACCTTGCTCTTATTCACATTTACTCTTAACTTTTTTCTTTTTTTATCCCTGGGAATAGGGGAGAAAGAATACTTCCCACATACTCCCTGCATGTCGTAGAAGGCAACTAAAATGGGAGGGAGTGGGTAGCTGGAAATCCTCCCCTCTTATTTTCTTTTAATTTTCCAAAAGAGGGAATAAAGAAGGCGGCCAGGTGAGGATATTCCCTCAAAGGCCCAGTCCTCTGTTATTATTATTATTATTATTATTATTATTATTATTATTATTTTATTATTATTATTATTATTATTATTATTATTATTATTTTGAAGTGGTTTGGGCACATGGAGAGAATGAGTGAGGAAAGATTGACCAAGAGGATATATGTGTCGGAGGTGGAGGGAACGAGGAGAAGAGGGAGACCAAATTGGAGGTGGAAAGATGGAGTGAAAAAGATTTTGTGTGATCGGGGCCTGAACATGCAGGAGGGTGAAAGGAGGGCAAGGAATAGAGTGAATTGGAGCGATGTGGTATACCGGGGTTGACGTGCTGTCAGTGGATTGAATCAAGGCATGTGAAGCGTCTGGGGTAAACCATGGAAAGCTGTGTAGGTATGTATATTTGCGTGTGTGGACGTATGTATATACATGTGTATGGAGGGGTTGGGCCATTTCTTTCGTCTGTTTCCTTGCGCTACCTCGCAAACGCGGGAGACAGCGACAAAAAAAAGAAAAAGAAAAAAAAATTTAATGATACTCTCTCACCCCAACTCTCATTTGCCCTCTTTTTCACCTCCTGCACCTTTCCCTTGACCTCTTCCCTCTTTCTTTCATACATTTCCCAGTCATTTGCACTATTTTCCTGCAAAAATCGTTCAAATGTCTCTCTCTTCTCTTTCACTAACAATTTTACTTCCTCATCCTACCACTCACTACCCTTTCTAATCTGCTCACCTTCCATGCTTCTCATGCCACAAGCATCTTTTACACAAGCCATCTCTGCTTCCCTAATTACATCCCATTCCTCCTCCACTCCCCTTATGCCATTTGCTCTCACCTTTTTCAATTCTGCACTCAGTCTCTCCTGGTACTTCCTCACACAAGTCACCTTTCCAAGCTCACTTACTCTTACCACTCCCTTCACCCCAACATTCTCTCTTCTTTTCTGAAAACCTCTACATATCTTCACCTTTGCCTCCACAAGGTAATGATTAGACATCCCTCCAGTTGCCCCTCTCAGCACATTAACATCCAAAAGTCTCTCTTTCATGTGCCTGTCATTAACATGTAATCCAATAACGCTCTCTGGCCATCTCTCCTACATACATACATATAATTAAGTATATCTCTTTTTAAAGCAGGTATTCCCAATCACCATTCTTTTTCAGCACACAAATGTACAAGCTCTTCACCATTTCCATTTACAACACTGAACACCCCATGCACACCAATTACCCCCTCAACTGCCATATTACTCACCTTTGCATTCAAATCACCCACCACTATTACTTGGTCTCATGCATGAAAGCTTCTAACACACTCACTCAGCTGCTCCCAAAACACTTGCCTCTCATGATCTTTCTTCTCATGCCCAGGTGCATAGGCACCAATAATCATCCATCTCTCTCCATCCACTTGCAATTTTACCAATATCAATCTAGAGTTTACTTTCTTACACACTATGTCACATACTCCCACCACTCCTGTTTCAGGAGTAGTGCTACTCCTTCCTTTGTTCTTGTCCTTTCACCAACACCTGACTTTACTCCCAAGATATTCCCAAACCAGTCTTTCCCTTTACCCTTGAGCTTCATTTCACTCAGAGCCAAAACATCCAGGTTCCTTTCCTCAAACATACTACCTATCTCTCCTTTTTCTCATCTTGGTTACATCCACACACATTTAGACGCCCCAATCTGAGCCTTCGAGGAGGATGAGCACTCCCCGCATGACCCCTTCTTCTGTTTCCCCTTTTTGAAAGTTAAAATACTAGGAGGGGAGGGATTCTAGCCCCCCGCTCCCTTCCCCTTTAGTCGCCTTCTACAACACCCGGGGAATGTGTGGGGAGTATTCTTTCTCCCCTCTCCCAAGGAATAAAATATGTATATGTATGTAATGTCCGCATATGTGTGTGTATATATATGTATAAGTTGATATGTATGTATATATGTGCGTATGTGGGTGTTTATGTATATATTTATGTGTAGATGAGTGGATGGGCCATTCATCTGTTTCCTGGCATTACCTCGCTGATGCAGGAAACAGCGATGATGTGTGCTCTATATATGTGTTTATGGATGGGGTTGTTAGGGAGGTGAATGCAAGAGTTTTGGAAAGAGGGGCAAGTATGCAGTCTGTTGGGGATGAGAGAGCTTGGGAAGTGTCAGTTGTTGTTCACTGATGATACAGCGCTGGTGGCTGATTCATGTGAGAAACTGCAGAAGCTGGTGACTGAGTTTGGTAAAGTGTGCGAAAGAAGAAAGTTAAGAGTAAATGTGAATAAGAGCAAGGATATTAGGTACAGTAGGGTTGAGAGTCAAGTCAATTGGGAGGTAAGTTTGAATGGGGAAAAACTGGAGGAAGTAAAGTGTTTTAGATATCTGGGAGTGGATCTGGCAGCGGATGGAACCATGGAAGTGGAAGTAAATCATAGGGTGGGGGAGGGGGCGAAAATCCTGGGAGCCTTGAAGAATGTGTGGAAGTCGAGAACATTATTTCCGAAAGCAAAAATGGGTATGTTTGAAGGAATAGTGGTTCCAACAATGTTGTATGGTTGCAAGGTGTGGGCTATGGATAGAGTTGTGTGCAGGAGGGTGGATGTGCTGGAAATGAGATGTTTGAGGACAATATGTGGTGTGAGGTGGTTTGATCAAGTAAGTAATGTAAGGGTAAGAGAGATGTGTGGAAATAAAAAGAGCATGGTTGAGAGAGCAGAAGAGGGTGTTTTGAAATGGTTTGGGCACATGGAGAGAATGAGTGAGGAAAGATTGATGAAGAGGATATATGTGTCGGAGGTGGAGGGAACGAGGAGAAGTGGGAGACCAAATTGGAGGTGGAATGATGGAGTGAAAAAGATTTTGAGTGATCGGGGCCTGAACATGCAGGAGGGTGAAAGGCGGGCAAGGAATAGAGTGAATTGGATCGATGTGGTATACCGGGGTCGACGTGCTGTCAATGGATTGAATCAGGGCATGTGAAGCGTTTGGTGTAAACCATGGAAAGTTTTGTGGGGCCTGGATGTGGAAAGGGAGCTGTGGTTTCGGGCATTATTGCATGACAGCTGGCGATTGAGTGTGAGCGAATGGGGCTTTTGTTGTCTTTTCCTGGCGCTGCCTCGCACACATGAGGAGGGAGGGGGATGTTATTCCATGTGTGGCGAGGTGGCGTGAGAATGAATAAAGGCAGACAGTGTGAATTGTGTGCATGTGTATATATGTATATGTGTGTGTGTGTATATATGTGTGTACATTGAGATGTATGGGCATGTATATTTGCGTGTGGGGACGTGTATGTATATACATGTGTATGGGGGTGGATTGGGCCATTTTCTTTCGTCTGTTTCCTTGTGCTACCTCACAAACGTGGGAGACAGCGACAAAGCAAAATAAAATAATAAATAAATATATATAATATATATACACGTCCACACATGCACATATACATACCTATACTTCTCAACGTATACATATATATACATATATATATATATATATATATATATATATATATATATATATATATATATATATATATATATACACACACAGACAGACATATACATATATACACATGTACATAATTTATACTGTCTGCCTTTATTCATTCCCTTCACCACCCCACCGCACGTGACATAACATCCCCCTCCCCCACATGTGCGTGAGGTAGCGCTAGGAAAAGACGACAAAGGTCACATTTGTTCACTCTCAGTCTCTAGCTGTCATGTAATAATGCACCGAAACCACTGCTCCCTTTTCACATCCAGGCCTCACAGAGATTTCCATCGTTTACCCCAGACGCTTCACATGCCCTGGTTCAATCCATTGACAGCACGTCAACCCCGGTATACCACATTGTTCCAATTCACTCTATTCCTTGCACGCCTTTCACCTCCTGCATGTTCAGGCCCCGATCACTAAAAATCTTTTTCACTCCATCTTTCCACCTCCAATTTGGTCTCCCACTTCTCGTTCCCTCCACCTATGACACATATATCTTCTTGGTCAATCTTTCCTCACTCATTCTCTCCATGTGACCAAACCACTTTAAAACACCCTCTTCTGCTCTCTCAACCACACTCTTTTTATTACCACGCATCTCTCGTACCCAATTATTACTTATTCGATCAAACCACCTCACACCACATATTGTCCTCAAACATCTCATTTCCAGCACATCCACCCTCCTCTGCACAACTCTATCTATAGCCCACGCCTCGCAACCATGTAACATTGTTGGAACCACTATTCCTTCAAACATACCCATTTTTGATTTCCGAGATAATGCTCTCGACTTCCACACATTCTTCAATGCTCCCAGAACTTTTGCCCCCTCCCCCACCCTATGATTCACTTCTGCTTCCATGGTTCCATCCGCTACCAAATCCTCTCCCAGATATCTAAAACTTCACTTCCTCCAGTTTTTCTCCATGCAAACTTATCTCCCAATTGACTTGACTCTCAACCCTTCTGTACCTAATAACCTTGCTCTTATTCACTTTTACTATCAGCTTTCTTCTTTCACACACTTTACCAAACTCAGTCACCAGCTTCTGCAGTTTCTCACATGAATCAGCCACCAGTGCTGTATCATCAGCTGCCAAATCCACTCCCAGATATCTAAAACACCTCACTTCCTCCAGTTTTTCTCCATTCAAACTTACCTTCCAATTGACTTGTCCCTCAACCCTACTGTACCTAATAACCTTGCTCTTATTCACATTTACTCTCAGCTTTCTTCTTTCACACACTTTACCAAACTGTCACCAGCTTCTGCAGTTTCTCACCCGAATCAGCCACCAGTGCTGTATCATCAGTGAATAACAACTGACTCTCTTCCCAAGCTCTGTCATCCACAACAGACTGCACACTTGCCCCTCTTTCCAAAACTCTTGCATTCACCTCCTTAACAACCCCATCCATAAACAAATTAAACAACCATGGAGACATCACACACCCCTGCTGCAAACCAACATTCACTGAGAACCAATCACTTTCCTCTCTTCCTACACATACACTTGCCTTACATCCTCGATAAAAACTTTTCACTGCTTCTAACAACTTGCCTCCCACACCATATATTCTTAATACCTTCCACAGAGCATCTCTATCAACTCTTATCATATGCCTTCTCCTGATCCATAAATGCTACATACAAATCCATATGCTTTTCTAAGTATTTCTCACGTACATTCTTCAAAGCAAACATCTAATCCACACATCCTCTACCACTTCTGAAACCACTCTGCTCTTCCCCAATCTGATGCTCTGTACATGCCATCACCCTCTCAATCATTACTCTCCCATATAATTTCCCAGGAATACTCAACAAACTTATACCTCTGTAATTTGAGCACTCTCCTTTGTCCCCTTTGCCTTTGTACAGTGGCACTATGCAAGCATTCTGCCAGTCCTCAGGCACCTCACCATGAGTCACACATACATTAAGTAACCTTACCAACCAGTCAACATTACAGTCGCCCCCTTTTTTAATAAATTCCACTGCAGTACCATCCAAACCCGCTGCCTTGCCGGCTTTCATCTTCCGCAAAGCTTTTACTACCTCTTCTCTGTTTACCAAATCATGCTCCTAACCCTTTCACTTTGCATACCACCTCAACCAAAACACCCTATATCTGCCTCTCTATCATCAAATACATTCAACAGACCTTCAAAATACTCACTCCATCTCCTCACATCACCACTACTTGTTATCACCTCCCCATTAGCCCGCTTCACTGAAGTTCCCATTTGTTCCCATGTCTTACGCACTTTATTTACCTCCTTCCAAACCATCTTTTTATTCTCCCTAAAATTTAATGATACTCTCTCACCCCAACTCTCATTTGCCCTCTTTTACACCTCTTGCACCTTTCTCTTGACCTCCTGCCTCTTTCTTTTATATATCTCCCAGTCATTTGCTTTATTTCCCTGCAATAATCATCCAAATGCCTCTCTCTTCTCTTTCACTAATAATCTTACTTCTTCATCCCACCACTCACCAACCTTCTCTAATCTGCCCACCTCCCACGCTTCTCATGCCACAAGCATCTTTTGCACAAGCCATCACTGTCTAAATACATTCCAATTCTCCCCCATTCCCCTTACGTCCTTTGTTCTCACCTTTTTCCATTCTGTACTCAGTCTCTCCTGGTACCTCCTCACACAAGTCTCCTTCCCAAGCTCACTTACTCTCACCACTCTCTTCACCCCAACATTCTCTCTTCTGAAAACCTCTACAAATCTTCACCTTCGCCTCCACAAGATAATGATCAGACATCCCTCCAGTTGCACCTCTCAGCACATTAACTTCCAAAAGTCTCTCTCTCGCGTGCCTATCAATTATCACGTAATCTAATAACACTCTCTAGCCATCTCTCCTACTTACATACATATACTTATGTATATCTCTTTTTAAACCAGGTATTCCCAATCACCAGTTCTTTTTCAGCACATGAATCTAGAAGCTCTTCACCATTTCCATTTACAACACTGAACCCTCCATGTACACCAATTATTCCCTCAACTACCACATTACTCACTTTTGCATTCAAATCACCCATCACTATAACCTGGTCTTGTGCATCAAAACTACTAACACACTCAGCTGCTCCCAAATGATCTTTCTTCTCATGCCCAGGTACATATGCACCAATAATCACCCATCTCTCTCCATCCACTTTCAGTTTTACCCATATCATTCTAGAGTTTACTTTCTTACACTCTATCACATACTCCCACCACTCCTGTTTCAGGAGTAGTGCTACTCCTTCCCTTGCTCTTGTCCTCTCACTAATCCCTGACTTTACTCCCAAGACATTCCCAAACCACTCTTCCCCTTCACCCTTGAGCTTCGTTTCACTCAGAGGCAAAACATCCAGGTTCCTTTCCTCAAACATACTACCTATCTCTCCTTTTTTCTCATCTTGGTTACATCCAGACACATTTAGACACCCCAATCTGAGCCTTCGAGGAGGATGAGCACTCCCCGTGTGACTCCTTCTTCTGTTTCCCCTTTTAGAAAGTTAAAATACAAGGAGGGGAGGGTTTCCAGCCTTCGCTTCCGTCCACTTTAGTTGCCTTCTACGACATGTGAGCAGTGCATGGGAAGTATTCTTTCTCCCCTATCCCCAGGGGTATATATATATATATATATATATATATATATGTTTGAGAACAATATGTGGTGTGAGATGGTTTGATCGAGTAAGTAATAATGGGGTAAGAGAGATGTGTGGTAATAAAAAGAGGGTGGTTGAGAGAGCAGGAGAGGGTGTTTTGAAATGGTTTGGGCACATGGAGAGAATGAGTGAGGAAAGATTGACCAAGAGGATATATTTGTCAGGGGTGGAGGGAACGAGAAGTGGGAGACCAAATTGGAGGTGGAAAGATGGAGTGAAAAAGATTTTGTGTGATCGGGGCCTGAACATGCAGGAGGGTGAAAGGAGGGCAAGGAATAGAGTGAATTGGATCGATGTGGTATACCGGGGTTGACGTGCTGACAGTGGATTGAATCAGGGCATGTGAAGCGTCTGGGGTAAACCATGGAAAGCTGTGTAGGTATGTATATTTGCGTGTGTGGACGTGTATGTATATACATGTGTATGGGGGTGGTTGGGCCATTTCTTTTGTCTGTTTCCTTGCGCTACCTCGCAAACGCGAGAGAGCGACAAAGCAAAAAAAAAAAAAAAAACTATTTTGCTTTGTCGCTGTCTCCCACGTTTGCGAGGTAGCGCAAGGAAACAGACGAAAGAAATGGCACAACCCACCCCATACACAATGTACACACACACACGCCCACACACGCAAATATATATACCTATACATCTCAATGTACACATATATATACACACACAGACACATACATATATACCCATGCACACAATTCACACTGTCTGCCCCTATTCATTCCCATCGCCACCTCGCCACACATGGAATACCATCCCCCTCCCCCCTCATGTGTGTGAGGTAGCACTAGGAAAAGACAACAAAGGCCCCATTCGTTCACACTCAGTCTCCAGCTGTCACGCAATAATGCCCGAAACCACAGCTCCCTTTCCACATCCAGGCCCCACACAACTTTCCATGGTTTACCCCAGACGCTTCACATGCCCTGATTCAATCCACTGACAGCATGTCGACCCCAGTGTACCACATCGATCCAATTCACTCTATTCCTTGCCCGCCTTTCACCCTCCTGCATGTTCAGGCCCCGATCACACAAAATCTTCTTCACTCCATCTTTCCACCTCCAATTTGGTCTCCCACTTCTCCTCGTTCCCTCCACCTCCGACACATATATCCTCTTGGTCAATCTTTCCTCACTCATTCTCTCCATGTGCCCAAACCATTTCAAAACACCCTCTTCTGCTCTCTCAACCACACTCTTTTTATTTCCACACATCTCTCTTACCCTTACATTACTTACTCGATCAAACCACCTCTCACCACACATTGTCCTCAAACATCTCATTTCCAGCACATCCACCCTCCTGCGCACAACTCTATCCATAGCCCACGCCTCACAACCATACGACATTGTTGGAACCACTATTCCTTCAAACATACCCATTTTTGCTTTCCGAGATAATGTTCTCGACTTCCACACATTCTTTAAGGCTCCCAGGATTTTTGCCCCCTCCCCCACCCTATGATTCACTTCCACTTCCATGATTCCATCCGCTCCCAGATATCTAAAACGCTTTACTTCCTCCAGTTTTTCTCCATTCAAACTTACCTCCCAATTGACTTGACCCGCAACCCTACTGTACCTAATAACCTTGCTCTTATTCACATTTACTCTTAACTTTTTTCTTTTTTTATCCCTGGGAATAGGGGAGAAAGAATACTTCCCACATACTCCCTGCATGTCGTAGAAGGCAACTAAAATGGGAGGGAGTGGGTAGCTGGAAATCCTCCCCTCTTATTTTCTTTTAATTTTCCAAAAGAGGGAATAAAGAAGGCGGCCAGGTGAGGATATTCCCTCAAAGGCCCAGTCCTCTGTTATTATTATTATTATTATTATTATTATTATTATTATTTTATTATTATTATTATTATTATTATTATTATTATTATTTTGAAGTGGTTTGGGCACATGGAGAGAATGAGTGAGGAAAGATTGACCAAGAGGATATATGTGTCGGAGGTGGAGGGAACGAGGAGAAGAGGGAGACCAAATTGGAGGTGGAAAGATGGAGTGAAAAAGATTTTGTGTGATCGGGGCCTGAACATGCAGGAGGGTGAAAGGAGGGCAAGGAATAGAGTGAATTGGAGCGATGTGGTATACCGGGGTTGACGTGCTGTCAGTGGATTGAATCAAGGCATGTGAAGCGTCTGGGGTAAACCATGGAAAGCTGTGTAGGTATGTATATTTGCGTGTGTGGACGTATGTATATACATGTGTATGGAGGGGTTGGGCCATTTCTTTCGTCTGTTTCCTTGCGCTACCTCGCAAACGCGGGAGACAGCGACAAAGTATAATAAAAAAAAAAAATATTATTATTATTATTGTTATTGTTATTATACTTAGTCACTGTCTCCCGCATTATATATATATGTTTATAAATATATATATAAAAGTTCCATGACAGAAATGCACAGTTAGCTTCATAAAACGTAATGTGCAGCGTGTTTTGTTGCAACAAAACACTTTCACTTGAGGCAGCTACTCATAACACATATAGATTTTTTGTTGGTTTTACCATCTGCTTCTGTTAGGTGTCTTGATAGTAGGTCAGCTTCTCCATTGAGCTCTCCTTGATATATTGTACTGCAATTTGAAACTGCACTGTTACAGGTACAGTTCCCAGCACATGAGCTTTACATTGGCATTCTGAGAAGTGCATACGCTTGAGGGCAGTAGCAAGTGTTCTCATGTTGACTGATTACTGGCTAGTGAGCTCTATGTTTTGTTCTGTTATGGATACAATAGGTTTAGAGAAAGTATCCCTAAACTTTCAGAGTAGCCTTTTGATTATTTGTTATTCCAACAGAGGAAGACTATCATTTCAGTTAACATCTGTCAGAATTGTGGTGTGTTTTAACTGTGCAGTTTGATGTTTATCTCCATTGGCATTGTTTGGAATCACTGTAGGTGCACACAGATTTATGGTATCATTATATGTGGTCAAAGGCTACTCTGTATATATGTACACACCTCCCCGACATATGTCGAATTTCTGTTCTGACTGACCAGTCAGATCTTGAAATGGGACATAAGTCTGATGTATGTCAGCATGGCATGTAGAATACATTCACCTGTACAGCATTCTTTTATCCTACTCAATCTCTATCATGAATATCTCATATTTTATTATCCAGCTTTAAAAAATGATTTTGTAGTTTCTTTTTACCTTTTATTTAAGACTCTTATTTCATATTTCATTTTCATTGTTTTATTTATTCTTTTTCCTGTGATATGTATGAATGTCCATAAGTCACATAGGCCATAAGTATGGAAGAGCTTGTACTGTGTTTTATTTCTTATGTGTGTATAGAACAAGTAGAGAACATGACATGAAAATAAGCTAGAGACTTGTTAAATGAGATGTGAGGAAGTACTCTCATGTAATGATATAGCGATGGATGAATGAGTAAGAGAGGGATCCCATGAGTTTAAAACTCCCATTCTTTTGTACAGCACAAATAGGTAATTACACACACACAACACAGCCTATTCCTGTTTGTAATTACCTATTTTTTTTACAGTACGAGGAGGGAGTTTTACACTTGTGGGGCCCAATGTATGTGTTTCACATAAGGGCCATTAGATTCTTTTTAGTAGGTTTGATTGTATTGAATAAAAGAAAAGATGTCTAAGAAAAGATATTTCTGCTCTTTTGGGGGGGGGGGGGGCCTTTCTTTAATTTTGGGTCCCTACACTTTGTGAGCTAAGAACTCTTGAAGATACACTTCCAAAAGAAGCATTATTGCCTCAGAATCATGATGTGACAGTTCAGCAGTAGGGGAGATAGTAGAATCAGTTGTTCTTGCAGGGTGATTTTATTAGGGGGTAGATGATTAAACCATATTTTTTTCTTAACATCATCACAAAGGTGTGTTCTCTTAATTTCCTTTGCTCATTGGCATACTCTTTTGGAAGAAATAGCTTTACATGATTTTAATTTTTCAGAAAGTCTCTTTGGTAAACCTGAAGATGGTAACATGTCAAAGATTCTCATTATGGGTGTAGAGTGAATGCTGAAGTTAATTATAACATTGGAGTAAATCCTCAGTGGTAGAAAGTGGGCTGAGATAACTATTTTTCTTATTTCCCTCTTTTTTTGTATTTTTCACTTACGTTAAATCAGGTCACAAAAGTTAAGTTAGTGTATCTGCCTTCTGTGTACAACCAGTATGTTATAGCTTATTAAAGAAAGGTTATCAGAAATTCATTCTAAGATATTTGTGATAACTAAACACCTCTCCATGTTCATCCAGGGTGTTATTTTTAATGGACGTATATTTCCTTTCTTCAACCATATTTTCATTTTAGACCCTGGTTGTCATTGAAACTAAAACTACAAGCGTTATTAGGACTTGGTTAATAGTAGTTTCAATTATCATACAATTCCAGACACAACAGCAATAGCTTCTGAATGTCCATTGTGTATACACTTTGATTGTTGTAACAGAGGCCTTCCATGGTTATCAAAATTTTCTCAAGAATATAAAGAATCCTAATTTTTATTTTCCCCACCCCTTTTGAAAAGCACAAATTGATATGCAGACTTCTCTATCCTGATATTTATCAGTTTTATTAAAACTTTACTCATAATGCAGCTCCATCTCTCAGCTTGATTGTTGATGCCTGAGAAGATTTTGAAAATTATGAATATTCCCATACATTCATTAGTAAAGTAACTTTCAGCCTATAGCTTGAAAAAATATTCAGAATTAGATTTGTAATTGACAGTGGAATACACATATTGTTTATAGTTATGTTATGCCAGATTTTTGTGTGAATATTCACTGAACATGATGTGTGATTGCAGACCATGATATAATTAAGAGATTTATATTCACCCTGAAAAAAAAAGTTGAATTTTTGACATTTAGAAAAGTACTAAGCATAATACATAAGAAATGGGGGATATTTGTGTTAGAAATATTTAGCATGACCTTCAAGAGAGTTGGTTAAGTATCTGTGCATTAGATACTAGCAGCAGACAATTACAGTGTATTTTCTGGTGCTCTTGTAATTTTAACACTCATAATTATAATTAGATATGTTATTGAATTTTATGTAGGAAAGCATAACCGAAAATGTTATTGGTTGTGTTTATGAAGTCATTGTAATTATAGTTAAGTTAAACAGTCTTGAAGGGATGGATGTCTTAAATGCATTTATTATTTATCTAGTATATTTTATTATTATTGTTATTATTATTATTATTATTATTATTATTATTATTATTATTATGTAATATACATTGTGTTTTTACTGGTAACTGGATGAAATAAGGTTTTAAAGACTGGGAACCATAAGAATATAACTGCTCAAAATTATGAATTGATTTGAAAAAAATATCTTTGAATTAGCAAACTATCGCAGAAGTAAGAAGTTTGAAGATGAATACTGGTAATTCATAACATTGACAAGCTAGATATGAAATATTTTCTAGTAACTCACCATAGGCCAATCAGTTGACAATAAGTTTTAGTACTATCGTATATTATGATGATTGCACGACTATGTATCGTTAAACCTTATTTCAGTCACAAAAAACAAGCATATAAAAATTGGAATCTCAAAGTAGATTTTGATAGTTAAGTCCCCTTATATATATATATATATATATATATATATATATATTATTATTTTTTTTTATTATTATACTTTGTCGCTGTCTCCCACGTTTGCGAGGTAGCGCAAGGAAACAGACGAAAGAAATGGCCCAACCCCCCCCCCATACACATGTATATACATACGTCCACACACGCAAATATACATACCTACACAGCTTTCCATGGTTTACCCCAGACGCTTCACATGCCTTGATTCAATCCACTGACAGCACGTCAACCCCGGTATACCACATCGCTCCAATTCACTCTATTCCTTGCCCTCCTTTCACCCTCCTGCATGTTCAGGCCCCGATCACACAAAATCTTTTTCACTCCATCTTTCCACCTCCAATTTGGTCTCCCTCTTCTCCTCGTTCCCTCCACCTCCAACACATATATCCTCTTGGTCAATCTTTCCTCACTCATTCTCTCCATGTGCCCAAACCACTTCAAAACACCCTCTTCTGCTCTCTCAACCACGCTCTTTTTATTTCCACACATCTCTCTTACCCTTACGTTACTCACTCGATCAAACCACCTCACACCACATATTGTCCTCAAACATCTCATTTCCAGCACATCCATCCTCCTGCGCACAACTCTATCCATAGCCCACGCCTCACAACCATACAACATTGTTGGAACCACTATTCCCTCAAACATACCCATTTTTGCTTTCCGAGATAATGTTCTCGACTTCCACACATTCTTCAAGGCCCCCAGAATTTTCGCCCCCTCCCCCACCCTATGATCCACTTCCGCTTCCATGGTTCCATCCGCTGCCAGATCCACTCCCAGATATCTAAAACACTTCACTTCCTCCAGTTTTTCTCCATTCAAACTCACCTCCCAATTGACTTGACCCTCAACCCTACTGTACCTAATAACCTTGCTCTTATTCACATTTACTCTTAACTTTCTTCTTCCACACACTTTACCAAACTCAGTCACCAGCTTCTGCAGTTTCTCACATGAATCAGCCACCAGCGCTGTATCATCAGCGAACAACAACTGACTCACTTCCCAAGCTCTCTCATCCCCAACAGACTTCATACTTGCCCCTCTTTCCAAAACTCTTGCATTTACCTCCCTAACAACCCCATCCATAAACAAATTAAACAACCATGGAGACATCACACACCCCTGCCCCAAACCTACATTCACTGAGAACCAATCACTTTCCTCTCTTCCTACACGTGTATATATATATATATATATATATATATATATATATATATATATATATATATATATATATATATATATATATATATTCCTATGGGTCCACGGGGAAAATGAAACACAAAAAGTTCCCAAGTGCACTTTCGTGTAATAATCACATCATCAGGGGAGACACAAGAGAGAAATATAACAGTCAGTTGATATACATCGAAGAGATGAAGCTAGGACGCCATTTGGTAAAGATGTGATTGTCCAAAACATGTTTTGGACAATCACATGTTTACCAAATGGCGTGCTAGCTTCGTCTCTTCGATGTATATCAACTGACTGTTATATTTCTCTTTTGTGTCTCCCCTGATGATGTGATTATTACACGAAAGTGCACTTGGGAACTTTTCGTGTTTCATTTTCCCCGTGGACTCATAGGAATATCTTGATCACGTGCAAAATTGTGATCCTTTCCAATATATATATATATATATATATATATATATATATATATATATATATATATATATATATATATTATTATACTTTGTCGCTGTCTCCTGCGTTAGCGAGGTATATATATATATATATACTAATTTAACCTGAAAAAGTTAGATATGTGATGATGCCATAATAGGTGTTGTATATTTTAGGTGTATTATATATATATTAATGAAATGATTCACTGCCAGACTTCTCCTTTTGTTTCCTCATAACCTTCAGCTGCCGTCTATATTTTGAACTCATGCAGTTAATACTCTGTATTCTGTATTTGGTAGTTTCATTTTGTTAGATTACCCCAAGACATTTAGTAATAACAGCATACACATAAGTGAAATTCTTATGCTCAGAAGTATAGCAGACCCAATGATTTTTACTGCTAAGAAAAAGATCTATATGTCTGAAAACTTGGAAGAGCACAAATCCTTTTTTTCTTTGAGTATTCATGCAGCTTTGTACATTAAGTGCAGGATGGTGCATGCAGAATTTTTCAAATTTCTTGGGTCTCCACAATTCTCAAACTCAAGTGTTGAAGACTAAACAAGAACACAGAACCACATGTTAGGAAGTTTTGCATTTTTATTTTGCTCTCACATATTCACAAAATGAAGCATTTATCATTTGCTAGAAGTCATGAAAAGGAATACAGTATGTAAAAGCATTCAGGTTCAGGTGGGGAAATCAGTATACAAAAATGATTATATTTAATCTATTTGTATAATAAAAACCAATGCACTTTCAGATTCTCTGTAAAATATATGGTAGATATATTTGTTGTCTTTTCCTGATACATCTATATATTATGTATATATTACATGATTTAAGAAGTATGTAACCTAATTTACAATTGAATTTTCTTTCAGCAGAAATGAGATTGTCTTTTGATATTTTGTCAGTAAATGGTTGGCTGTACTCTCTCATGAAAGCATCACTGTGAGGATAATGAATGATTTTGCAACATTCTCTCAATTTTCACACCAGCTTTCAGGTATAGCTATTTTAAATATCTATACTTTTTAAGTTCAGTGGACTTATAAGGCCATTTTAACATGCTTAATGGTCCTTTGTTGTCAGTTTTCTGTCCATTGTCTGTTTTCTGGTGTTCATCTTCTAACCAGTTGGCTTTTGAACGTGATACCACTAATAGATACCCGCAGATCATGACATAACTGGATGTTTGAACATATCTCAGTTATATCACAGATAAACTCATAAATGGTTTTGATCTGACCTTTGGTTCAAAATCAGAGGCCATTAGGAGTAGATGTACCATTTTTAACTCATATCATCTCATTAATTGAATAGATATCAAAAGAATTGGATGAAGTATGTTATGTGCATATATCTCAGCAGTATTTCTGCTAAAGATTAAATGTGAGACTGATAAATGTATAGGGTAGGAAGATTTTAAAAGAAGGAAGTAAAAGAGCACCAAAGTATAAAGAATGGAAAAGGAAGCTGTAGAAGTCAATTGGTGAGTGAGATGATGAAGACTGGAAGTAAAACTGCTGTGAAATAGATCTGGAAACTGAGTTTGGAAGAATATTATAATGGTCTGGTGTCTAATGACTGAATGAACACAGTAATTGTAACGGTTTTAAAAGAAAAAGGGAATAAGAATGATCATCAAAATTTTCAAGAAATAATTGGTCTTCACATACTTTGCATGATGTTTCATAAGATAGTCATTGATCAACATGGATCATCACCCCTTACTGATATAGAACAGCATTAAGAAGGGAAGAGGGTGTGTAGTCCACATTTTTGCCTTATGGCAAGTAATAATGTTCTAGAGAAAAAGTGGGTGTACATGGCATTTATTGATATAGAAAAGGCATAGGATGAATGAGTTTTAAAGCTTCCTCCCCATCCTGTCCACCCACAAGATGCCTGGCTTCCTTTCATGGTGGTGGTAGGATTTCATGGCAATTATTATCTGTCACTTTTGTACAGTACATGATGTAAAAACAAGAATTTTGATGTAATTAGAAAGAACATTTCCTTATTAGTCAGAATTTAGATCTGAAGGAATATATAATCGTAATCTAAATCTCTTTCATCACTGAAATACTGAAGTTTGTCCTGAAATCCAAGGGTGGCAACCAGATGTGTACAGCTCTACATTCTAACCAATTAACCCTCACCAGTTATTAAATGATGAATATTTCTATTATTGATTAATTATTGATTATTGTTTGCTTGAGTCTGGGGAGCTCTCCCTGTGTGTTTGTTCACGGTAGGATATAGGAGTAATTCTCTGGAAAATCTTGTCTTATTGGGCAAACAAGTGAAAATGATAAGATGATATGAAGGCTGTGTTATCTTTTTGGAAATGTAAGGATTTTTTCCGTTTTCATGAATGAAGAAAGGATAAAGGAGAGAAATAGTGATGGAAGACAACTCTTGCATTCCCTTTCCTGGAAATGTTTTGACCCTTGATAGCCTTGGCACAGAAGTGTGGCTTGAACCTCATGACAGTGAATTCCAAAGGACTACAATTCAGGAAATGAAATTGAAGAAATAGAGCCTGGCATTGTCTTTCACCAGTTTTTAGAAAATTGTCAAATTTTTGAAACATTATGCTCAGATGAAAACATAATTCATCCTGAAATTGTTTATACCTTAATCTATGGCAATATTACTTTTTACAATAAAACTTTGACTGTGGAATATGTTGTTATGATTTGATATAGTAAATGGTAAAGAAATACATGGATGAATATTGGAAATGATGAGCTACTGAAATAAAGAGAATTTCAAGAACACAGTTTGCCAGAATGCTTTATATTCAAATGGTATTTGAATATTGAGGAATGAAATGTAAAAATTGCATTGAAAAGAAATTCTGTAAAAGCAGAATGTTAATTGAATAAGATTTTATAATCTGAGCTAAAACTAACAAACAAGCACAAGAATTACCCTTGTGTAACAGCTTTCAAGATGATTCCTTCAGATGTATCATCCCCAAAATATACATGAATTAGTAAAAAAAAAAAAGTGGGGGGGGCGCAAAATATTTGCCGTTGACCACTACAAAATGAAGCAGTCAGAGAAAACACAGAAATATCTTTGGGGCTTGATAATGGGGGAGGGGGGGTGGGGAAACTTTGGCTTTGGTACATTGTACATGACAGCTAGAAAATGGATATGAAGGAATGAGAATTCCTTTGTTTCTACCTGGCACAATCTCGCTAATGTGGGAAATGAACATACATAAAAAAAAACTGAAAATGAAGCCAATGGATGTTTCAAAGACGTAACATGAAATACTATTAGTGTAAAAAGAAAAGTTGATGGCCAAGGAGTCAAAGCACTATGATTACAGAATTCAGCAGTCCAAACACACCTTACAAGTTAACTGATGGGTGAAGAGATGCTGATGTTAAATTATATGTCCCATCACTAATTCAGTGTTATAGATATTAACTGAGGTAGGGGAGAAAGAATTCTACCTCCATATTCCTTGCATGTAATAGAAGGCAACTAAAGGGGGTAGGAGTGGGGGTGCTGAAATCCTTCCACTTCTTTTATTTCAATTTCTAAAAGAAGAAGCAGAAGAAGGAGCAAGGCAGGGAGTGTTAATCCTTTTTGAAGGCTCCAGTAGGGGTGTCTGAATATGCATTGATGTAACCAAGATGAGAAAAGAGGAGAGATAGGTAGTGTGTTTGAGTAAAACTTTGATGTTCTGACTTTAAGTGAAACAAAGCTCAAGGGTAAGGAGGAAGATTGGTTTGGAAATATCTAAGGAGTAAAATCAGGGGTTGGTAAGAGGACAAGAGCCACGGAAGGAGAAGCACTGCTCCTGAAACATTTGTGGGAGTGTGTGCATAATGGAATGTAAGGGAGGTAAATTCTAGATTGATGTTAGTAAAACTTAAAGTGGATGGCAAGAAATGGGTGATTATTGGTGCTTATGCATCTGGGCATAAGAAGAAAGATCATGAGAGGCGTTTTGAGAGCAGCTGAGTGAATGAGTCAGCAGTTCTGATGAATGAGACTAAGTAATAGTAATGGGTGATTTAAATGTGAAGGTGATGTTATGTATTGCCTCCATCCCTTACTTCATAGGATATATAATCAGCCCATAGGCCCATTAAAACAGAACTCTTGATATAATGGCTTCTGTTAACAGAGAGATTTGGGCTACACACACATTCCCTTACCATCTGGCTAACATCTGACAGCTGATGGCCATTAGATATATATACACTTTTCTTTGCTATAGATTTGGTCAAATACCAAACAAGGTAAAAAGTTAAAAGAAATATATTTACAATAGCAGAAATAAACAAGGACTCTCTCTGAATATGAAAATACAATTTACTCTTAATACATTGAGCTCTCTCTACTTTACTTTACAAATCTTTGGCAAATAAACTGGCCTCATTTTTATAATATAAGTATTTGAAATAACTGGGATGTGTACAGATTAACATTATAGATTAACCCAACAGCGTTGTATCATTTCATATCTAAGAGACCATTTTTATAGGGAATGATGGGCCTATGCAGCTTGTCAGCAATGGCCAACACTTTTTTTATTTTCTAATACTAATAATACTTCCTATTTTTTTAATTTGTCTCTTACATCTTTTTTTGTTCTTCCATTATTTGTGATAATAGTGAAAATATATTTATTATTATTATACTTTTGTCGCTGTCTCCCACATTAGCGAGGCAGCGCAAGGAAACAGACGAAAGAATGGCCCAACCCACCCACATACACTTGTATATACATACATGTCCACACACACAGCACATATACATACCTATACATCTCAATGCATACATATATATACACACACAGACATATACATATATACACATGAACATAATTCATACTGTCTGCCCTTATTCATTCCTGTTGCCACACCACCACACCTGAAATGACAACCCCCTCCCCCCGCATGTGTGCGTGGTAGCACTAGGAAAAGACAACAAAGGCCACATTCATTCACACTCAGTCTCTAGCTGTCATGTATAATGCACCGAAACCACAGCTCCCTTTCCACATCCAGGCCCCACAAAACTTTCCATGGTTTACCCCAGACACTTCACATGCCCTGGTTCAATCCATTGACAGCACGTCGACCCCGGTATACCACATCGTTCCAATTCACTCTATTCCTTGCACGCCTTTCACCCTCCTGCATGTTCAGGCCCCAATCACTCAAAATCTTTTTCACTCAAACTTTCCACCTCCAATTTGGTCTCCCACTTCTCCTCATTCCCTCCACCTCTGACACATATATCCTCTTTCTCAATCTTTCCTCCCTCATTCTCTCCATGTGACCAAACTATTTCAAAACACCCTCTTCTGCTCTCTCAACCACACTCTTTTTATTACCACACATCTCTCTTACCCGTTTGTTACTTACTTGATCAAACCACCTCACACCACATATTGTCCTCAAACATCTCATTTCCAGCACATCCACCCTCCTGCGCACAACTCTATCTATAGCCCACGCCTCGCAACCACATAACATTGTTGGAACCACTATTCCTTCAAACATACCCATTTTTGCTTTCCAAGATAACGTTCTTGACTTCCACACATTTTTCAACGCTCCCAGAACTTTCGCCCCTTCCCCCACCCTATGATTCACTTCTGCTTCCATGGTTCCATTCACTGCCAAATCCACTCCCAGATATCTAAAACACTTAACTTCCTCCAGTTTTTCTCCATTCAAACTTACCTCCCAACTGACTTGTCCCTCAACCCTACTGTACCTAATAACCTTGCTCTTATTCACATTTACTCTCAGCTTTCTTCTTTCACACACTTTACCAAACTCAGTCACCAGCTTCTGCAGTTTCTCACCCGAATCAGCCACCAGCCCTGTATCATCAGCAAACAACAACTGACTCACTTCCCAAGCTCTCTCATCCACAACAGACTGCATACATGCCTCTCTTTCCAAAACTCTTGCATTCACCTCCCTAACAACACCATCCATAAACAATTTAAACAACCATGGAGACATCACACACCCCTACTGCAAACCATCATTCACTGAGAACCAATCAATCACTTTCCTCTCCTCCTACACGTACACATGCTTTACATCCTTGATAAAAACTTTTCACTGCTTCTAACAACTTACCTCCCACACCATAAATTCTTAATACCTTCCACAGAGCATCTCTATCATCTGTATCATATGCCTTCTCCAGATCCATAAATGCTACATGCAAATCCATTTGCTTTTCCAAGTATTTCTCACATACATTTTTCAAAGCAAACACCTGATCCACACATCCTCTACCACTTCTGAACCACACTGCTCTTCCCCAATCTGATGCTCTGTACATGCCTTCACCCTCTCAATCAATACCCTCCCATATAATTTCCAGCACATCCACCCTCCTGTGCACAACTCTATCCATAGCCCACGCCTCGCAGCCATACAACAATGTTAGAACCACTATTCCTTCAAACACCCATTTTTGCTTTCTGAGATAATGTTCTCGACTTCTATACATTCTTCAAGGCTCCCAGAATTTTCGCCCCCTCCCCCACCCTATGATTCACTTCTGCTTCCATGGTTCCATCCGCTTGAAGGCTCAGATTGGTGTCTTTAAATGTATGTGGATGTAACCAAGATGAGAAAAAAAAGGAGAGATAGGTAGTATGTTTGAGGAAAGGAACCTGGATGTTTTGGCTCTGAGTGAAACGATGCTCAAGGGTAAAGGGTGACAGTAGTTTGGGAATATCTTGGGAGTAAAGCCAGGGGTTGGTGAGAGGACAAGAGCAGAGGAAGAAGTAGTACTTGTGAAGCAGGAGTTATGGGAGTATGTGATAGAGTGTAAGAAAGTCAACTCTGAGATTGATATGGGTAAAACTGAAAGTGAATGGATAGAGAGAGAGAGAGAGAGAGAGAGAGAGATGGGTGATTATTGGTGCCTATGCACCTGGTTATGAGAAGAAAGGTCATAAGATGCAAGTGTTTTTGGAGCAACTGAGTGGGTGTGTTAGCAGCTTTGATGCATGAGACCAGGTTATAGTGGTGGGTGATTTGAATGCAAAGGTGAGTTTGTGGCAGTTGAGGGTATAATTGGTGTACATGGAGTGTTCAGTGTTGTCGATAGAAATGGTGAAGAGCTTGTAGATTTGTATGCTGAAGAAGGACTGGTGATTGGGAATACCTATTTTAAAAAGAGATATACATAAGTATACGTATGTAAGTAGGAGAGATGGCCAGAGAGTGTTATTGGATTATGTGTTAATTGATAGGTGCGTGAAAGAGAGACTTTTGGATGTTAAGTGCTGAGAGGGGCAACTAACTGAAGGGATGTCTGATCATTATCTTGTGGAGGTAAAGGTGAAGATTTGTAGAGGTTGTCAGAAAAGAAGAGATAATGTTGGGGTGAAGAGAATGGTGAGAGTAAGTGAGCTTGGAAGGAGACTTGTGTGAGGAAGTACCAGCAGAGATTGAGTGCAGAATGGCAAAAGGTGAGAGCAAATGATGTAAGGGGAGTGGGGGAGGAATGGGATGTAGTTAGGGAGGCAGTGATGGCTTGTGCAAAAGATGTTTGAGGCATGAGAAAGGTGGGAGGTGGGGAGATTAGAAAGGGTAGTTAGTGATGGGATGAAGAAGTAAGATTATTAGTGAAAGAGAAGAGAGAGGTATTTGGACGATTTTTGCCGGGAAGTAGTGCAAATGACTGGGAGATGTATAAAAGAAAGAGGCAGGAGGTCAAGAAAAAGGGGCAAGAGGTGAAAAAGAGGGCAAATTAGAGTTGGGGTGAGAGAGTATCATTAAATTTTAGGGAGAATAAAAAGATATTTTGGAAGAAAGTAAATAAAGTGCGTAAGACAAGAGAACAAATGGGAACATCGATGAAGGGGACTAATGGGGAGGTAATAACAAGTAGTGGTGAAGTGAGATGATGGAGTGAGTATTTTGAAGGTTTGTTGAATGTGGTTAATGATAGAATGGCAGATATTGGGTGTTTTGGTCGAGGTGGTGTTCGAAGTGAGAGGGTCAGGGAGAATGGTTTGGTAAACAGAGAAGAGTTAGTGAAAGCTTTGTGGAAGAAGAAAGCTGGCAAGGCAGCAGGTTTAGAAGGTATTCCAGTGGAATTTATTAAAAAAGGGGTTGACTGTGTTGTTGACTGGTTGTTAAGGATATTCAGTGTATGTATGCTTCATGGTGAAGTGCCTGAGGATTGGTGGAATGCATGCATAGTGCCATTGTACAAAGGCAAAGGGTATAAAAGTGAGTGTTCAAATTACAGAGGTATAAGTTTGTTGAATATTCTTGGTAAATTATGGGAGGGTATTGATTGAGAGGGTAAAGGCATGTACAGAGCATCAGATTGGGTAAGAGCATTGTGGTATCAGAAGTGGTAGAGGATGTGTTGATCAGTGTTTGCTTTGAAGAATGTAAGTGAGAAATACTTAGAAAAACAGATGGATTTGTATAGGGTTGAGGGACAAGTTAATTGGGAGGTAAGTTTGAATGGAGAAAAACTGGAGAAAGTGAAGTATTTTAGATATCTGGGAGTGGATTTAGCAATGGATGGAACCATGGAAGTGGATGTGAGTCACAGGATGGGAGAGGGGGCGAAGGTTCTGGGAGCGTTGAAGAATATGTGGAAGGCGAGAATGTTATCTCGGAGAGCAAAAATGGGTATGTTTGAGGGAATAGTGGTTCCAACATTGATATATGGTTGCGAGGCATGGGCTAGAGATAGGGTTGTGCGTTGGGGGGTGTGTGTGCTGGAAATGAAGGACAGTATGTGGTGTGAGGTGGTTTGATTGAGTAATGAAAGGGTGAGAGAGATGTATGGTAATAAAAAAAAAGTGTGGTTGAGAGAGCAGAAGAGGGTGTATTGAAATGGTTTGGTCACATGGAGAGAATGAATGAGGAAAGATTGCCAAAGAGGATATATGTGTCAGAGGTGGAGGGAACGAGAAGTGGGAGACCAAATTGGAGGTGGAAGGATGGAGTGAAAAAGATTTTAAGCGATTGGGGCATGAACATACAGGGGGGTGAAAGGCATGCATGGAATAGAGTGAATTGGAACGATGTGGTATGCCGGGGTCAACGTGGTGTCAATGGATTGAACTAGGGCATGTGAAGCATCTGGGGTAAACCATGGAAAGGTTGTGGTGCCTGGATGAGGAAAAGGAGGTGTGGTTTTGGTGCATTACACATGACAGCTAGAGATTGAGTGTGAATGAATGTGGCCTTTGTTGTCTTTTCCTGGCGCTACCTCCCGCGTGTGCAGGGAAGAGGGGCAGTAAGTATGAGTGTGTACATGTTTATATATGTATATGTCTGTGTATGTATATATATGTATATGTCTGTGTATGTATATATATGTATATGCCAAAATGTATAGATATGTATATGTGCGTGTGTGGGCGTGTATATATGTACATGTGTATGTGGGTGGGTTGGGCCATTCTTTCATCTGTTTCCTTGCACTACCTTGTTAACATGGGACACCAACAAAGTATGATATAAAAAATAATATATATTTATTTACGTATTATTTCTTACACTTGACCGCTGTTTCCCGCATTAGTGAAGTAGCACAAGGAAACAGACAGAGAATGGCTCAACCATCCACAAACGCATATATATGTATATATATACATTAAAGCCCACATACATCCTCCCTCCTCCGCACAACCCTATCTATATACCCCATGCCTCGCAACCATATAACATTAATGGAACCACTATTCCTTCAAACATACCTATTTTTGCTCTCTGAGATAATGATCTTGCCTTCCACACTTTCTTCAATGTGCCCAGAACCTTTGCCTCCTCCCCCACCCTGTGACTCACTTCTGCTTCCATGGTTCCATCAGCTGGTAAGTCCACTCCCAGATACCTAAAACACTTCACTTCCTCCAGTATTTCTCAAGTCAAACTTACCTCCCAGTTAACTTGTACCTCAACCTTACTGAACCTTATAACCTTGCTCTTATTCACTTTTACTCTCAACATTCTTCTTTCACACACCTTATCAAACTTAGTCACGAACCTCTGCAGTTTCTCACCCGAATCAGCCACCAGCACTGTATCATCAGTGGACAACAACTGATTCAGTTTGCAAGCCCTCTCATCCTGATTGGACTGCATACTTGTCCCTCTCTCCAAAACTCTTGCATTCACCTCCCTAACCACCCCATCTTTAAACAAGTTAAACAACCATGGAGGCATCATGCACCCCTGCCGCAAACCAACATTCACCGGAAACCAATCACTTTCCTCTCTTCCTACTCATACACATGCCTTACATCCTTGGTGAAAACTTTTTACTGCTTCTGGCAACTTACCTCCCACACCATATACTCTTAAAACCTTCCACAAAACATCTCTATCAACCCTATCATATGTCTTCTCCAGATCCATAAATGCTACAGATAAATCCATCTGTTTTTGTAAGTATTTCTCACGTACATTCTTTAAAGCAACACCTGGTCCGCACATCTTCTACCACTAATGAAACCACACTGCTCTTCCTCAATCTAATGCTCTGTACATGCCTTTACCCTCTCAATCATTACCCTCCCATATAATTTCCCATGAACACTCAACAAACTTATTCCTCCATATTTTGAACGCTCACCTTTATCTCCTTTGCCTTTGTACAGTGGCACTATGCACGCATTCCAACAATCCTCAGGCACTTCACCATTGTCCATACATACATTGAATATCCTTACCAACCAACAACGACAGAGTCACCCCCTTTTTTAAAAAGTTGCAAAGGAATACCATCCAAACCTGCCACTATGCCGGCTTTCATCTTCCACAAAGCTTTCACTACCTTTTCTCTGTTCACCAAACCATTCTCCCTGAACCTCACACTTCACACACCAGCCCAGCCAAAACCCCCCATATATGCCACTCTATCATCAAACACATTCAACAAACCTTAAAATATTCACTACATCTCCTCACTTTAACACTTCTTGTTATTACCTCCCATTTGCCCCCTTTACCAATGTTCTTGTCTTACGCACTTTATTTACCTCCTTCCAAAACATCTTTTTATTTTCCCTAAGATTTAATGATACTCTCTCACCCCAACTCTCATTTGCCCTCTTTTTCACCTCTTGCATCTTTTTTTGACTTTCTGCCACTTTCTTTTATACATCTTCCAGTCATTTGCACTACTTTTTTTGCAAAAATCGTCCAAATGCCTCTCTCCTCTCTTTCACTGGCAATCTTACTTCTTCATCTCACCATTCACTAACCTTTCTAATCTTTCCACCTTTCATGTGCCACATGCATCTTTTGTGCGAGCCATCACTGCTTCCCTAAGTACATCCCATTCCTCCCCCACTCCCCTAACATCATTTGCTCTCACCTTTTGTTAATCTGCACTTAATCTCTCCTGGTACTTCTTCACACAAGTCTCCTTTCCAAGCTCACTTACTCTCACTACTCTCTTCTCCCCAACATTCTCTCTTCTGAAAACCTCTACAAGTCATCACCTTTGCCTCCACAAGATAATGATCACACATCCCTCCAGCTGCCTCTCTCAGCACATTAACATCAAAAAGCCTCTCTTTCACATGCCTATCAATATATATATAGTTTTTTTTATTATACTTAAGTCGCTGTCTCCCGTGTTAGCAAGGTAGCGCAAGGAAACAGACGAAAGAATGGCCCACATACACATGTATATACATAAACACCTACATATTTCACTGTATACATACATATACCTGCACAGACATTTACATATATACACAAGTGAAACAAAGCTCAAGGGTAAAGGTGAAGAGTGGTTTTGGAATGTCTTGGGAGTAAAGTCAGGAGTTGGTGAGAGGACAAGAGCAAAGGAAGGAGTATCACTACTCCTGAAGCAGGAGTTGTGGGGGTATGTGATAGAGTGTAAGAAAGTAAACTCTAGATTGATATGGGTAAAACTGAAGTGGATGGAGAGAGATGGGTGATTTTTGGTGCCTATGCATGTGGTCATGAGAAGAAAGATCATGAGAGGCAAGTGATTTGGGAGCAGCTGAGTGAGTGTGTTAGCAGCTTTGATGCACAAGACCAGGTTATAGTGATGGGTGATTTGAATGGAGAGGTGAGTAATGGTGTACATGAAGTAGTCAATGTTGTAAATGGAAATGGTGAAGAGCTTGTAGATTTGTGTGCTGAAAAGGACTGGAGATTGGGAATATCTGGTTTAAAAAGAGAGATATACATAAGTATACGTATGTAAGTAGGAGAGATGGCCAGAGAGCATTATTGGATTACGTGTTAATTGGTAGGTGCATGAAAGAGAGACTTTTGGATTTTAATGTGCTAAGAGGTGCAACTGGAGGGATGTCTGAAGATTTGTAGGGGTTTTCAGAAAAGAAGAAAGAATGTTGGGGTGAAGAGAGTAGTGAGAGTAAGTGAGCTTGGAAAGGAAACTTGTGTGAAGAAGTACCAGGAGAGATTAAGTGCAGATTAACAAAAGGTGAGAGCAAATGATGTAAGGGGAGTGGGGGAGGAATGGGATGTACTTAGGGAAGCAGTGATGGCTTGCGCAAAAGATGCTTGTTTCATGAGAAGCGTGGGAGTTAGGCAGATTAGAAAGGGTAGTGAGTGGTGGGATGAAAAAGTAAGATTGTTAGTGAAAGAGAAGAGAGAGGCATTTGGACGACTTTTGCCAGGAAGTAGTGTGAATGACTGGGAGACGTATAAAAGAAAGAGGCAGGAGGTCAAAAGAAAGGTGCAAGAGGTGAAAAAGAGGGCAAATGAGAGTTGGAGTGAGAGAGTATTATTAAATTTTGGGGAGAATAAAAGGTGTTTTGGAAGGAGGTAAATAAAGTGCGTAAGACAAGAGAACATATGGGAATATCAGTGAAGGGGGCTAATGGGCAGGTAATAACAAGTAGTGGTGAAGTGAGAAGGAGATGGAGTGAGTATTTTGAAGGTTTGTTGAATGTGTTCAATGGTAGAGTGGCAGATATAGGGTGTTTTGGTTGAGGTGGTGTTGAAGTGAGAAGGAGATGGAGTGAGTATTTTGAAGGTTTGTTGAATGTGTTCAGTGATAAGAGTGGCAGATATAGGGTGTTTTGGTTGAGGTGGTGTGTGGAGTAAGAGGGTCAGGAAGATTGGTTTGGTAAACAGAGAAGAGGTAGTGAAAGCTTTGTGGAAGATGAAAGCCTGCAAGATGGTGGATTTGGATGGTATTGCAGTGGAATTTATTAAAAAAGGGGGTGACTGTGGTGTTGACTGGTTTGTAAGGATATTCACTGTATGTATGGTTCATGACGAGGTGCCTGAGGATTGGCAGAATGCATTCATAGTTCCATTGTATAAAGGGAAAGGGGATAAGGGTGAGTGTTCAAATTACAGAGGTATAAGTTTGTTGAGTATTTCTCGGAAATTTTATAGGAGGGTGTTGATTGAGAGGGGAAAAGGCATGTACAGAGCATCAGATTGGGGAAGAGAAGTGTGGTTTCAAAAGTGGTAGAGGATGTGTGGACCAGATGTTTGCTTTGAACAATGTATGTGAGAAATACTTAAAAAGTATTTGGATTTGTATGTAGCATTTATGGATCTGGCGAAGGCATATGAAAGAGTGGATAGAGATGCTTTGTGGAAGGTATTAAGAGTATATGGTGTGGGAGGTAAGTTGCTAGAAGCAGTGAAGTTTTTATCAAGGATGTAAGGCATGTGTATGAGTAGGAAGAGAGGAAAGTGATTGGTTCTCAGTGAATGTTGGTTTGCGGCAGGGATACATGATGTCTCCATGGCTGTTTAATTTGTTTATGGATGGGGGTTGTTAGGGAGGTGAATGCAAGTTTTGGAGAGAGGGGCAAGTATGCAGTCTGTTGTGGATGAGAGAGCTTGGGAAGTGAGTCAGTTGTTGTTCGCTGATGATACAGCACTGGTGGCTGATTTGGGTGAGAAACTGCAGCATTTGGTGACTGAGTTTGGAAAAGTGTGTGAAAGAAGAAAGCTGAGAGTAAATGTGAATTAGAGCAAGGTTGTTAGGTTCAGTAGGGTTGAGGGACAAGTTCATTGGGAGGTATGTTTGAACAGAGACAAACATGAGGAAGTGAAGTGTTTTAGATGTCTGGGAGTGGATTTGGCAGTGGATGGAAACATGGAAGCAGAAGTGAGTCACAGGGTGGGGAAGGGGGCGAAGCTTCGGGGAGCGTTGAAGAATGTGTGGAAGTCGAGAGCGTTATCTTGGCGAGCAAAAATGGGTATGTTTGAAGGAATAAAGGTTCCAACAATGTTATATGGTTGTGAGGCATGGGCTATAGATAGGGTTGTGCGGAGGAGGATGGATGTGTTGGAAATGAAATATTTGAAGACAGTATGTGGTGTGAGGTGGTTTGATCAATTAAGTAATGAAAGGATAAGAGAGATGTGTGGTAATAAAAAGAGTGTGGTTGAGAGAGCAGAAGAGGGTGTATTGAAATGGTTTGTCACATAGAGAGAATGAATGAGGAAAGATTGACAATTAAGATATATGTGTCAGAGGTGAAGGGAACGCGGAGAAGTGGGAGACCAAATTGGAGGTGGAAGGATGGCATGAAAAAGATTTTAAGCGATCGGGGCCTGAACATACAGGAGGGTAAAAGGCATGCTTGGAATAGAGTGAATTGGAACGATGTGGTATACCAGGGTTGACTTGCTGTGAGTGGATTGAAGCAAGGAATGTGAAGCATCTGGGGTAAACCATGGAAAGTTTTGTGAGGCCTGGATGTGGAAAGGGGGCTGTGGTTTCGATGCATTACACATGACAGCTAGAGACTGTGAATGAATGTGGCCTTTTGTCTTTTCCTAAGGCTACCTCGTGGGGGGGAGGAGGGATGCTGTTTCATGTGTGGCGGGGTGGTGATGGGAATGAATATAGGCAGCAAGTATGAAATGTATATGTGTATATATGTATATGTCTTAATACCTTCCACAGAGCATCTCTGTGGAAGAGAGCCTTCTCCAGATGCGTAAAGGCTACATACAAATCCATTTGCTTTTCTAAGTATTTCTCACATACATTCTTCAAATATATGGTGTAGGAGGCAAGTTGTTAGAGGCATTGAAAAGTTTTTGTCGAGGATGTAAGGCATGCGTACGTGTAAGAGAGGAAAGTGATTGGTTCTCAGTGAATGTAGGTTTGCGGCAGGGGTGTGTGATTTCTCCATGGTTGTTTAATTTGTTTATGGATGGGGTTGTTAGGGAGGTGAATGCAAGAGTTTTGGAAAGAGGGGCAAGTATGCAGTTTGTTGTGGATGAGAACTTGGGAAGTGAGTCAGTTTTTTTTTGCTGATGATACAGTGCTGGTGGCTGATTCATGTGAGAAACTGCAGAAGCTGGTGACTGAGTTTGGTAAAGTGTGTGAAAGAAGAAAGCTGAGAGTAAATGTGAATAAGAGCAAGGTTAATAGGTACAGTAGGGTTGAGGGACAAGACAAATGGGAGGTAAGTTTGAATGGAGAAAAACTGGAGGAAGTGAAGTGTTTTAGATATCTGGGAGTGTATTTGGCAGTGGATGGAACCATGGAAGTGGAAGTGAATCATGGGAGCGTTGAAAAATGTGTGGAAGTCGAGAACATTATCTTGGAAAGCAAAAATGGGTATGTTTGAAGGAATAGTTGTTCCAACAATGTTATATGGTTGCGAGGCGTGGGCTATGGATAGAGTTGTGCGGAGGAGGGTGGATGTGCTGGAAATGAGATGTTTAAGGACAATATGTGGTGTGAGATGGTTTGATCGAGTAAGTAATAATAGGGTAAGAGAGATGTGTGGTAATAAAAAGAGTGTGGTTGAGAGAGCAGAAGAGGGTGTTTTGAAATAGTTTGGTCACATGGAGAGAACAAGTGAGGAAAGATTGACAAAGAGGATATATGTGATAGAGGTGGAGGGAACGAGAAGTGGGAGACCAAATTGGAGGTGGAAAGATGGAGTGAAAAATATTTTGAGTGATCAGGGCCTGAACATGCAGGAGGGTGAAAGGCGTGCAAGGAATAGAGTGAATTGGAACAATGTGGTATACCGGGGTCGACGTGCTGTCAATGAATAGAATCAGGGCATATGAAGCGTCTGGGTAAATCATGGAAAGTTTTGCGGGGCCTGGATGTGGAAAGGGAGCTGTGGTTTCGGTACATTATTACATGACAGCTAGAGACTGAGTGTGAACGAATGTGGCCTTTGTTGTCTTTTCCTAGCACTACCTCGTGCACATGAGGGGGGAGGGGGTTGTTATTTCATGTGTGGCGGGGTGGCAATGGGAATGAATAAAGGCAGACAGTATGAATTATGTACATGTGTATATATGTATATGTCTGTGTGTGTATATATGTGTATACGTTGAGATGTGTAGGTATGTATATTTTTGCGTGTGTGGATGTGTATATATATACATGTGTATGTGGGTGGGTTGGACCATTTCTTTCGTCAGTTTCCTTGCGCTACCTCGCTAACACAGAAGACAGAAACAAAGCAAAATAAAATAAATAAATATAAATAAATGAATTTGTGAATGTAGGTTTGCGGCAGGGGTGTGTGATGTCTCCATGGTTGTTTAATTTGTTTATGGATGGGGTTGTTAGGGAGGTGAATGCAAGAGTTTTGGAAAGAGGGGCAAGTATGAAGTCTGTTGGGGATGAGAGAGCTTGGGAAGTGAGTCAGTTGTTGTTCGCTGATGATACAGCGCTGGTGGCTGATTCATGTGAGAAACTGCAGAAGCTGGTGACTGAGTTTGGTAAAGTGTGTGAAAGAAGAAAGTTAAGAGTAAATGTGAATAAGAGCAAGGTTATTAGGTACAGTAGGGTTGAGGGTCAAGTCAATTGGGAGGTGAGTTTGAATGGAGAAAAACTGGAGGAAGTAAAGTGTTTTAGATATCTGGGAGTGGATCTGGCAGTGGATGGAACCATGGAAGCGGAAGTGGATCATAGGATGGGGGAGGGGGCGAAAATTCTGGGAGCCTTGAAGAATGTGTGGAAGTCGAGAACATTATCTCGGAAAGCAAAAATGGGTATGTTTGAAGGAATAGTGGTTCCAACAATGATGTATGGTTGCGAGGCGTGGGCTATGGATAGAGTGGTGCGCAGGAGGATGGATGTGCTGGAAATGAGATGTTTGAGGACAATGTGTGGTGTGAGGTGGTTTGATCGAGTAAGTAACGTAAGGGTAAGAGAGATGTGTGGAAATAAAAAGAGCGTGGTTGAGAGAGCAGAAGAGGGTGTTTTGAAATGGTTTGGGCACATGGAGAGAATGAGTGAGGAAAGATTGACCAAGAGGATATATGTGTCGGAGGTGGAGGGAACGAGGAGAAGAGGGAGACCAAATTGGAGGTGGAAAGATGGAGTGAAAAAGATTTTGAGTGATCGGGGCCTGAACATGCAGGAGGGTGAAAGGAGGGCAAGGAATAGAGTGAATTGGAGCGATGTGGTATACCAGGGTTGACGTGCTGTCAGTGGATTGAATCAGGGCATGTGAAGCGTCTGGGGTAAACCATGGAAAGCTGTGTAGGTATGTATATTTGCGTGTGTGGACGTATGTATATACATGTGTATGGGGGTGGGTTGGGCCATTTCTTTCGTCTGTTTCCTTGCGCTACCTCGCAAACGCAGGAGACAGCGACAAAGCAAAAAAAAACAAAAAAAAAAAAAAAAACAAATGAATATAAATATGTATATGTCTCTGTATGTATACGTTGAAATGAAATAGATAAATATATATATTTTATTTATTTATTATACTTTGTCACTGTCTCCCACATTAGCGAGGTAGCACAAGGAAACAGATGAATGGCCCAAACCACCCATATACTAATGTATATACATACACGTCCACACACACACATACCTATACATTTCAACGTATACATACATAGACTTTTTTCTTTTTCTTTCTTTTAAACTATTCGCCATTTCCCACGTCAGCGAGGTAGCGTTAAGAACAGAGGACTGGGCCTTTTTTGGAATATCCTCACCTGGCCCCCTCTGTTCCTTCTTTTGGAAAATTTAAAAAATAATGAGAGGGGAAGATTTCCAGCCCCCCGCTCCCTCCCCTTTTAGTCGCCTTCTACGACACGCAGGGAATACGTGGGAAGTATTCTTAACCCCCTATCCCCAGGGATAACAGACATATACATATATACACATGTACATAATTCATACTTGCTGCCTTTATTCATTCCTGTCGCCACCCCACCACACATGAAATGACAACCCCCTCCCCCCTTACACGCATGAGGTAGCGCTAGGAAAAGACAACAAAAGGCCACATTCATTCACACAGTATATATATATATATATATATATATATATATATATATATATATATATATATATATATATATATATATTCATTTACTTAATCGCTGTTTCACACAATAGTGAGGTAGCACCAGAAAACAGTAGAAGAATGGCCCATCCACTCATATACACATTATACATAAATGCCCATATACACACTTATACACATACATACCAACATATACACATATACATACATATACATATATACACGTACTTATTCATACTTGCTTGCCTTCATCCATTCCTGGCACCACCTCACCCCACAGAAAACAGCATCACTACACCCTGCTTCAGTGAGGTAGCACCTGGAAAGCATACAAAAAAGGCCAAATTTTTTCACACTCAGTTTCTAGCTGTCATGTGTAATGCACAGAAACCACAGCTCCCCATCCACATCCAGGCCCCACAGACCTTTAATAGTTTACCCCAGACATTTCACATGCCCTGGTTCAGTCCATTGACAGCACGTTGACCCTGGTATACCACAGTTTCAATTCACTCTGTTCCTTGCATGCCTCTCACCCTCCTGTATGTTCAGGCCCTCATTGATGAAAATCTTTATCACTCCATCTTTCCATCTCCAATTTGGTCTCTCGCTTCTCCAAATTCCCTCCACCTCTGACACACCTATCCTCTTTGTCAACCTTTCCTCACTCATTCTCTCCATATGTCCAAACCATTTCAATTTCAACACACCCTTTTCTGCTTTCTCAACCACATTTTTTATTACCAAACATCTTTCTTACCCTTTCATTAATTACTCAAATCAAACCACCTCAAACCACATATTGTCCTCTAGCATTTCATTTCCAAAACATCCACCCTTCTCCATACAACCCTTCTGTAGCCCATGCCTCACAACCATATAATATTGCTGGAACTACTATTTCTTCAAGCATACCCGTTTTTGCTCTCCAAGATAACACTCTCTCTACACATTCTTCATTGCTCCCAGAACCTTCACCCCCTTCCTCCTCTTATGACTCACTTCCACTTTCATCATTCCATTTCCTGTGAAGTCCGTTCTCAGATATCTAAAACACTTCACTTCCTCCAGTTTTTCTCCACTCAAACTCACATCCCAACTAACTTGTCCCTTAACCCTAGTGAACCTAATAACCTTTTCTCTTTTTCACATTTACTCTCATCTTTCTCCTTTCACACACTTTTCCAAAATCAGTCACCAACTTCTGCAGTTTCTCACTTGACTCAGCCACTGGCTTCCGCAGTTTCTCACTTGACTCAGCCACCAGTGTTGTATCATCGGCAAACAACAACTGACACTTCTCAGGCCCTCTCACCCCCACCAGACTGCATAGTTGACTCCTCTCCAAAACTCTTGCGCTCACCTCCCGAACCACCCCATCCATGAACAAAATAAATAACCATGGGGACATTTTACACCCATGCCGCAGACCGACCTTCACTGGGAACCGATCACTCTCCTCTCTAATTACTTGTACACATGCCTTACACCCTTGATAAAAACTTCTCAATGCTTCTAGCAACTTACCTCCCACAAAGCATCTCTATCAATCCTGTCATATGCCTTCTCCAGATCCATGAATGCCTTATACATATCCATCTATTTCTCTAAGTATTTCTCACACACATTCTTCAAAGCAAACACCTGATCCACACATCCTCTACCACTTCTAAAACCACACTGCTCCTCCCCAATCTGATCTGTATATGCCTTCAGCCTTTCAGTCAGTACCTTCCCAATGCAATTTTCCAGGATCACAATTGAGTGCATGATCAAGTATATTCCTTTATAACCACGATAAGTTCTCATGTGCACTTTCAAGTAATAATCACATCATCAGGGGAGATACAAGAATGAAATATAACAGTCAGTTGATATACAATGAAGAGATGTAGCTAGAATGCCATTTCGTAAACAAGTAACTATCTGAATGGAGGTTGGGTGCGTTCAAATCTGGCAACATGCATATCATTAAAATTTATCATGTGGACAAGAAAGGGGAACGGTTTAATATTTTATCAACAATAAAGCTGTCCAAATTTGTATAGACCTTCACTAAAATCAGTGTTACAGTTATTTGTGTATTTATATTATTATATACTTTGTCGCTGTCTCCCGCATTAGCGAGGTAGCGCAACAAAACAGACGAAAGAATGGCCCAACCCACCCATATACACATGTATATACATACACATCCACACACGCACATATACATACCTATACATTTCAGCGTATGCATATATATACATACACATGTACATAATTCATACTTGCTGCCTTCACTCATTCCCGTTGCCACCCCGCCACACATGAAATAACAACCCCCTCCCCCCGCATGCACGCGAGGTAGCACTAGGAAAAGATAACAAAGGCCACATTCGTTCACACTCAGTCTCTAGCTGTCATGTATGATGCACCGAAACCACAGCTCCCTTTCCACATCCAGGCCTCACAAAACTTTCCATGGTTTACCCCAGGCGCTTCACATGCCCTGGTTCAATCCATTGACAGCACGTCGACCCCAGTATACCACATCGTTCCAATTCACTCTCTTCCTTGCATGCCTTTCACCCTCCTGCATGTTCAAGCCCTGATCGCTCAAAATCTTTTTCACTCCATCTTTCCACCTCCAATTTGGTCTTCCACTTTTCCTCATTCCCACCACCTCTGACACATATATCCTCTTTCTCAATCTTTTCTCACTCATTCTCTCCATGTGACCAAACCATTTCAAAACACCCTCTTCTGCTCTCTCAGCCACACTCTTTTTATTACCACACATCTCTCTTACCCTTCCATTACTTACTCGATCAAACCACCTCACACCACATATTGTCCTCAAACATCTCATTTCCAACACATCCACCCTACTCCGCACTACTCTGTCTATAACCCACGCCTTGCAACCATATAACATTGTTGGAACCACTATTCCTTCAAACATACCCATTTTTGCTTTCTGAGATAATGTTCTCGCCTTCCACACATTTTTCACGCTCCCAGAACTTTCGCCCCCTCCCCCACTCTGTGACTCACTTCTGCTTCCATGGTTCCATGCGCTGCCAAATCCACTCCCAGATATCTAAGACACTTCACTTTCTCCAGTTTTTCTCTATTCAGGCTCCCAGTTGACTTATCCCTCAACCCTACTGTACCTAATAACCTTGCTCTTATTCACATTTACTCTCAGCTTTCTTCTTTCACACACTTTACCAAACTCAGTCACCAGCTTCTGCAGTTTCTCACCCGAATCAGCCACCAGCGCTGTATCATCAGCGAACAACTGACTCACTTCCCAAGCCCTCTCATCCAAAACAGACCACACACTTGCCCCTCTCTCCAAAACTCTTGCATTCACCTCCATAACCACCCCATCCATAAACAAATTTGATGGCAGCACGTATGAATATGTACATGTGTATATATGTATGTGTGTATGTATATGTATGTATAGTTTGAAATGTATAGTTATGTATATGTGCGTGTGTGGGCATTTATGTATATGCATGTGTATGTGGGTGGGTTGAGCCATTCTTTCGTCTGTTTCCTTGCTCTACCTCGCTGAACATGGGAGATGGTGAGTAGGTAAAATAATAATAGAAATGAATTTATTCTATCTGTCATACTTAATTGCTGTCTCCCGCATCAGCAAGGTAGTGCAAGGAAACATGAGGAATGGCCCAACCCACTCACATACACATGTATATACATAAAAGCCCATACATGCATATATACATATACATTTCAATGTATACATATGCACTTGTACATATTCATACTTGCTGCCTTCATCCATTCCATCGCCACCCTACCACACATGAAACAGCCCCACACACACACCACCATCAGCAAGGTAGCACCAGGAAAAGACATAAAAGGCCACATTCGTTCACACTCAGTCTCTAGCTGTCATGTGTAATGCAACGAAACCACAGCTCCCTTTCCACATCCATGCCCGACAGACCTTTCCATGGTTTACCCTAGACACTTCACATGCCCTGGTTCAATCCATTAACAGCAAGTCAACCCAAGTATACTGCATAGTTCCAATTCATTCTATTCCTTGCATGCCTTTCACCCTGCTGTATGTTCAGGCCCCGATCGCTCAAAATGTTCACTCCATCCTTCCACATCCACTTTGGTCTCCTGCTTCTCCTTGTTCCCTCCACCTCTTTGTCAATCTTGGTAAGGATATTCAGTGTATGTATGGATCATGGTGAAGTGTCTTTGGATTGGTGGAATGCATGCATAGTGATATTGTACAAAGGCAAAGAGGATAAATGTGCGTTCAAACTAAAAGGCATAATTTTGTTGAGTATTCTTGGGAAATTCTTTTAGAGGGTATTGATTGAGAGGGTGAAGGCATGTACAGAGCATCAGACTGGGGAAAACCAGTGTGGTTTTAGAAGTGGTAGAGGATGTGTGGATCAGGCATTTGCTTTGAAGAATGTGTGTGAGAAATACTTAGAAAAACAGATGGATTTGTTTGTAGCATTTATGGATCTGGAGAAGGCATATGATAGGGTTGATAGAGATGCTTTGCGGAAGGTCTTAAGAATATATGGTGTTTGAGGTAAGTTGCTAGAAGCAATGAAAAGTTTTTATCAAGGATGTAAGGCATGTGTATGAGTAGAAAGAGAAGACAATGATTGGTTCCCAGTGAATGTCGGTCTGAGGCAGGAGTTAAATGCAAGAGTTATGGAGAGAGGGGTGAGTATGTACGCTGTTGGGGATGAGTGGGCCTAGGAAGTGAGGCAGTTGTTGTTTGCTCTGGTGGTTGATTCGAGGTTGAAACTGCAGAAGTTGGTGACTGAGTTTGGAAAAGTATGTGAAAGGAGAAAGTTGAGAGTAAATATGAGTATGGTTGAGGATCGAGTTAATTGAGATGTAAGTTTGAATGGAGAAAAATTGGAGGAAGTGGACTTAGCAGCGAATGGAACCATGATAGCGGAAGTAAGTCAGGGTGGGGAAGGGTATGAAGATTCTGGGAGTGATGAGGAATGTGTGGAAGGAGAGAATGTTATCTCAGAGCAAAAATGGGTATGTTTGAAGGTATAGTAGTTTCAACAATGTTCTATGGTTGTGAGGCATGGGCTGTAGTTAGGGTTATATGGAGAAGGGTGGATTTGTTGGAAATGAAATGTTTGAGGACAATACGTGGTGTGAGGTAGTTTGATCGAACAAGTAATGAAAGGTTAAGAGAGATGTCTGGTAATAAAAAGAGTGTGGTTGAGAGAACAGAAGAGGGTGTGTAGAAATGGTTTGGACAGATAGAGAGAATGAGTGAGGAAAGATTGACAAAGAGGATGTATGTGTCAGAGGTGGAAGGAGAAAGAGAGAAGTGGGAAACCCATTTGGAGGTGGAAGGATGGAGTGAAAAGATTTTGAGTGATCACGGCCTTAACATACAGGAGTGAGAGGCGTGCAAGGAATAGAGACAATTGGAACAATGTGGTATACTGGGGTCAACGTGCTCTCATTGGACTGAACCGGGGCATGTGAAACGTCTGGGGTAAACCATGGAAAGGTCTACGGGGCCTGGATGTGGACAGGGAGCTGTGGTTTCAGTGCATTACACATGACAGCTAGAGACTGAGTGTGAATGTGTCGCCAGGAATGGATGAAGGCAAGCAAGTATGAATATGTACATGTGTAAATATGAATATGTAGGTATATATGTTTCATATGCCCTGGTTCAGTCAATTCAATATACATATAATACCTCAGGACCTCATTTTAAAAAAGGTTTGATGTTATGCAGGATATTTTTTTAGAGTTTCCTGTAGCACACGGCTGTGCATTTCCAGTAGAAGGGAAATGTGGATTCATTTGAAATGAAAAGTTTTGATGAGACTGTACTTCCAGTGATACAGCTCCACCAAATGTGACTTACAGTACAACCCAAAGTTGGCAGAGGTTGATAATACAATACATCATACTTTGATACAAAAGTAATCAAGTAATTCTGGAGGCAAACACAAGTCCAATGACAAAAACTGCATTGAATTTAAATGACAAAGCAAGACTTGCATAAGCAAGATGCATGGAAACATGTTAACCTTAGGGATCTTCTGCTGATCCTTTAACTACCTCATCTGTGTGTCAATTTTTACCCATCAGCTAACTGCATGGGCCTATCAGGCCAATTGGCAGCTGCACTCTCAATTGTCTTCTCCATTATTTCTAAAATATCTTGATGGCTATTAGTTTTTAATTTAATCATATTCCAAATAAAAAGAAATGCACCAAGATTTTTAAATAATGAGAATTTCTGTATGATTTTGCATGTGAAGATTATCTTTTGAACCAGAGCTGTCTCATCTCTAACCTCCTGCCCATTTTCTTCATTGTTTTTCTAAGTACAGTATGTAAATGAGTATTATGTAAATGAATAGTTCAGGGTAGGCAAGAAGACTAAGTATGAGATATCTATGTTCACACAGCAGCAGTCAGTGACTGTACTGGCTCATGTTCCTTATCCTGCCAGCTTTCTCTTTTATGTTTAAATGATTATTACAATCAGCCCCAGTGTAATGATGCTTAGTATACAGAATTTGAAATCAAATATAACTACTAAATTCACATTGCAGACCATGTAATAGCTCTCGCTTACAATGGGGTAAGTTTCTTACTGTATTAAATGCAAAATGTGAAAAGAACAAATAATGCAAAATTATTTTAATTTGAATCGCATATGCCAACAGATGCTCTTACTCACAATGGTGGCAGCAGATGTGTGGGGCACCTGATCAGTAATGGTTTGGTGGCTTCAGTGTCGTCATTGCTTTGTGGGAGTGAAGGGTCTGGGGATAAAGTGTTGAAACTGTTTTTTGTAATGAGTGATGTCCAGAGTGCAGATGGGAGAGTGATTCATTTTTGTCTGGGGAGTGCTTTTTCAGAGGTAGTCGGTCAGTAGCTGATGACATTACCGGTATTGCCTACTTGAGTATCTGGAAGGTTAGTGACTGCTTACACGTGTAGTAAGCCAGCACTTTAATGGTAATGAAGCTGCACTCCTCTGACCCAGGTATCTGTCATTTTCTCTGCCTCGCTTGCATGTGGACCACTGGCATTCTTTCCATGAACATATAATCTCCATTGTAACTAGATTTTACTGCAGTCATTGCTATGCACTCGCCCTGCCTTTTGGTGAAATGGTAGGAGCAATTGATAGTAGCAGGTAGGAACATTCAACAGGAGCATTAAATGCAGATTTCTTTGGAATGAAAACTTCTCTAACGAGACTACACTGTGATAGTTTCACCTAAAAAAGTGCATTACAGGCTAAGCAGGAGCAATGAAGTGGAGATTTTTTTTTGCCTTGGCTGCCACCTTGAGGGAGTTCCCAGAGGGAACAGGAATCAGATAAAGATGGTCATGGCTTGGTTTCAGATGGATATGCGTCTGGTGAAATGGTTTTAAAAACGAGTTGGGAGAATGACAGTCTGGTCATTTGTGTTTTGTCACAGTAATAGTTGCTGGGGATGGGGGTGATCTGTGATAAGAGGTTGCATTAGTGCGAGGCACTTGAGTGCTTATGGTTGCTAAACAGTCTTTGATTGTTCCATTTTGTATGGTTTGCAACTCTGTTGTATTTTCTTTGGAGAGGGTGGAAGACCAAGCAGGTGAGGCAAAGTTTGGAGTGGGACAGTTGAATTGTGTGAGGAGTGTGGTCACGTGTTGTTTGTGATGCCTATAACTGTTTGCGTATTGTTCAGTGGGAATGGTTGTCCATTCAAAGGTACTGCAGGATATGATGTAGATTCATGTCTGTCTGGGGTTAGAATAGCAATTGAAGAACAAAAAGTTCAAAAGAGGAATTATAAATGTGTTGATACACTTGACAGATCACTTGGTGTACTGCTGAAGCTGTCACTGGGAAAAAGTATAGTGTCAAGGGAGTGGAAGATAGTAATTGTCATACCCATCTGTATCTATATGATGGGTGTGGTCTGTACGGTACTGAAAAAGATAATCTGAGAAACTACATAGGTGAGTGCCAACATGGCTTTAGGGACTTTTGTATGTGACTGGGGGGATTAACCGATATTGTTTGGCATATGAATATGCTAAAGAAATTGAATCTTCGGGCAGGAAGAAGGCAGAGACTCCTTGACTATAGATTACCATAATGGTAGGGAACAAAGGACATAGGTCACTAATGACCCATCAGAGGGGTCTGTCCAGGGAGCATTGTTCTTATGCAAGTGACTTGACAAAAGGATTGATCTCAGACCTAAATATGTTTTTACATTAGATGGAAAGGTAGTGAGAAAAGTATAAGCAAAGAGGATTACATCGTTACAAGTGAATTTGACAAAACTACAGTTGCTTGGATACATGGTTGATGAAAATCATCATTACATATGTAAAATAATGAGACAGTGAAAGAAGGTCTCAACATGATTATCTTGCAGAAATTAAGCTGCACAAATCTATATTTAACGGACTTTGTTGACATCATACCTAATTTGTCACCGAAGTTCACCTTCATTTTGCCAAAATCAGAATGTGCTCCTCAAATTGGGTACTGCATTTGAAGTAGTGCTATCCATCTAGATGCATAGAGAATGTCCAGAAGATGGCAACAAATACAGCACCAGAATTAAAGAGTTACAGGCAAAGGCCTTAAATGTGCCCATTTTGGTCGAGAGGGGTGACCTGATCACATCCTTTACATACTCAAATCATCTAGACTGCATTATGCAGAGAAAATAGATCTTTGAAAAATGCTGGAATGGCACAACCAGAGGCTATAAATGAAATAAAATCAATTAGAATGTACTTTTATAGTACTGTAGCAATGGATGAATGGAATAAACTGTACGAGGAAATGGTAAATGCACGTAGACAGAAGCTTTATGACAGATGGTACAAAGAAACTGAGCCCCCCCCACAGTAAAAATGGATCACTTTTTTACATAACCAAGTGCAGCAGCAAAAAGTGTCACCACATTAATTTTTATTTGCCTGGGGGATAATAAATAGCAACAAAGCACACATACAAGGCTAAATGCAAGTTTCTTTCCATGCCAGATGTATATCAACATCCATTTATGCTAGAGTGCTTTGTTCCATTTCACTGGAATAGGCAGTGAATCTAAAGGACTGAACTTTTTTTTCTTTTTAGATAATCCTATAGCCTGGTTTGCCTTCATCTGAATGCATTCATAATCCTTTTGCACTACTACATAAAACCCTTACTTCTTCCATACATTCAATACCTGCAACCCTTTACTTACACATTAAATTTTGTCCCAAACTCATTGGCACAGCAGATAATTTCAAATTTCCCTTCATCTCTCCCATACAATCAAGCTTACTTCACATTTCACCAGCCATTGCAAAGTTTTATCTTTTCAACTCATTTAAAATGTTGCCTTTATCTATCGTTTCAATCAATACATGTGGGGGGGGGGGGGGGGGGGGGGGGGGGATTGTTAAATGGGAATATGAAGTGGTACTATATTATAAAATGATTTTATTTACTACCTGCAGTACAATGAAATAGGCATTAAGCCTTCCTGGACTACTTCAGTTTTGCATGTATGTAAATACTGAGAAAATGATACGTTAATTTCACAATGGGCAAAGAAAAATTCATAGAAAACGAGATTAGCTTCAGTAAATATGCTGTACCAAGATAGTTACACTTAGAAATGTAAATTTTCATTTTAACTTGTAATGTAGGTCAAACACTATGTCATGATAGCCTTCACCTGTCTTTCCAGCTTTTACATCTGAAAACTTTTTCTTGCAAGTGTTCGAGAACCAAACACTTCCATCACACTTTGTGCTTATAAGTTTGAGAACTTTTAAGTTACCAAACCAGTTGTACTGGATAAAAGTTCAAGTTTGCAAAAGAACTTACTCGAACAGTACTATTACAAATTATGAAGTATTTCCAGTCAAAAGCTTTCACCCACACTAGAATTATAACATAGCCCTTTCATGTTTTCATCCACTGCAGCAGATTTTGCTTACTTTTTACTTGTCATGCAGCACAATATAATTTGAAAATACTTGCATTTATATGAAATACTTCCTAATTTATGAGTACAGGGTGTTCGTCTCATGCGGGAATGTATTCCTAAGAATATTACCATCACATCAACTTAATGTTATATAAATTTTTGGCATTTAAGTATAATTCAAGACTATCAAATTTGTTTCTTGGGAAATTACAGTGGTTTCTTCCCCATACCTACTAATGACCAGTACAAACTGTATTCAAATTTTTATTTGTAAATGTGCAAACTATTATTTATTGAAAACATTACTATATATATATATATATATATATATATATATATATATATATATATATATCTTTTTCTTTTAAACTATTCGCCATTTCCCGCGTTAGCGAGGTAGCGTTAAGAACAGAGGACTGGGCCTTTTTTTGGAATATCCTCACCTGGCCCCCTCTGTTCCTTCTTTTGGGGGAAAAAAAAAAAAAAAAGAGGGGAGGATTTCCAGCCCCCTGCTCCATATATATATATATATATATATATATATATATATATAAACCAGTGATGGGGAATCTTAAAAGAAAACTCGTTTCCTTGCTGGAAAACAAATAAAATAAACATGTTTTGCTGACATGCAAACGTTTTGGTAGTTTGCACATGCATGAGCACACACTTGCACTTTCTGGGAAAGAACAGACAAATCATATCTTCCCTTTTCTAGCTGAAAATGTTTTGAAAATTTTGCACATAAATTTCTCAACGAATATTCAGCATAACAATATCTTAAATTCTTTAAACCATTACTTAAGCAGCTGTTGGGTATTTTCATATGAAGATGCTAGTTTTCCTTGACAGGAAAACTTTATAGAATAAGCCTTTATGTGATATGCAATCTACTAATGTAATTTGCACATGCATACACACACCTGTCTGTGCATAGGGGAAGGGTATGTGTGCATGTGGCCACAAGCAGGCATACTCATTTGTATACATACATGACTGGTCTCTGGGAAACACAAAGTTCCGCTGACATACACAAATTACACACGTATATAAATATATTTTTTGCAAGGGGAAGGCTCGTACCAAGCAACATCTTTCAAAGAATAAATCATAGTATCGTTAGAAATACTGTAGCTGCACACAGTAAATACATATTCAAAGATGCAACCATATTTTTAAGATAAAATGAAATTCCAAATGACAATTTTCTGTAATCAACCTACACTTACACAATCAAAAAATTCCAAGGATATCCTGATCTAACTGAAATTGTTAGTTTTCATTACTCTGTAATCTTTCCAGACATGGCTGCCTATAAGTTGTAATACTTGAACCTTTCTGTGGGAAACAAACCACCAGCAAATCATAATCTTTTAAAGCAACAAGATCCAATCTGCAGTAAACAAGAAAATGTACGAATGATGCATAAAGTTTAAAATAATTCAAGCAAAAAAAAAAAATCTTTTACCCCCATGAAAAATTTTCCACTGTGTTGCAAAATTTGAAAGCTTGACAAATTATTGTAAGAAATTCAGTCAAGAACAGCAGTTACTTAATCAACCGTTTTAATTTTCCAATTTATAACAATATCGTTCAGGGATGAGGCATACCTCCAGCAGTTGAAAACCCAAAATTGTTATTTTGCAATGACTTACACATTAAATTTTCTAAATAAGGTTTTACAAGTTTCAAACAAAACCAGACTCAAAAATATTTTATTAAAAAAATCAAGGGTACCTTTACCTGCTGGAGGTTCATGTCCAATGACAAAATCTTACTTTTTTGTACATGAATACTAAATATGAGTGAGCATATACAGGTTTGAAAACACAGCAGCTATGTTGTTTAATCAATACCCTGCTAGTTGATGTGACTGGCAGAGCTTAATTCAAAGAAACAAACAGTACTCATTGAGCAGAATTCATTTTCATAAGTGATCTGAATTTGTCAGGATGTAATTTATCCATGCAGCTTTATGTAAATGCTGAAAAAACAAACATTAGGTACTCATTATATTCTGCTTTCAATATTTACATTTTATCAAAATATAACTGATAATGCTATATTCAAGTGAACAACAAAGTTGAGGGCTCAAGTAATCTTACGTTATTTCTGCCATAGTTCCGAGAGGGGCAAAGCCTTTGGAAACTATAACAGACTTGAAATGACTTCTTTAAATACTCAACGAAATATTTGAAGAGTCAGTTCTTAAAGCAAATCACATTCATAAGATTTTAAGACTTGAGAAACAAAAAACATACCAAATACAAACATACAGTGCTTATCATGCCATTAACAAAATTGCACAACCAGAAGTGCAGTCCTTTTATGTTCACAACCCTTTCCCCTCTAGATCTCATTTTATATACCACAATCTAAATCTATGTAATATGATTGCAGACATTTTGCAAAATCTGTTCACATACTATAAAACTACAAATTAATACAATTTCATTACCTCGGTACAATCTCCCACCAATATTACATGTTTAATGCATCTTAAAATAATGCTTGTACATTTCAAATCTCATGAAAATTATAACTGGCAAGTATTAAATACCCCCAAAGTATGCCTAAGAAAAGGCATATATAACGACAAGAATTTATGCGAAAGAAAAGCTACCCAACCATTTCTTGCCCCCCAAAGTGCACCTACAGCAACTTAACAGGTGTCATCAGGGTGCATCATTGCATGTATGTTCGATTAGTAGTTTTCTTGTGAGCAAATCATGGCACGTGGCATAGCATCAACTAACGAAAGTGGTTCATGTCAACTTTAGCATGACTAATATCTTTAAATTCACGCAATTCATCACTTATTATATAAATGCCATGAATAAAACTCAAAACTGGATGTAAAAACTGGTATAGTTACATACATTTTATGATTTATTTTTTTTCACAAAGTGCTTTCTTTCATATGGAAAACAACTTTAGCATGACTAATATCTTTAAATTCACGCAATTCATCACTTATTATATAAATGCCATGAATAAAACTCAAAACTGGATGTAAAAACTGGTATAGTTACATACATTTTATGATTTATTTTTTTTTCACAAAGTGCTTTCTTTCATATGGAAAACAATTAGTTGGTTGCTAAATGTACATTAACAAAATCTGTCATGCACTAACAATTCTGTAAGAAAAAGTTGTAATATTTTCATTGTACAATAGCTTACATTTGTACAAAATAAACAGTGCACAGAACTTTGCTTCTTCTTAATGTTAAAGTTTCAATAATACAATACAAACTATTATTGCATTTAGATATTTTATCAAATTAAAATGTTACCAATATGGATAATGCCAGATTTGGTAAAGTTGTGCTACAATATTTAATGCTCAATTACCTTGGATATAATATAACACCATGGTAGTTCATCAGCTTCCATACATCGCTCAAATAAAATAGTTCAAAAATGTTTACCAATATAAACTATTAAAATACAACGACAAGTTGAATCCCTGAAACTTAACTTCATAAAGTCCTTTCATATTTGAATCATGCTACAAAATAATTATCACATTTTTTTTTGGTGTAAAGGCATTATTTTCTTTTAATACTACAATAGTAATTACCATTATTTAGTGAAATATGAAAAGCAAGATGAAATCCCCAAGTTTTGGTATAGCAAGCTTTTCTTTGATCTACATACTAACAATCCAACTATTAAACTCAATTTAACATGCATTCATAAGTTATCCTGGGGATATATGAATGAAAGAACATCTTAACACTGGAATGGTTGTAAATTTTTATTCTAATAATTAGCATATTAATTATGCACAATGAAGTACAAAAAACAAGTTAGATAAAAGCTTTCCTCCACCCCATGTAATGGGTGCATATTCTATAATAGTAAAAAAGGAAAAGGCTCTCCTGCACTGAAGCTTGGATTATTAGAACAATCAAACGCCATATAAACAACACACCATTTATTCCTCATTTGGTCACAGATCAATAAACCCAACCCTCCAGGGTATTAATTCATCTCACACACACTGGGATGTTGCCCCTCCACAAGAAAACAAAGCCACAAATTTTAGTGGCTGGAACTTCTCAAAAACAATGTCCAGAGGGACATGCATATCTGTGAAATATGACAGTGAAGGCATTTCTCCCCTCGTTCCTTGACCCATTTTAGTTTTGTTAGAGGATCACAATGGGTAGTTGTCGAGATGGTACTGTTGAGGCAAGAGCTGGGCCGAGTTATTTACTCGCTTGCATCATGGATAACCCAAGCTCCTCCTGGACATTCTCATTTCCCATTGCCGAGTAATCACAGAATTCAACCATTAACCGTCACATAGTTTGTCTAATATGAAAAAAATATATATATATTTTTCAACGCGATAATGGTTGGTTGTGAAGATGGTATTGGTGGTGGTCATCATAGAAGTAGTAAGGAGTAGATTACTTCATGTTTGGTTTGGTGGCAACAACAGTCTCCTGACCCATAGCAGAGAGGACTGTCAGCTGAGGAAAAATAAGAAATTTTAGGTTTAAAAACCAAAAATAATGAGAGTATATGTTAAGGTAGCAGATTAGCAGGTACCACCCACCCGGGCATCGGGAGGGTTAGTGACAGCTGTGTAGTTAACCAGCACTTCATTGGCTGTCAAGTTGCACTCCTCTGTCCCAAGTAGCTGTCTTTACCTTGCGCCTCGCCCAAACATGGACTACTGGCATTTTGTCCACAAACATACAAAATCTTCTTGTCACACATAACACTTGACAACACTTACACAGCTCATTCTTCATAGCTAGATTTAGACACGAATATTAGTCTGTAGAAGTAGGCTGGAACATTCGGTACTAGTAGTAAGTAGGAACAACAGGTATGAGCCTCTGCAAACAGAGTTGTCCTCTGCCTGCAACCTGTTAAGGGTGAGGCACTAGAGGCTAAGCAGCAGAACTGGAGTGCATTATTTACGGACACTTCTGTGACCACACCTTGAGGGAGCTTCAGGAGGGAACAGGCATCAAAGTTACTGATAGGTGGATTAGGTGGTATACATCCTCACAAAGTGTTTTGCCACTTTTGTTCTTTACTCTTTGGTTAAATTATATCACAGCTCACCGAGTGGTTAAATGTTCTAAAATTCTATAGTTCTATCAAAGGTATGTCCTTTGATTCGCAGCCATTCTCTTTCAACAAATTTCATTTTACAATGTAAGTGATTACTTAGGTTACTTAGCAGAACACATTACTTTGAATTTTTTTTTTTTTTTTTTTTTTGTCGGTCTCCCGTGTTTGCGAGGTAGCGCAAGGAAACAGACGAAAGAAATGGCCCAACCCACCCCCATACACATGTATATACATACGTCCACACATGCAAATATACATACCTACACAGCTTTCCATGGTTTACCCCAGACGCTTCACATGCCTTGATTCAATCCACTGACAGCATGTCAACCCCGGTATACCACATCGCTCCAATTCACTCTATTCCTTGCCCTCCTTTCACCCTCCTGCATGTTCAGGCCCCGATCACACAAAATCTTTTTCACTCCATCTTTCCACCTCCAATTTGGTCTCCCTCTTCTCCTTGTTCCCTCCACCTCCGACACATATATCCTCTTGGTCACAATCTTTCCTCACTCATTCTCTCCATGTGCCCAAACCATTTCAAAACACCCTCTTCTGCTCTCTCAACCACGCTCTTTTTATTTCCACACATCTCTCTTACCCTTACGTTACTTACTCGATCAAACCACCTCACACCACACATTGTCCTCAAACATCTCATTTCCAGCACATCCATCCTCCTGCGCACAACTCTATCCATAGCCCACGCCTCGCAACCATACAACTTTGTTGGAACCACTATTCCTTCAAACATACCCATTTTTGCTTTCCGAGATAATGTTCTCGACTTCCACACATTCTTCAAGGCTCCCAGAATTTTCGCCCCCTCCCCCACCCTATGATCCACTTCCGCTTCCATGGTTCCATCCGCTGCCAGATCCACTCCCAGATATCTAAAACACTTCACTTCCTCCAGTTTTTCTCCATTCAAACTCACCTCCCAATTGACTAGACCCTCAACCCTACTGTACCTAATAACCTTGCTCTTATTCACATTTACTCTTAACTTTCTTCTTTCACACACTTTACCAAACTCAGTCACCAGCTTCTGCAGTTTCTCACATGAATCAGCCACCAGCGCTGTATCATCAGCGAACAACAACTGACTCACTTCCCAAGCTCTCTCATCCCCAACAGACTTCATACTTGCCCCTCTTTCCAAAACTCTTGCATTCACCTCCCTAACAACCCCATCCATAAACAAATTAAACAACCATGGAGACATCACACACCCCTGCCGCAAACCTACATTCACTGAGAACCAATCACTTTCCTCTCTTCCTACACGTACACATGCCTTACATCCTCGATAAAAACTTTTCACTGCTTCTAACAACTTGCCTCCCACACCATATATTCTTAATACCTTCCACAGAGCATCTCTATCAACTCTATCATATGCCTTCTCCAGATCCATAAATGCTACATACAAATCCATTTGCTTTTCTAAGTATTTCTCACATACATTCTTCAAAGCAAACACCTGATCCACACATCCTCTACCACTTCTGAAACCACACTGCTCTTCCCCAATCTGATGCTCTGTACATGCCTTCACCCTCTCAATCAATACCCTCCCATATAATTTACCAGGAATACTCAACAAACTTATACCTCTGTAATTTGAGCACTCACTCTTATCCCCTTTGCCTTTGTACAATGGCACTATGCACGCATTCCGCCAATCCTCAGGCACCTCACCGTGAGTCATACATACATTAAATAACCTTACCAACCAGTCAACAATACAGTCACCCCCTTTTTTAATAAATTCCACTGCAATACCATCCAAACCTGCTGCCTTGCCGGCTTTCATCTTCCGCAAAGCTTTTACTACCTCTTCTCTGTTTACCAAATCATTTTCCCTAACCCTCTCACTTTGCACACCACCTCGACCAAAACACCCTATATCTGCCACTCTATCATCAAACACATTCAACAAACCTTCAAAATACTCACTCCATCTCCTTCTCACATCACCACTACTTGTTATCACCTCCCCATTTGCGCCCTTCACTGAAGTTCCCATTTGCTCCCTTCACAACAGTAATGGCTTTAACAATTTTAAGGAATTTGAACATGCTAGAACCCAATGGTTATTCAATGCTAATTGTGATATATCAAATTTAGAATTACCTAAAGTTAAGTAGTTTGCTTTGTTTAATAAACATCTAAAACTCATGAAGAAATATATCCTTTGGCTTCTTTTAAAAAAAAAATTCTATACATTTATTTACACTATTGTCTAAAATTACTCTTAATACCTTCAATTCTTCTGTTATTTTACAATTCATTCTCTACTCTTGAGATTTCTATATTTTTGGCATTCCATTACTATATAATCCATAGTAATACTGCAATTGCAGGTGTCACATACTGGCTCATGTCTCCCCTCCCTTATCTCCTGCAAAAGTATCTGAACTCCTAACAAGGCCACCACAGACATACATTGACAATTACCTCTTCATCGGGAGGGTTTTTTCAGTGTACAGATATGCCTTCTGTCCTTGGCAACTTTGACTTTTTTTGGGGGGGGGGGGGGGGGATTTCTATTTACCAACATAACCAAGGGGAAACGTATGGCTCTGTTCCTTGCAAGTATTTAATCATTCACTTCCACAACATACTAAGCAGAAGCACATGCCCAATCCAACAAAGTAGTGACTGAGGCACTAATGACTTACTGATTTGGTGGATGTGAATGTGCTTTTGACCACAAAAGGAGAGTGAACTTTAACCAACATAACCAAGGGGAAACGTATGGCTCTGTTCCTTGCAAGTATTTAATCATTCACTTCCACAACATACTAAGCAGAAGCACATGCCCAATCCAACAAAGTAGTGACTGAGGCACTAATGACTTACTGATTTGGTGGATGTGAATGTGCTTTTGACCACAAAAGGAGAGTGAACTTTAAGATAGAGAAAATAAGAGTGGAATGTTCTAGAACATGTGATGGTAGACATGTACTTTATGGCTCAGGATACAATGTATTGAATAACAAAACTGATTTGTATATCTGAAAATTAATAATGTAACTGTAAAAACACTGATATATAATGAAGTTTTACATAATTATCATATTTTATCTATCTATCTATATCTCTGATGGCCGTTCCCTCAGGGAACTCCAATCAGGTTGGCCAGGGCAAAAGTCTCCACTTGTCCCTGTCCTTACATGTCTCCATCACATACGCCATTCCATGCAGTAATGATTGTGTATATTTGATAATTATTAATACTTGAAAACACTTCGATATGTATTGAACTATTTTACATAATTATCTATTCTATTATAAAAGGGGAAACAGGAATCATGCAGGGAGTGCTCATCCTCCTCGAAGGCTCAGATTGGCGTGTTTAAATGTGTGGATGTAACCAAGATGAGAAAAAAGGAGAGATAGGTAGTATGTTGAGGAAAGGAACCTGGATGTTCTGGCTCTGGGTGAAACGAAGCTCAAGGATAAAGGGGAAGAGTGGTTTAGGAATGTCTTGAGAGTAAAGTCAGGGGTTGATGAGAGGACAAGAGCAAAGGACAAAGGCAAGAGGACAAAGTAGCACTCTCCCAAAGCAGGAGTAGTGGTTGTATGTGATAGTGTAAGAAAGTAAACTCTAGATTGATATGGGTAAAAAAAAGTGAATGGAGAGACATGGGTGACTATTGGTGCCTATCCACCTAGTCATGAGAAGAAAGATCATGAGAGGCAAGTGTTTTGGGAGCAGCTGAGTGTGTTAGCAGCTTTGATGCACGAGACCAGGTGATAGTGATGGGTGATTTGAATGCAAAGGTGAGTTATATGTACATGGTGTGTTTAGTGCTGTAAATGGAAAAAGTGAAGAGCTTGTAGATTGAGTGCTGAAAAAGACTGATGATTGGGAATACCTGGTTTAAAAAGAGAGGTATATGCAAGTATACGATGTAAGTAGGAGATATGGCCAGAGAGCGTTATTGGATTAAGTGTTAATTGATAGGTGCATGAAAGACACTTTTGGATGTTAATGTGCTCAGAGGGGCAACTGGAGGGACGTCTGATCATTGCCTTGTGGAGGCAAAGGTGAAGATTTGTTGAGGTTTTCAGAAAAGAGAGAGAATGTTAGGGTGAAGAGGGTAGTGCGAGAAAGTGAGCTTGGAAAGGAGACTTGTGTGAGGAAGTGCTAGGAGAGATTGAGTACAGAATGGAAAAAGGCGAGAGCAAATGACGTAAGGGGAGTAGGGGAGGAATAGAATGTATTTAGGAAAGCAGTGATGGCTTGAGATAGGTGGGAGTTGGCCAGATTAGAAAGGGTAGCGAGTGGTGGGATGAAGATGATTGTTAGTTAATGAGAAGAGAGAGGCGTTTGGACGATTTTTGCAGGGAAATAATGCAAATGACTGGGAGATGTATAAAAGAGGCAGGAGGTCAAGAGAAAGGTGCAAGAGGTGAAAAAGAGGGCAAATGGGAGTTGGGGTGAGAGGGCATCATTAAATTTTAGGCAAAATAAAAAGATGTTTGAGGACAATATGTGCTGTGAGGTGGTTTGATCGAGTAAGTAATGAAAGGGTAAGAGATGTGTGGTAATAAAAAGATTGAGGTTGAGTGAGCAGAAGAGGGCGTATTGAAACGGTTTGGTCACATGGAGAGAATGAGTGAGGAAAGATTAACAGGGAATATGTGTCAGAGGTGAAGGGAACGAGGAGAAGTGGGAGACCACATTGGTGGTGGAGGGATTGAGCGATCGGGGCCTGAACATACAGGACGGTAAAAGGCATGCAAGGAATAGAGTGAATTGGAACAATGTGGTATACCGGGGTCAACGTGCTGTCAATGGATTGAACCAGGGCATGTGAAGTGTCTGGAGTAAACCATGGAAACTTTTGTGGGGCCTGGAGGTGGAAAGGGAGCTGTGGTTTCGGTGCATTACACATGACAGCTAGAGACAGTGTGAACGAATGTGGCTTTTGTTGTCTTTTCCTAGCACTACCTCACACGCGCATGGGGGGATAGAGGGTGCCATTTCATGTGTGGCGAGGTGGCAACGGGAATAGATAAAGGCAGCAAGTATAAATATGTACACGAGTATATATGTCTGTGTACGTATATGTATGTATACGTTGAAATGTATAGATACGTTTATGCGTGTGTGTGGGCATTTATATAAATACATGTGTATGTGGGTGGGTTGGGCCATTATTTCGTCTTTCCTTGCGCGACAAAGTATAAATATATAAAAAAAAAAATGAGTTTGGTAAAGTGTGTGAAAGAAGAAAGTTAAGAGTAAATGTGAATAAGAGCAAGGTTATTAGGTACAGTAGGGTTGAGGGTAAAGTCAATTGGGAGGTAAGTTTGAATGGAGAAAAACTGGAGAAAGTAAAGTGTTCTAGATATCTGGGAGTGGATCTGGCAGCGGATGGAACCATGGAAGCGGAAGTGGATCATAGGGTGGGGGAGGGGGCGAAAATTCTGGGAGCCTTGAAGAATGTGTGGAAGTCGAGAACATTATCTCGGAAAGCAAAAATGGGCATGTTTGAAGGAATAGTGGTTCCAACAATGTTGTATGGTTGCGAGGCGTGGGCTATGGATAGAGTTGTGCGCAGGAGGATGGATGTGCTGGAAATGAGATGTCTCAGGACAATGTGTGGTGTGAGGTGGTTTGATCGAGTAAGTAACGTAAGGGTAAGAGAGATGTGTGGAAATAAAAAGAGCATGGTTGAGAGAGCAGAAGAGGGTGTTTTGAAATGGTTTAGGCACATGGAGAGAATGAGTGAGGAAAGATTGACCAAGAGGATATATGTGTCGGAGGTGGAGGGAACGAGGAGAAGTGGGAGACCAAATTGGAGGTGGAAATATGGAGTGAAAAAGATTTTGTGTGATCGGGGCCTGAACATGCAGAAGGGCGAAAGGAGGGCAAGGAATAGAGTGAATTGGATCGATGTGGTATACCGGGGTTGACGTGCTGTCAGTGGGTTGAATCAGGACATGTGAAGTGTCTGGGGTAAACAATGGAAAGCTGTGTAGGTATGTATATTTGTGTGTGTGGACGTATGTATATACATGTGTATGGGGGTGGGTTGGGCCATTTCTTTCGTCTGTTTCCTTGCGCTACCTCGCAAATGCGGGAGACAGCGGAAAAAAAAAAAAGTTTTGGAATGAGGTAAATAAATTGCGTAAGACAACAAATAGGAACATTAGCAATGGAGGCAAATGGGGAGGTAATAACATGTAGTGACGAAGTGAGGAGATGGATTGAGTATTTTGAAGGTTTGTTGAATGTGTTTGATGATGGAGTGACAGATATAGGGTGTTTTGGTCGAACTGGTGTGCGAAGTGAGAGGGTCAGGGAGAATGGTTTGGTAAACAAAGAGGTAGTTAAAAATCAAAAGATGAAAGACAGCAAGGCAGGAGGTTTGGATGGTACTGCAGTTGAATTTATTAAAAAGGGGGTGACAGTTTTGTTGACTGGTTGGTAAAGATATTCAATGTATGTACGGTTCATGATGAAATGCCTGAGGATTGGCAGAATGCATGCATAAAGCCATTGTACAAAGGCAAAGGTGATAAAGGTTTGTTTTCAAATTACAAAGGTATAAGTTTGTTGAGTATTCCTGGGAAATTATATGGGAGGGTATTGATTGAGAGGGTAAAGGCATGTACAATGCATGAGATCAGGGAAGAACAGTGTGGTTTCAGAAAAGGTAGAGGATGTATGGATCAGGTGTTTGCTTTGAAGAATGTATGTGAGAAATACTGAGAACAGATGGATTTGTATGTAGTATTTATGGATCTGGAGAAGGCATATGGTAAAAAGTTGATAGAGATGCTTTGTGGAAGGTATTAAGAGTATATGGAGTGGGAGGCAAGTTCCTTGAAGCAGTGAAAAAGGTTTTTATCAAGGATGTAAGGCATGTGTATGAGTAGGAAGAAAGTGATTGGTTCCCAGTGAATGTCGGTTTGTGGCAGGAGTGCATGATGTCTCCATGGTTGTTAAATTCTTTTATGGATGGGGGTGTTAGGGAGGTGAATGCAAGAGTATTGGAGAGAGAGAGGCAAGTATGCAGTCTGTTGTGGATGAGAGGGCTTGGGAAGTGAAGCACTTGCTGTTCGCTGATGATACAGTGCTGATGGCTGATTCAGGTGATAAACTGCAAAAGTTGGTGACTGAGTTTGGTAAAGTGTGTGTGAAAAAAGAAAGCCGAGAGTAAATGTGAATAAGAGCAAGGTTATTAGCTAATAGTTCAGTAGGGTTGAGGGACAAGTTAATTGGGAGTTTAGTTTGAATGTTATACAGTTACGAGGCATGGACTGTAGATAGGGTTGTGAAGAGGAGGGTGATTGTGCTGGAAATGAAATTTCTAAGGACAATATGTGGTGTGAGGTGCTTTGATCGAGGAAGTAATGAAAGGGAAAGAGATTTTTTTCATACTATTCACCATTTCCCGCATTAGAGGTAGCCTTTTTTTTTTTAATATTAAGAACAGAGGACTGGACCTTAGAGGGAATATCCTCACCTGGCCCCCTTCTCTGTTTTTTTTGGATAAAAAAAAGTGGGGGGGATTTCCAGCCCCCCCCCCCTCCCCTTTTAATTACCTTCTACAACACAAATGTGGCCTCTGTTGTCTTTTCCTAGCGCTACCTTGCTCATGCGTGCACCGGGGGGGGGGGGGGGGGGGGGGGGGGGGGTGGCGGCGGCAGGGTGGCTACAGGAACGGATAAAGGCAGCAAGTATGAGTATATATATGTGTATATATGTATATGTCTGCCTATGTATATGTATACATTGAAATATATAGGCATGTATATGCACATGTGTGGGTGTTTGTAAATATACATGTATATGTGGGTGGGTTGGACCATTCTTTCGTCTGTTTCCTTGTGCTACCTCACTAACGTGGAAGACAAGGAAAAAATATAAATGAGAATATAAATATTTATTCATTTATTATACTTAACCGCTGTTTCCTGCATCAACGAGGTAGTACAAGAAAATAGACGAAGAATGGCCCAACCTTGCAACCACTCATATACACATACAACACCCATACACACACATATACATAACATATACAGACACACATATATACACATGTATATATTCATACCTGCTGCCTTCATCCATTCCCGTCGCTACCCCATCACACAGGAAATATGCCCCTGCAGTGAAGGGGGGAGGGTAGCAGGGGAAAAAAGAAAAAAATAAAAGGCCACATTTGCTCAATCTCCAGCTGTCATGTGTAATGCACCGAAACCACAGCTCCCTTTCCACATCCTGGTCCTACAGACCTTTCCATGGTTTACCCGAGACATTTCACATGCCCTGGTGCAGTCCACTGACAGCACATCACCCCTAGTGTACCACATTGTTCCAATTCACTCTATTCCTTGCATGCTTTTCACCCTCAATGTTCAGGCCCCAATCACTCAAAATCTTTTTCACTTCATCCTTCTACCTCCAATTTGGTCTTCTGCTTCTTGTTCCCTCCACCTGACAATCTTTCCTCTCAATCCCTTAATGCATCCAAAACATTCAAGAACACCCTCTTCTGCTCTCTAAAACACACTTTTTTATTACCCCACATCTTTCTTTCTTACCCTTTTATTACTTACTTGATCAAACCACCTCACACCACATATTGTCAAAAATTTCATTTCCAATACATCCACCCTACTCCATGTAACATTGTTGGAACCATTGGAACCAATACTCCTTCAAACATACCCATTTTGCTCTTGGAGATAACGTTCTCGCCTTCCACGCATTCTTCAACACCCCCTCCCTCACCCTGTGACTCACTTCTGCTTCCATGTCTGATGCCCATTTCCTCTGGGAACTCAAATGAAGGGGTGGCAATGTCAAGTCTCCACCTATCCCTGTCCTTATATGCCTCCCTCACATACACGATTCCATGCATTATTCCACCATTTCTCTCCCTTCAGTATTCTTCCACCCTATTTGACCATGTCAAAGGTTGTCTTCCTCTTGTACCAACCCCTTTAATTTCATCATCATACATTCTTATTGTAAACTCCCAGTCTTACATTCCACATGCCAAGCCACCTTAAAGTATCAAGTTTCATTCCACGTTCATTATATGTTATTCAGTGTATCATACTCTACAGATTCTGCAAAACTATGAAGAATGTTATTATAAAATGCATTATATAAACTGTTTTGGTCATCAGGAACCCCAAGGTGGTGTAATTCGTCATCAACACCGACAACACAGCAGGCACATAAACTGTAAATACTCATAGAAAACCAAACAAGGTAAGCGTTTCATTTTTTCTTTATATTTCCAGCAAACTGGTATGTAAAATATTTTTCCATAAACATTGTATAGAGGCATTCCTAAATTTAGAGCTTCATAGTTTAAGTAACTGTGGGTCAACAATATAAGTCCTGTTGAAGGAAAAAAGCCATACTTCAACACTTTTCTTCATACTCCATGGCATTTTTATCTTTTGGAATTCAAGGTCCCATCTTTATATTTACATCTAACAAATATTTATCCTGCCATCCTGTCCATAAAAACTGAGTTAAAACTCTTGTTTGCAGATAACTAGACGTAGCTGCTTTACCCTAAACATATATTTCATTAATGTAACAAAAAAGAGCATTTAGAACCACTACCAGCCACCATCAAGTACAATAGAACGACTGTAGTGATACCTACCTATACATACAGCCGACACGCTCTTGGCCCAAAACATCTGACATGTTACAACATAAATACATATTCTAAAGTTAAACAACTGTGAGTGAGATGAAATGGTTAAATGACATAATGATCATTCAACTTTGGAATTCACATTTTATATAGCACCATATTTTTGACTTTTAAACAAAATGTTTAAAAGAGGTTTTAAGGTGCCTTATTACTTAGTAATAAGGAAAATGTAAGGACAATTCTAAGTGCATAGTGTACAGTCCCATGCCTGCCAACTTTATGCTAAACTAGTGGAGAGAGAGAGAGAGAGAGAGAGAGAGAGAGAGAGAGAGAGAGAGAGAGAGAGAGAGAGAGAGAGAGAGAGACAAAATCTTCAACATAAGACAATACATAATCACAACAAAAATGACAGGTGATCACAAAATTTGCACTACATTAGTAACTTGTTCAAACAGTCCTATATTTTTATAACAGAAAAATGATGTAACAAATATTTTGTAAACCACAGTGGTTAACCATTCATGCCATAAGATACCAAATTACCACTAAGCTCACCAAAATTGAAAGCAATTGAAGCAAGTTCAAATCCCAAGGACATAACATTATCAATTTGGGTTGCATTTTTGAGCAAATCAGAAAAATATTTTGGGGACAAACAAAAACCTTTCCAAATTATTAAAAAACAGTAACACCTTACAACCGTGAAACAACAGTAAATCAAGGGCTCCACTGCTCTACTTCTTCAAAATCATTCTTCATGTCCTATAACTTAACTTTCTCTAAGACCCCCCTGCCAAATACCATTCTTATGAGCAATTTAAATTATATCAATGCTCTCCTATTTCTAATCAACAGAGTACTAAGTAGAGCAGCTGCAGCTTTTGGAAATTCTTTGGTCAAAACAATCTTTAACTACAGTCCTTACTGATGCTACTCACAATGTATGTATGCTAACCCCCTTCAATGCTTTTCTTCCCCTTACCCCCCCAGGCACAGGACAGCAAAATACATTTCAATTCATTAACATGGAAAAATAAAACTATTTTCGTTTCCATATGAATCAAGATCCCATAATTATGGTTATCAATGGGATACAAAAAGTACCTAAAATCACCGCATTCTAACTACACAAAACAAATCAGAACTCACCCTGATCCAGCTGTCATGTATGGAGCCTGCCTCCAGTTCTCAAGTGTTTTCCTCACTCACCAATTTTGTATATAACCACTTAATTTTTTCAAGATTTATCAGCAGAATGAGAGATTTCTTCCTCATATGATACACTCATCCAGCACTCCTTATTTATGCAGGCTTATGAATATTTATGTGGATGGCACAGGCATGATATTCCCCAAGAGGGGGAAGGCAGGATGCTGTCACTGCAGATGTACAGCAGGCAACGAGACCTGAAAAAGGGCATGTGACTAACCCCCCCAACTTACTAAAGGTTTCATGAGGCTTCTAAGTTGCTCTAATGACTCATCCTCTGTTTGGATTATTACTAGCCAGCCAAAAGATTTTACAATGCGTACGGATTTGAAATGAGTATGTGTCTAGAGTGATGGCAATAGCACCCTACTACGCTTGCCTCCATTTAGTACAATATCAAAGAAAGGGTAAAACAGTGGCAGACACCTAATGTTAATACATTTCCTATACAATTCATGGACCAAAAAGTTTCATCATCAGGCATGGGGGGTACAGGAAAAAGAAAAAAATGTCAGTGCCACTATAAAAATCATTAAAGGTGCCAATAGTTGATGTGGTAAATGAAAAAGAATAACATGAGAAGACACTGTGATATTAGCAAGACAGGAAAGTATAGAAAGAAGGTGGGCTAGTAAAGAACACTTCACCTCAATCCCACTATCTTCATACAAAGTTTCAGCTACCATACATGCATAACTATAAAATCTTAAGGACCGACATAGGCAATGAAGTTACAAAATCCCTCATTTCAATCATGTTTCATGATTGTGTTACTTTCAACTTTAACATAGAATCAACTTAGTTCCTAGAAAAGTTTTGCTACAGTTTACAAAAACAAGAATCTTACCAGAAGATCTTCTCCACCCTCAAACTTGCTCTTTATCTCAGTACCTAGATCACCTTCAGGAACTTTAATATCATCACGCACTTCACCTGAGTCCATCATTAACGACAAGAACCCATCATCAGAGATGTCGATCAGCTGTTTCAGGATAGAAATTTAAAATATTTTTTTTACTCATTAGTTCCTTTAAAACAGAAATATAAACTACAGTTTATGTTGGGAAGTGATACAATGTTATAACCAATTTTTAGGATTATTACTCAAAGTGATACAATGTTATAACCAATTTTTAGGATTATTACTCAAAGTGATACAATGTTATAACCAATTTTTAGGATTATTACCCTACTCACCTGGTAATCAGCACGTTTTACCACAGGCACATCCATATTGTGAGTGGAGGGACAAATATCTTCATATTTCTTACCAGTGAAAAGGTCGATACCAACCAGGTGAACTTTGGCATGGCCATGTTTGCCTGTTTTTGAAGTTGACATTTCCACAATTTTGCAGGCACGGCCCTGTTAAAAATAATTTGAATGAGAAAAAACTCAGAGGCAAACTGCTGAAACTGAGAAAGTAAATGTGTACCTGTCTACCTATGACAACATTCTAACTGAATGGTTCATCTAATGTGCAGGACTAGTAAAAGAAAGCAAGTGTACCTAACCTACAAAGGGACTGTGAATGATTACAAGATGCTAAAGAGAAAGTGGCTGGAGGTTAAGAGAAAGGTGCAGGTACTGAAAAAGAGGGCAAACTTGAATTGGGATGAGCGAGATTGACCAAACTTCAGGGATAATAAAAACATGTTCTGGAAGGAGGCATATGATACCGATCACATGTTTTGCTTGATTCAGAACACACATCTCCTGCAGCCATGCACTTTCATTAGTAGTCCACAATGGGTTCCTTCAGCAATTCCTTAGGCCACAACTTTAATATCAATACCGAGGATGTTTCACCCAATTTTCACACAAAAACATGGATAAAATGTCAAGAACCATACAATACAGTAGTTACATTTTGTGCATCTATTCAAAAATCAATGAAAATTTTATTTTTCAGTTTTTTCTTTTTGCAAAGGAGAACAGCAAAATGAGCATCAAGAAAGGTTAAGAAACTAAATCTACAAGCAAGAATATGGGGTAGACAATTTAACTGGATAAAAGACTGAACACTTCACTGAAAAGGATTGAACAATACAGGACTGTGGAACTCTCAATATGACATCAAGTCACAAGTGGCATGCACCAGGGCTTTCCATGTTGGGTCAAGCGGTCTTCCTGATACAGTATACATAAATGACTTGCCTGATGACTTAAGACACCTACTTGAACATGCTCGAGTGAATGATTTGTACACACTTCATTCAATACAAGTGCAGAGTAATAGGGATGGGGGACAATGAAAGATCTCAACACTTATTACCTGTTGGAAAATAAGCTACAGGAATCTATGCACGTAAGAGACCTGCCCCCAAACTTACTGCCAAAGGTTCGCATCAGAGGTCTTTAGGGCAAACCATCTGCTGGCATGTATTAGCATTGGAAAAAAAAAAAAAAAAAAAGTGAGGAAATGTTTGGTGAACTATTCACAATATACATCTAAACATGTGTAGGTTTTTCAAGCTGGGTCACTAAACTTACACAGGCACAAAGACCAAGCCCAAAAAAGGATATCTAAAATAAGAGGGTGGAGGCTACAATTCTGGTTATGGAGGGGTGACTAAGGGTGACCTAATCACAGCTCTTGAAATTTTAAATCAGTTGGACAATGCCAACAATGACTATTCTTCAGGCGTAATGACAATAACCAAAGGCTACAACAAGATACCTGTATGAAAATGAAAGGACATTTAAGTACTTATTCCTCTCAACATAAAGGTGCAACAGCAAGTGATGGAACTGTAAATTCCTGCAGTATACAAATATCTTAAAAAGCTACTTGATGGTAAAGAAAGTTCTTAAGATGAAGCCCCACAGATGCAGATCTTTCTGCTCATACTGTAAATAAAGGTAAATGCAAATGGATAAACAGGTACAAAGCCATATTACCTTCACTTGCTTTGCAGTGGTGACATACAAATGTTATGAAAACAAATACGGGAAGATACAAAAAACTAAAGAAGAAAGATGTATAAAGCAAGAACGGACATGTCAAGACCAGTCCAGTAGCTTGGTTTTCTCAACAACAGTCCTAAAGCAATGGGTGTAAGATAATTCCTGAACAGCTTTTGTCTAACCTAACAGAGAATGGAATAAATATAAACAAAGTAAAACTCCAACATAAAACAAATTATCACTAAGGGCAGTCAAGGATCCAGGTGTGTAAAAATCAAGTATGAAAGAAGAATTTTAAAATAAAATTTGAAGTGATTTTGGATGAACAAGAAATTTACATTAAGCTTACCTTGATCACAACATGTCCATTTTTACGCAAAGAGGAGCATTGGGCGGGAAACACTTGAGATGCACCGGAATCACCACCTTCAAAATCTGCCTGAATTTCATCTTGTGACATATTGGTGGTGGCCAGGTCTGAAAGAAAAAAGTCATTAGTGTTTGTGGAACAGTGTGCTGAAAAAGGGCTGGTGATTGGGAATACCTGATTTCAAAGACGAAAATTTTACATGGGTGAGTGGGGAAGACGACAGGTGGACGTTCCTAGATTATGTACTAAATTACAGCAGTGAAAAGGGAGACTTTGTTACAAGTATATGTGATGTGGGGCAGTTGGTGGGATGTCTGATCACTACCTGGTGGAGGCAAATGTGAAAGTTTGTAGAGACTTTAGGAAAAGAGGAAATGGTTTCCAAGAAAAGACAGTAGTGAAGGTGAGAGCTTGGAAAAGACTTGCAAGAAAATATTGGCTAAGGATGGTATAGGGTGAAAGTAAAAGCAACTGTGAGAGTGGACAAGCAATGTGGGATATTTAAGGAAAAGCACTGCTTGCATGTGTCAGAAATGTGTGACCTACAAAAGGAGGGAGGAAGGCAACTAAGACTGGGAAGCGAGTCGTGACATGAAGTTATGTTGCTAGCAAAAGAGAAAAACAAGGTGTATGGGCATTACTTGTAAGGAAAATGTGTGAATGAGTATGAAATGCAAAAGAGAAAGAGGCTGGGGTCACAAGAAAGGTACAGGGACTGAAAAAGAAGGTAAATTTGAAATGGGATGAGTGAGGATAAACTTCTGGGGAAATAAGATGTTTTGGAAGGAGGTTAACAGTGAGAAGAGAACAATTCATCAGTGAAGAGGGCAGAAGGGGAGATGGTGACAGGAACAGACAAGGTGAAGGAGAAAAGGCGAGTATTTTGAAGGGCTGGTGAATGTGTTTGATGATAGTTTAGCATATGTGGGGTGTTTTAGATGTAGAGGTATGCTGAGCGAGAGTTATGCAAAGTAGGTTGGCAAAAAAGAAGTGGTGACTGACTTTATTTTGTGGAATTTGTAAATCACTAGAATCTAGTGGTCATTCAGTGCTTCACACAAAAAATATCTAAAACTTAGATCTATTTATATATAAATTGACTTTTGTGGAATTTGTAATCCACTAGAATCTACTTATAGATGACTAAGATCTTAAATCTGTACACAATCATTTACCTTGGGTTCCTTTTAAAAGTTCAAGCTATCTATACTGACTTCATTGTCAAACATTTATCCCATGGTTTTAACCCTTCCATTTTCATTTTAATCTGTAATGCATAGCTGACCCTGAGACTTTTATATTTTTAGCATTCCATTAGAACATGCTCCATTGTAATATGGCAATTGCAAGTCATAAAGTGACCATGGATCAATGTAGTACGACCAATCCTCAGTTGACAATGAATCCCCCTTTTAGTCACCTTCTACGACACGCAAGGGATACATGGGAAGTATTCTTTCTCCCCTATCCCCATGGACAAAAAATACACATATATAAAAATATATCAATTCTATTCATTATACTCGATCAGTTTCCCACGTCAGTGAGGTAGCGCCAGGAAACAGAAGAAGAATGGCCCACCGACTCATATACACACACATACAAATGCCCATGTACATACATATACATCAACATATACATGTATACATACACCGGCACAGACATACACATGTACATATTGCAGATGAAATCTGGCAGGGCAGGGGGTTTAGATGGTATCGCAGTTGAATATATTAAGAAAAGGGGTGACTTGTTGACTGGTTGGTAAGGATATTCAATGTATGTATGGATCATAGTGAGGTGGCAAAGGGGATAAAGGCAAGTGTTCAAACTACAGAGGCATAAGTTTGTTGAGCACTCCTAGGAAAGAGGGTGAAGGCATGTACATAGCATCAGATTGAGGATAAGCAGTGTGGTTTCAGAAGTGGTAAAAGATGAGTGGATTAGGTGCTTCCTTTGAAGAATGTGTGCAAAAAATACAATGAAAAACAGATGGATTTGTATGTAGCATTTACGAATCTGGAGAAGGCATATGATAATGATAGAGGTGTTTTGGGGAAGGTCTTAAGAGTATATGGTGTGGGAGGTAAGCTACTACAAGTAGTGAAAGTTCTTACCAAGGATGTAAGGCATGTGTACGAATAGGAAGAGAGGAGAGCGTCTGGTTCCCAGTGAAGGTAGGTCTGCAGCAGGGGTGTGTGATGTCCCCCTGGTTGTTCAATTTGTTTATGGATGGTGTGGTCAAGAAGGTAAATGCAAGTTTTGGAGAGAGGGTGAGTATACAGTTTGGGATCAGAGGGCCAGGGAAGTCAGTTGTTGTTTGCCAATGATTCACCACTGGTGGCTGATTGAAGTGAGAAATTGCAGTTGGTAACTGTGTTTGGAAACATGAGTGAAAGGAGAAAGTTGAGAGTAAATGTGAATAAGAGCAAGGTTATTGGGTTCAGTAAGATTGAGGGACAAGTTAATTGGATTTAAGTTTGAATGGAGAAAAATTGAAGTGTTTTAGATATCTGGGAGTGGACTTAGCAGTGAATGGAACCATGGAAAAGAGTCACAGGGTGGGGGTTAGCCCAAGGTTCTGGGAGCGATGAAGAATGCATGGAACGAGAAAACATTTAGCAAAATTGGATATGTTGCAAGGAATAGTAGTTCCACCAATATTATATGGTTGGAAGACATGGGATACAGATAGGGTTATATGGAGGAGGGTGGATGTGTTGGAAATGAAATGTATGGGGGCAATTTGTGGTAAGGTGGTTTGATCAAATGAGTAATGAAAGGGTAAGAGAGAAGTGTGGTAAAAAAATAGAGCAGTTGAGAGAACAGGAGGGTATGTTGATATGGTTTGGACATATGGAAAGGATAAGCGAGGAAAGATTGACAAAGGATATATGTGACAGAGGTGGAGGGAATGAGAGGCAGGAGACCAAACTGGAGGTGGAAGGATGGAGTGAAAAAGATTTTGAGTGATCAGGGCCTGAACATACAGGAGGGTGAGAGGAGTGCAAGGAATAGAGTGAATTGGAACAATGTGGTATACTGGAGTTGACGTGCTGTCAATGGACTGAACCAGGGCCTGTGAAACATCTGGGATAAACCATGAAATGGTCGGTGGGGCCTGAATGTGGATAGGAAGCTGTAGTTTCAGTGCATAACAGTTTCGGTGCATTACACGACAGCTGTTTTTCTGGCACTACCTCGTTGAAGCAGGAGGTAGTGATGCTGTTTCCTGTGGGGTGGGGCAGTGCTGGGAATGGATGAAAGCAAGCAAGTATGAATATGTACATGTGTATATATGTATATGTCTGCACATGTGTATATATATGTTATGTATATGTATGTAATGGTGTTTATGTAAATGTACTTGTATACGAGTGGATTGGCCATTCTTTGTCTGTTTCCTGGTGCTACCTTGCCGACAGGAAATGGCAATCAAGTATAAATAATATATATATATATATATATATATATATATATATATATATATATATATATATATATATGTCTGCATATATATATATATATATATATATATATGCATGCCTTTGTCACTGTCTCCCGCGTTAGCGACATAGCACAAGGAAACAGACGAAAGAATGGCCCAACCCACCCACATACACATGTATATACATACACATCCACATACGCAAATATACAGACCTATACATCTCAACGTATACCTATATATACACACACAGACATATACGTATATACATATATATATACACATGTACATAATTAATACTGTCTGCCTTCATTCATTCCCATTGCCACCCTGCCACACATGAAATAACAACCTCCTCCCCCCTCATGTGCGCGAGGTAGCGCTAGGAAGACCACAAAGACCCATTCGTTTACACCCAGTCTCTAGCTGTCATGTAATGTAATAATGCACCGAAACCACAGCTCCCTTTCCACATCCAGGCCCCACAGAACTTTCCATGGTTTACCCAGATGCTTCACATGCCCTAGTTCAATCCATTGACAGCACATCGACCCTGGTATACCACATCATTCCAATTCACTCTATTCCTTGCATGCCTTTCACCCTCCTGCATGTTCAGGACCTGATCACTCAAAATCTTTTAAACTCCATCTTTCCACCTCCAATTTGGTCTCCCACTTCTCCTCGTTCCCTCCACCTCTGACACATATATCCTCTTGGTCAATCTTTCCTCACTCATCATCTCCATGTGACCAAACCATTTCAAAACACCCTCTTCTGCTCTCTCAACCACGCCCTTTTTATTTCCACACATCTCTCTTACTCTTACATTACTTACTCGATCAAATCACCTCACACCACATATTGTCCTCAAACATCTCATTTCCAGCACATCCACCCTCCTGCGCACAACTCTATCCAAAGCCCACGCCTCGCAACCATACAACATTGTTGGAACCACTATTCCTTCAAACATACCCATTTTTGCTTTCCGAGATAATGTTCTCAACTTCCACACATTCTTCAAGGCTCCCAGAATTTTCGCCCCCTCCCCCACCCTATGATCCACTTCCGCTTCCATGTTTCCATCCGCTGCCAGATCCACTCCCAGATATCTAAAACACTTCACTTCCTCCAGTTTTTCTCCATTCAAACTCACCTCCCAATTGACTTGACCCTCAACCCTACTGTACCTAATAACCTTGCTCTTATTCACATTTACTCTTAACTTTCTTCTTTCACACACTTTACCAAACTCAGTCACCAGCTTCTGCAGTTTCTCACATGAATCAGCCACCAGTGCTGTATCATCAGCGAACAACAACTGACTCACTTCCCAAGCTCTCTCATCCCCAACAGACTTCATACTTGCCCCTCTTTCCAAAACTCTTGCATTCACCTCCCTAACAACCCCATCCATAAACAAATTAAACAACCATGGAGACATCACACACCCCTGCCGCAAACCTACATTCACTGAGAACCAATCACTTTCCTCTCTTCCTACACGTACACATGCCTTACATCCTCGATAAAAACTTCTCACTGCTTCTATATATATATCCCTGGGGATACGGGAGAAAGAATACTTCCCACGTATTCCCTGCATGTCGTAAAAGGCGACTACAAGGGAAGGGAGCGGGGGGCTGGAAGTCCTCCTCTCTCAGTTTTTCTTTAATTTTCCAAAAGAAGGGACAGAGAAGGGGGCCAGGTGAGGATGTTCCCTCAAAGGTCCAGTCCTCTGTTCTTAACGCTACCTTGCTAACGTGGGAAATGGCGAATAGTATAAAAAAAAAAATATAGGAAAGGATCACAATTTTGCGTGTGATCAAGATATTCCTACGAGTTCATGGGGAAAATGAAACACAATAAGTTACCAAGTGCACTCCCGCACAACAATCACATAATCAGGGGAGACACAAGAGGGAAATATAAGTCAGTTGATACAAATCAGAGAGACGAAGCCAGGATGCCATTTGGTAAACATGCATGTTTACCAAATGGCACCCCTGCTTCGCCTCCTCTATGCACATCAACCGACCTACACTTCTCTCGTGTCCCCCCCGATGATGCGACCACAACCCGAAAGTGCACTTGGGAACCCATCATGCTTCACTCACCCTGCGGACTCACAGGAACATCTTGATCACGCACAAAACTGTGATCCCCTCCAAACGCTGTCTCCTGCGTTTGCGAGGTAGCGCAAGGAAACAGACAAAAGAAATGGCCCAACCCACCCACATACACATGCATACAATTCCACACATGCACACATACATACCTATTCATTTCAACATATATATACATACACAGACATATACATATATACACATGTACACAATCCATACTTGCTGCCTTTATTCATTCCCGTCACCACCCCGCCACACATGCAATGACACCCCACTCCCCCCGAACGTGTGCAAGGCAGCGCTAAGAAGACAACAAAGGCCACATTCGTTCACACTCAGTCTCTAGCTGTCATGTATAATGCACCAAAACCACAGCTCCCTTTCCACATCCAGGCCCAACAGACCTTTCCATGGTTTACCCCAGACGCTTCACATGCCCTGGTTAAATCCATTAACGGCAAGTCAACCCCAATGTACCACATCATTCCAATTCACTGTAGCTACTCCTTGCACGCCTTTCATCCTCCTGAATGTTCAGGCCCTAATCGCTCAAAATCTTTTTCACTCCATCCTTCCACCTCTAATTGGGTCTCCCGCTTCTCTTTGCTCCCTCCACCTCGGACACATATATCCTCTGTCAATCTTTCGTCACTCATTTTATTCATATGTCCAAATCATTTCAGCACACACTCTTCTCTCTCAATCACGCTTTTTATTTCTTCACCTCTCTTATCCTTTCCTTACTTGATCAAACCACCTCACACCACATTGTCCTCAAACATTTCATTTCCAACACATCCACCCTCCCCCGTGCAACCCTGTCTATATAGGCCATTCCTCGCAACCATATGATGTTATTGGAACTACCATTCCTTCAAACATCCATTTTTCCTCTACTCTTATTCACATTTACTCTCAACTTTATATATATTTATATATAATTTATTCATATTTTCATTTTACTTTGGTGCTGTTTCCCACATTAGCGAGGTAAAGCAAGGAAACATACGAAAGAATGGCCCAACCCACCCACAAACACGGCCACATAAATACCTATAAATTTCAACGCATACATACATATAAAAACGTACATATTCATACTTGCTGCCTTCATCCATTCCCGTTGCCACCCCTCCACACATGAAATGGCACCCTCCTCCCCCCGCGCAAGGCAGCACTAGGAAAAGACAACAAAGGCCACATTTGTTCACACTCAGTCTCTAGCTGTCATGTGTAATGCACCGAAACCACAGTTCCCTTTCCACATCCAGGCCCAACAGACCTTTCAATGGTTTATCCCATACGCTTCACATGCCCTGGTTCAATCCATTAACGGCAAGTCAACCCCAGTGTACCACATCGTTCCAATTCACTCTACTCCTTGCACGCCTTTCACCCTCCTGAATGTTCAAGCCCCAATCGCTCAAAATCTTTTTCACTCCATCCTTCCACCTCCATTTTGGTCTCCCGCTTCTCTGTGCTCCCTCCACCTCGAACACATATATCCTCTGTCAATCTTTCGTCACTCATTTTCTTATGTCCAAATCATTTCAGCACACACTCTTCTGCTCTCTCAATCACACTTTTTATTTCCACACCTCTCTCATCCTTTCATTACTTGATCAAACCACCTTACATCACACTGTCCTCAAACATTTCATTTCCAACACATCCACCCTCCTCTGTGCAACCCTATATAGGCCATTCCTCGCAACCATATGATGTTATTGGAACTACCATTCCTTCAAACATCCATTTTTCCTCTACTCTTATTCACATTTACTCTCAACTTTATATATAATTTATATATATAATTTATTCATATTTTCATTTTACTTTGGTGGTTTCCCACATTAGCGAGGTAGTGAAAGGAAACATACGAAAGAATGGCCCAACCCACCCACATAAATACCTATACATTTCAATGTATACATACATATATAAACGTACATATTCATACCTGCTGCCTTCATCCATTCCCATTGCCACCCCTCCACACATGAAATGGCACCCTCCTCCCCCCGCGCAAGGCAGCGCTAGGAAAAGACAACAAAGGCCACATTTGTTCACACTCAATCTCTAGCTGTCATGTGTAATGCACCAAAACCACAGCTCCCTTTTCACATCTAGGCCCCACAAAACTTTCCATGGTTTACCCCAGACGCTTCACATGCCCTGGTTCAATCCATTGACAGCACGTTGACCCCAGTATACCACACCATTCTAATTCAATCTATTCCTTGCATGCCTTTCACCCTACTGTATGTTCAGGCCCCGATCGCTTAAAATCTTTTTCACTCTATCCTTCCACTTCCAATTTAGTCTCCCACTTCTCGTTCCCTCCACCTCTGACACATATATCCTTTGTCAATCTTTCCTCATTCCATATACATACATATATAAGTTATTTATTATACTTAATCGCCATCATCCATGTTAGCGAGGTAGTGCAAGGAAACAGACGAGGAATGGCCCAACCCACACACACACTTATACATATATATACAATTCAACCCACACACAAACACATAAATGCCCACACACACACTTGTACATATATATACAATTCAATGTATAAATACACATACATACAGACATACATATTCATACTTGCTGCCTACAGGTACTTGGATAGAATCCAAACCTACGTGAATTTGGCCAATACACTAGCCAATGGACCATCAGGAGACAAAAGTTTACCATCTTAACCACACTTTTTAAAGCCACATCTCTCTCTTGACCTCCTATCATTCACTACATCAAACCACCTCGTACTATATGTTGTCCTCAAGCATTTCCACACATCCATACCTTTCATCCATAGTGCCTTGTTTGGACTACTATACCTTCAAATATATGTTTCTGCCCTTCCAGATAATCTATTGTTCCACACTTTCTTCAATGCTGCCAAAACCTTTGCCCCCTCACCCACCCTATGATTCACTTAAAAGCTTCTCCATGATTCTATTCACAGCTATATCCACCCCTGGGTATCTAAAACACAGTTTCTTCCAATTTTTTTTGCACTAAGACTTGTATCCCAATTAACTAATGACTAACTTCCTAAACCTAATAACCTTGCTCTTATTCACTTTTACTCAACTTCCTTCTTTTACACTTCCTTCACAGCAGTCACCAACTTCTGCAGTTTCACACTCTAAATCTGACAACAGTGTTGTCATCAGTAAACAAAAACAGACTGCACACTCGCCCCTCTCTCCCAGAATCTTGCATTTACTCCCTCTCCTCACCATCCTTCGACAATTTAAAAAGCCATGAAGACACACGAACCAAGCAGCGGACCAGCCTTCACATGGAAACGCCCACTTTCCTCTCATCCCACTCAAATGCCTTTATGTGAAACTGTGATTGAGTTTGGAAGTGTGCAAAAGGAGAAAGTTGGGAGTAAATGTGAATAAGAGCAAGGTAATTAGGTTCAGTAGGGATGAGGGACAAATTAATTGGAAGGTAAGTTAGAATGGAAAAAAATTGGATGAAGTGTTTTAGATATCTGAGAGTGAACTTAGCAGCAAACGGAGCCATGGAAGCAGAAGTGAGTCAAGGGTGGGGGAGGAGGCGAAGATTATGGGAGTGATGAAGAATGTGTGGAAGGAGAGAACGTCATCTCGGAGCAAAAATAGGTATGTTTGAAGGAATTGTAGTTCCAACAACATCATATGGTTGCGAAGCATGGGCTATAGACAGGGTTGTATGGAGGGTGGATGTGTTGGAAATGAACACTTGAGGACTATGCGGCGTAAGGTGGTTTGATCAAGTAAGTAATGACAGGGTAAGAGAGATGTGTGGAAATGAAAAGTGTGTTGAAATGGTTTGGACATATGGGGAGAACTAGTGAAAAAGATTGACAAAGAGGATATGCGTGTCAGAGGTGGAGGAAACAAGGAAAAGCAAGAAACAAAACTGGAGATGGAAGGATGAGGTGAAAAAGATTTTGAGCGATTGGGGCCTGAACATCCAGAAGAGTGAGAGGCTTGCAAGGATTAGAGTGAATTGGTATGATGTGGTATACCAGAGTCAACGTGCTGTCAATGGACTGATGCCAGGGCATGAGAAGCGTCTGGGGTAAACCATGGAAAGGTCTGTGGGGCTGGAGACTGAGTGGGAATGAATGTGGCCTCTTTTGTTTCCCTGTCACTAGCTTGAAGCAGGAGGTAGCTATGCTGCTTCCTGTGGGGGTGGTGTAGTGACATGAATGAATGAAGGCAAGCAACTATGAATATGTACAAGTGTATATATGTGTGTAAGTGTGTACATGTCAATGTGTATATGGGCGTTTATGTATACATATGTGTATACGAGTGGATGGGCCATTCTTCATCCGTTTCCTGGTGCTACCTCGCCAACACAAAAAAAACAGCGATCGCGTATAATTTTATATAAACATATATGGTGTGGGAGGCAAGTTGTTAGAAGCAGTGAAAAGTTTTTATCGAGGATGTAAGGCATGTGTACGTGTAGGAAGAGAAGAAAGTGATTGGTTCTCAGTGAATGTAGCTTTGTGGCAGGGGTGTGTGATGTCTCCATGGCTGTTTAATTTGTTTATGGATGGGGTTATTAGGGAGGTGAATGCAAGAGTTTTGGAAAGAGGGGCAAGTATGCAGTCTGTTGTGGATGAGAGAGCTTGGGAAGCGAGTCAGTTGTTGTTCGCTGATGATACAGCGCTGGTGGCGGATTCATGTAAGAAACTGCAGAAGCTGGTGACAGTTTGGTAAAGTATGTGAAAGAAGAAAGTTAAGAGTAAATGTGAATAAGAGCAAGGTTATTAGATACAGTAGGGTTGAGGGTCAAGTCAATTGGGAGGTAAGTTTGAATGGAGAAAAACTGGAGGAAGTAAAGTGTTTTAGATATCTGGGAGTGGATCTGGCAGTGGATGGAACCATGGAAGCGGAAATTCTGGGAGCCTTGAAGAATGTTTGGAAGTCGAGAACATTATCTCAGAAAGCGAGGCGTGAGCTATGGATAGAGTTGTGCGCAGGAGGGTGTATGTGCTGGAAATGAGATGTTTGAGGACAATATGTGGTGTGAGGTGGTTTGATCAAGTAAGTAATGTAAGGGTAAGAGAGATGTGTGGAAATAAAAAGAGTGTGGTTGAGAGAGCAGAAGAGGGTGTTTTGAAATAGTTTGGTCATATGGAGAGAATGAGTGAGGAAAGATTGAACAAGAGGATATATGTGTCAGAGGTGGAGGGAACGAGGAGAAGAGGGAGACCAAATTGGAGGTGGAAAGATGGAGTGAAAAAGATTTTGAGTGATCGGGGCCTGAACATGCAGGAGGGTGAAAGGCGCGCAAGGAATAGAGTGAATTGGAACGCTGTGGTATACCGGGGTCGACGTGCTGTCAATGGATTGAACCAGGGCATGTGAAGCGTCGGGTAAACCATGGAAAGTTGTGTGGGGCCTGGACATGGAAAGGGAGCTGTGGTTTCGGTGCATTATTACATGACAGCTAGAGACTGAGTGTGAACGAATGTGGCCTTTGTTGTCTTTTCCTAGTGCTACCTCGCACACATGAGGGGGGAGGGGGTTGTTAATCCATGTGTGGCGAGGTGGCGATGGGAACAAATAAAGGCAGACAGTATGAATTATGTACATGTGTATATATGTATATGTCTGTGTATATATAGGTGTACATTGAGATGTATAGGTATGTATATTTGTGTGTGGACGTGTATGTATATACATGTGTATGTAGGCGGGTTGGGCCATTCTTTCGTCTGTTTCCTTGCGCTACCTCGCTACGCGGGAGACAGCGACAAAGCAAAATAAAAAAATAATATATGTATATATATATATATATATATATATATATATATATATATATATATATATATATATATATATATATATTCTATTTAACATACTCGATCGACATTTCCCACATTAGTGAGGTAGTGCCACGAAACATACAAAGACTCACACTAATGCACCTATATACACATGTACATATTCATACTTGCTCACCTTTATCCATTCCCAGCACCACCCCAGAGGAAACATCACCCCGTGACAGCGAGGTAGTGCCAACACACACACACACATATATGTAAATCACCACGAAAGAAAACAAAAACAGGGAGCATTTTTGTTAAATACATCCTCAGAGGATGTCTGAAGATGTATTAAACAAAAGTACTGTTTTCATTTTCTCTTTCCAGTGGAGATTGTTGCACATATCTCTTCATGGGGAAGTGAAGGTTCTCCACAAAGACACACAATATATATATATATATATATATATATATATATATATATATAATATATATATATATATATATATATATATATATATATATATATATAATATATATATATATATATATATTTCCCCTTTTAGAAATTTAAATACAAGGAGGAAAGGGTTTCTAGCCCCACACTCCCACCCCCTTCAGTCACCTTCTACAACACGCAGGGAATATGTGAGAAGTATTCTTTCTCCCCATCCCCAGGATATATATATATATATATATATATATATATATATATATATATATATATATATATATATATATATATATTGCCAGTTTAGGGGCAGATACCAACTTTGAGACATCTTTGAAACTGGTTTGCAACAATAGTGATTGCAAGGAGAATGTTAAGATTGGCAGTGAAATTTGGTCGTAATTCAATGATGAGAGGGGAAGATCACAGAATATGAAATCAACATTAAAGTGGCACCTAGAAATCAGTAAAACCTATGAAAATCATCCTTATATTCCCCTAGCATGTAATCTTTTTCTTAATTCGCCATGTCTTAGTCAAAGTATACCAACTACATTACTGTCTTTTCCTACACACAAGAATGCTCACTATACATTGACTGCTTATGTTAAAATGCACTCATACACACTACACAAACATTACAGTAATTCGATCTGTACAATCCCTTTCAAATACTTTAAAAGTGGAGGTCGGTGGGGCCTGGTAGTGGATACAGGTATCTGCCTTTATTACATTACAAATGACAGCTATAGTGGAAGCAAGTTAATGATGCCATTTCTTCATCAGTTCCTGGTACTACATCACTGACTGGTAAACAGAAAGCAAGTATGAAAGAAAGATTTGAAGTACTAAGTGCAAGGGAAATTAGCTGTCTCAATGGTTCTGCCAATTCCTAGATATGTTCATCAAATAGTCTAATTCATGTTCAGGTTCATATGCTGGTATTTATAAATACAATTCAAAAAAAATCAGTGATATTCCAAGGTTAACTTAGGGAAACCCCTAACTGGAATTCTAACAAATGTAATTTCCCTAACAAATGTTAATTACACTAGAAAACAGTAAAAACAAGATATTGATGACCAGTCCTATCAAGTGCATAATGCACATGGCAGCACACCACCCATGACAACACCAACAGCTAAACCAAGGTATTACATATGCAAATGGAAAACAAGTATTCCCTAAGGTATCAAAGTACACATTGAAAGATATTCTTTAAAGTGAAAAATATATAAAGTCCCCTGAGCAATATGTAACACATTGTACTTGCTATGGTTACATAACCACTGAAGAGAGAGACTTTACACCTCTAATGGATGTATTACACAACCAGTTCAAGTGGTCAATAAACAACGAAACTTAAAAAAATAAATGTTTTTATCACAGATTTCAATCAATACGACACGAAACTTCATTTAGTGATATGGGTGTTATAACCGAGGAAAGAACTCTGGGAACGATATCCTTTTGCACTCGGGAAGAACATTTCACCAGAACCACATATGGAAGCATGAAAGTTACACATGGTACACAAATTGTTCATTCGTACATCCAGTCAAATAACCAGGATCCTTCTGGGTTTCTTACCTCCAACAGACACCTTCAAGCTAAATCAAGTCGATCCCTCCAGACACTAATTGTTGTATGGAAAACTTGTCTAACCAAGAGAGGGCAACGAGACGGACAAATCAACAAGCTGCTGGATCCGTCACAGCAAAAATAGCTTGACCAACGTGGGCTGCACAAAGGGAGGTCGGCAGCCAGCTGACAGCCACGACTTTCTACCTCAAAAGAACTTCCTACGCGTCCGATTCGTATATGCTATTACATACAGCAGGGCAACTTCGCGTTTACACGAACCAAGGCGAATATTCAATCATTATTAATGAATTTGAATGTACTATTTTCCTGATCGTACGTCCGGCAATACCGTAAAAAACTGCCTCCTGGTTGCGGTACCTGGAAAATTATCGTACCATACAACAACTGCCTACATTAATCGTAGAAACTTTTCTTCCACTTTACAATTCATGCTCACGTCCCATAATACCATATTGATACACACAAGTGCTAAGGAAGTGAAACATTCGTTTAAAAAGCTGTCAAAAATTCACAATATGGCGCCGTCCACAGTATTGTCATTGTGGTCATCGAACTGTTTTCCCGGAGATTATTCCACTTGTGAGAAGAGCAGGCGGAAAAGCCTTATTCATATCCCACCCACCATTAATATCCACTAAAACTAAGGCCAATCAGCACTTCAACATTCACATAAGCGACACCAAATACAACAAAAGTAATTGAGGAGTACAAACTCACACGTGTGTTGCCGGGGCGAGGCAGCAGAGAGCGAGAGAGGGCGCGCGCACTCCACACCCGCCAACCACCAAATATGGCCGACTTATTACACCTGACAATCGCCATGCGTCCACGTTTACGAAACTTTAAACCAACATCACCACAACACTTGGAGATTCTTCCGCTCCGTTATGCACAGGTATGTGTCCTGTTACTTTATGGATATATATTGCTCCGTCAAAGGTTACTCCAAGCCCCACATACTTGCGACTGGTTTATTACCGTCAAATGCTATGCCGCAACATATTCGGAGGTGAAAGTTGCTTTTTCCGGGACTTGTACCTATTTGAAACCTAAGAGCAGCTGTCACTAAATGTTTGTTTCCACCTTAAGTACATTATTATTTAAAGCTGAGGAAATTTCGAAATAGCTATAGACATTAATCAAAATTTATACCCCCAGTTAGTATTTTGTGCGAGTGGATCTCGCTTTCGTGGTAGTTAATGATACGGGACGCTGGTACAACCCATTGGCATTTGTATAACAACCTATTAGTGTAAAAGAACACTTCGGTACTCTTTTACTTTTCTCTCGTTCGCATAAGTTGTTGACTGAAATTTTCGGTGACCACAGTCACGAGAAAACTGAAGTCGATCCAGTCATACCTAGCACGGTAGGGGGATATGAAGGCCCTTTCTGCGACGAATATTGGACGCGAGTGATAGTTTAATAAACTGCTGGATGATTTTCATGTGGTGGACATAAACAATGGCAGGTACAGTTTATTTTCTCTGTGATGTTTATAATGTTAGTTATTCAGTTCGTGTTTTACTGGCGATCCTAAGAACAATAGGATGAGCTGCATTTCTGAAATTCCTGTGTGCAGGTACACTTGGTAGGCCACTTAAATGACCTTCATAATGTCACTGGAGAAACATAAGGTATAAAGGAATGAAAAATGCCAAACGCAGTTTCTCACCTCTTGCTAAATTAAAACATACGGTTTATGGTTTACAAAAATACGTATGGTCATCGCAAGACAAGCATTTTGTGTTCCCTTTGTACTGTTGTTTTTGATTTTTTTTTATATATTGAAGGCACCCTAAACTCATTTATCCTATTTTCGGCACATATGTCCCATATCAACCATTTTTCGCGTTACCCCATCCCATATTTATGGTGTTTCGGGAATCCTCTCTCCCACATACTTCCTTATTTTGCAGCACAGTTATCCCATATTACATTCCTTAAACTTTATATATAATATGTGTTACTGTGAGCATATTTAAGTTTTTTTTTTTTAAGTAGGAATACAGGTCCATTGTTCAGTCGCATCAAAACACCGCTGTATGCTTTGCTAAACTACACGTTTCTGTCTCTTAAAAGCTAGTATACTAGTTTCTGACCTGCATCGGATAAAAATTTGAACATCCTTTTTAACGGCATATATGGTTGTGTACCTCGAACATATGTGAATATCCTTCTTAATGGTGTATATGGCCGTGTACCCTGACAGGTTTCCTATGATAATACACTTCCGTTCACTGAGTAACTTGTACCCGTCGATACCGAACTTTAATAATTTCGTACCTTCTTTCATCTATATCTGACAAACTTAACTTCCATCCTCATTGCATCGAGCGATGAATTCTGTCAATACTCAGCGGCGACAGGCTAGGTACCAGACAGTGTTTTAGGCACAACTTAGGTGTTCATGTATGGGTTAGTGTGACCCAGTATTCGAACCAAAATAGGGCGCACAGTGATTGTAACGTAAGGCTATTCATATAGCTGTGGTGCGTTACACTTTAGTATTTGTTGACGAGTGTAATTTGTCGTTATCGTGTTACAAGTTTGACTGAGCTAGGATATCCATCCCTCGCTGTAGTGTTGATTTATAACAGTGTTGGACTCAGGACCTCGTCTTGAGGAGTTTCCTAACTCACACTAACTAGTTACAAACAGTTTCCTGGAATGCCAAGCCTTAGAGCAGTTCTAAAATCATTCCAGATGTTCCAAAATTTGCCAGTTCATGTACTATCATCTGCTGGCCATTTCCCTTATCAAAGGCACATCCTTGAGGTTGTAGAAACGCTTAATTCATATACAGATTTGTCGGGGTAGTACATTTTTTGTGCAGTCAAATGCAGCTTTACCTTTGACGAAGCCCATCGTGCACATACAGGATGTTGATATGGACAGACATTTTGTAGACGATCACAGTCGCCTCCTCCTTCTTTCTAGGCAGCTTACCCATTCTGGAGCCCGGAGTTGATGAGTTCATCTTTTTTTTTTTTTTAAACTCGACCGCCATTTTATGAACACAAGTGCAGCTATTCCTTCCTGTTAATGGAAGCTTGTATCTCTCAAAATTTCTCCTGTTGTTTAACCTGCGTTGCCATCGTAAATGGGACGTCAGCTTGCTCTTACATCTTGACTATCGCGTCGTCAGCTTCCTCCTGTGAACCAGTCGCCACTTACGGACCAGTCACCCCTGTGATACTGGCACCGATGTGGACCAGTCACCTCCCGTGGAGCAAACAAACCACATGAACCAGTCAGTACTAATGGGCCAGTCTTCACCTGTGGACCAGGAATCACCTGTGGTACAGTCACCAACTGTGGGCCAGGAACCACTTGTGAACCACTCAACACCTGTGTACCAGGAACCATCCATGTTTACCCTCTGTGGGCTAGTTATCACCAGTGATAATTCCCCAGTAGACCAGTTACCTCCTGTACGTCAGCTACCCCCTGGGGAACGGCCTAGCCATGTGACTCAATCACCTCTGTGGATCAGGCAGCTCCTGTAGATCAGGACGCCCCCCCCCCCCCCCCTTGTGGATTAACTACCGCTGTGGAGCAGCCAGCCCCTGTGGATGCAACACCCTTGTGGAGCAGCCTGTTTTGTGAATCGGGAACCTCTGTGAATCAGCTACCCCTATGAATCAGCCACCATTGTGGATCAGTATCCCTTTTGGATATCCCTGTGAATCTGCTTCCTCTTGCGAATCAGCCTCGCCTGTAGTTAAACCACCCCTGTATATCGGCCATTTTTTTGTGGATTAGCCACCTTCATGATCGGCCAGCACTGTGGATCAACCATACAGTGAATCGGCAGCGCAGCGCTATGGATCAGTTAACAATTTGAATCTGTGGACCAGCTGACCATTGTGGATCAGCTACCACCTGTGAATCAACCGCCGCCTCTGAATCTGCTAACCCCAACGGATCAGTTATTTCCTGTGGATCAGCTACTCCCTCTGCATAAAGCTGTCACCTGCGGATCTGCTGCCACCTGGGATCTGCTGCCACCTTCGGATCAGTTGCCTACCATGGATCAGCTTCCCTCTGTCGATAAGCAGCAACCAGGGGATCAGCTGCCACTGGTGGATCAGCTGCCCGTAGTGAATCGGCAGTCACCTGTGAATTAGCTGCTACGTCTCGATCAGCTTAATCACCCAGGATCAGCTACAACCTGCGAATTAGCTGCCACCTCTTGATCAGCTGATCACCAAGGATCAGCTACCATCTGCGAATTAGCTGCCACCTCTTGATCAGCTGATCACCAAGGATCAGCTATCACTTGTGAATCAGCTGATCCCTATGGATTAGCTGTACCCTGTATTTCAACCGCCACATGTGGATTAACTCCCACCTCTGGGTCATCCGCCTACTTACGGTACTTATGTTCACCCACCTCGCTATTATGATATAACGAGAGCCAAATATTCGTAGTCGATCTTCGTCTTAAGTGATATTTACTGAGGGAGTCCCACTGCCTCCCTGCCCACGCATACCACGTCATTCCTCTCCCACGTTAAAGCGACGTCGTCGTGTTTCGTTCACACGTCCCTGGTCTTGCCTTATCCCCTGTGCGTCACTTTCTATTGTTTGTTGACTTGCGTTCCGTTTTGTTCCTGGTGTCCAGGCGTCGTATGTCTGGCGTCCGGCTGGTTGAAAGTGACTGCACCAACTCGGCGTATGCCAGACCTGTGAAGTCATCATGTATATTTCTGGTACTTGTCAAGCCTAAGCCCTTTTTCTTCTTATTATTATTTGCTTTATTTGCATTTGGCCTTGCGGCTGCCACAGATCTCCCCCTCCCACTGCAAGTTCTTCAGAAGAATTAGAAGTAAAAAAAAAGAAATCGCTGATTTAGTGACGACCTACCAGTGTTCCTCCACATCCTATGTATTCAAACATACTAGCTTTAGCCAGCTGTCTTCCCCAGTTACCCATTAAATGTGCAGGTTTTTGCATCGCGATGGTCAGTACAAGAACGGATGCTAACGATGCCTTTTCTTTTTTTTTTGTTTTCATGCCTATTCGCTATTTCCTGCGTTAGCGAGGTAGCGTCAAGAACAGCCGATCCCGCCCCTGTTAGTAGCCTTCTACAACACGCAGGGAATTCGTGGCGATGCTGTTTCCCGTGGGAGTGGATGAAGGCAAGCGAGTATGAATATCTACGTGTGTGTGTGTATGCATATGTATATGTGTTTATGTTGAAATCTATTTGTATATGGGCGTGTATGTATATATGGGTGTATATGAGTGGATGTGTCTCTCTTCGTCTGTTTCCTGGCGCTACCACGCTGACGCGGGAAACGGCGATCTAGTATGATAATAATGATATTAATAATAATAATCATAATAATGATGAAAACGATAATAATGTGTATATATAATCTTCCTAATTCACAGACGAATCTTCCAAGCTATCACTGACTCCCCGGTGTACTTGAATTAATAAGATATTTGTCTAAACGGTTTTTGAAGGTATTTATAGCCTTTAGCATTCACTACGTCTGACGGTAACTTATTCCAGTGCTCAACACACCCATAGGAGAAGAAGCCTTTTCCTATGTCCGTATTCCATCTTTTAGCTTTGAGTTTTATTCCATTTGTCCTGGTAACCGTATTTCCTGGTATTTTGAAGAAAAGAAAGATGTTCGTGATTTACTTTATCGATCTTGTCCAGAATTTTGAGCACTTGGATTAAGTCTCCGCTAAGTTTACGTTTTTCAAGGGAGAAGACATTCATCGTTTTAGCCTCTTTTCGTATGCCAGATTTCTAACGGATGGGATTAATTTTGTCGCGTGTCTTTGTACTTGCTCTAATTTTTCCTCGTCGTATTTATAGTTTGAGGACCAAAACTGGCCTGATATTTAAGGTGTGGTCTTACTCGAGAATTATAAAGTGTGAGAATTGTTTTTGGTGTCTTGTAATCTATGTTCCTGGCTATGAAACCACACATTTGGTTGCCTTTTTTTTTTCACTTGCTGTTTGACACTGATGTACTTCATATTGTTGCTAATGACGACACCAAATTCCTTTCTTCATTTACTTTACTTAGAGTTTCCGAATAGTTTGTAGTCGTATCGTATATTCTTGTCTCCAAAGTGAATAACTTTACACTTCATTTGCCATCTATCTGACCACTCTGCTACTAAGTTAAGATCTCTCCGAATCATTTTGCAGTCCCGCCTGTTTACAGCTCGACCTCCTAGTTTAGTATCATCCGCAAATTTGGAGATCTTAGATCTGAGACCGAGTTTTACGTCATTAATGTATATTATGAAAAGAATTGGGTCTAGGACCGACCCCTGTGGCACACCACTCATTACGTCTAACCAGTCTGAGGCTTCGCCGTTTAATACTACACGCTGCTTTCTTCCTGTCAGCCAGTCTCTGATCCATGTACAGAGTTCTTCACCGATTCTGTGTGCTTTGAGTTTATGTAAAAGTCTCATGTGAGGTGATTTTTCGACCCAGCTCTGATAAGTAACATTAAAAAAAAATTCCAGCAAATTTGTCAGGCAGGATCGTCTATCACGGAAACCGTGTTGGTTGTCCGATATAATTTTGTGATCTTTAGAAGCGTAAATTTTTTTTTCTCTTAATCGTATTATCATTTCCATTGTTTTCTGGCTTAAGGCTAATTGGGGGGAGGGGGGGGTAGTTCAAGGCACACTTGTTGTCTCCCCCTCATCCTGCTGATGCCAATTTCTTCCTTATTCCTCCCAATTTCGCAGTGAAATTCGAACAGCAGCCAAGCTTAATTACTGGCACGGAATAGGGATGGAATAGGGTGCTGTCGTCTCCCGATGCGTGTGTCAGGTTTTAAGATTATAATTCTAGTATTTTTGTTTTTTTCTTAAGGGCAGTTGACAGCTATTGACTCGCCACTGCCCTCGTAGCTTAGGAAACCAAGCTTTCTTTTTTTTTTTCTTTTCTTTCCCTCGAAGGTTCTGCGTCATCATGAGGAGTTAGTTGGGCTAGGAGAGGTCATGGGTATGAGGATGTGTGTGTGTGTGTGTGAGGGATCATGAGGAGTTGGGTTAGGCGAGTGATGCTGTGAGGTCATGGGTATGAGGATGTGTGTGTGTGTGTGTGTGTGTGTGTGTGTGTGTGTGTGTGTGTGTGTGTGTGTGTGTTTGTGGTTTTAAGAAACTTCCTGCACCTGACTTCATTCCACGCGACTGGGAGTATATGTGGATTCGATGCTAGGTAATGGAGGGGCTATCTTTTGTCTCATTCGTGGGGGAAAAAAAAGGAGGGGTTCTCTCTCTCTCTCTCTCTCTCTCTCTCTCTCTCTCTCTCTCTCTCTCTCTCTCTCTCTCTCTCTCTTACTCCTTTCGGCCATTTTTGACCTTTTTTTCTTTCCCCCTTTCATTTAGACCACAGATCTTTTGCGAATAAAGCCACTAGACCACAACCACGATGTTTAAGTGGAGGAGACATTCTCTCTCTCTCTCTCTCTCTCTCTCTCTCTCTCTCTCTCTCTCTCTCTCTCTCTCTCTCTCTCTTGGGAGCTGAGGGAGACTTTCGTGTATTCCACGAGTGGCTACGCTGCCCAGGACCCCGCTGCTGGACACCTGTGCGTCACGCGTCGTCCCACTGCGAAATCAAGGGATGCAAACAGCTCTCCACGGACCACTGGGGAGGGAGGGGGTCTCTTGAACGAGGTTCTTCCGTGATAGTGGAAGGTGCACAGACGCTCGCATGGGTTCGTGTGGTGGGTGGAGAAAGACGCACAGAGGTTTCAGAAGGGGAGGGGGGAATGTTGAACTTCGCCTCTTCCTTCGCAAACGCCAGCGAGTTACTGCCTGACCCCCTGTAGTCTCTCCTTACTGCGTGTGGTCGAGCGACGTTTCCTCTGCTCAGAGCACGGATTCGGAGCAAGGATTCGGATCGCAAAGCAAAACAGCAGCAGCACGTTCAAGACAGTGGTTCTAGAGGGCGACAGCTGTTTTGGGCACGTCCGTACTCAGCTGTGGTCGGCGTGGAACTGTCAATAACGGGTTTTTTTTTTTTTTTGAAGTTATAATATCCATTTGGTATCGTACCTTTCGTGGATATAGTTGACCTTCCTATTAGCAAAGCTGATTGTTATCGTCACCTCCCCATTAATACCTGTCAGTTCTCAAAGGACGGAAAGTTTGTTTTCCGTGTACGTAAGTCCCCGGACCAACAGGGTCTCAGACGAGACGACCAGCAGCAAGCAACACAAGTCGCGTTGCTCCTCACGACTGCACATCTTATCTCCACTGTTCAATGTGAACCCGAGTCCACTTCCCACGCAACTAAGTCACCTGTTTGTTGACACAAGTCTCGTTTTCAGTGGGATCTGTCTACCCCTCACCCCCAATGTTATCACCGTAATCTTCACCAGTTCACGTCTCATTTCCAGCCAGTGCCGTAACGCTGACGATTAATACCATTACCATTCCATACCGATCAGCACCAATACTGTTTTCCCATGGTACCTTTCGATTTATCAAGAAAGTCCAGCTGACATATTCGTCCAAAATGTATACACCTCACTGGTACCAATCTGCTATTCAGTCATACCAATCAGTAAACTCAGGCGTACCAATCTGCGATATTTTGGCACATCTCGTCCAATAGCCTAGGCACAGCCTGGGCTGTAGGAGTGAAGACCTCCTTGTGTAGGAGTGAAGACCCCCTGTGCCCGGGCTGTAGGAGTGAAGACCCCTGTGCCCGGGCTGTAGGAGTGAAGACCTCCTTGTGTAGGAGTGAAGACCCCCTGTGCCCGGGCTGTAGGAGTGAAGACCCCCTGTGCCTGGGCTGTAGGAGTGAAGACCCCCTGTGCCCGGGCTGTAGGAGTGAAGACCCCCTGTGCCTGGGATGTAGGAGTGAAGACCCCCTGTGCCCGGGCTGTAGGAGTGAAGACCTCCTTGTGTAGGAGTGAAGACCCCCTGTGCCCGGGCTGTAGGAGTGAAGACACCCTGTGCCCGGGCTGTAGGAGTGAAGACCCCCTGTGCCCGGGCTGTAGGAGTGAAGACCCCCTGAATACTTCATGAGGGATCCACCGATCATGCCAGTCCACATTCTCCATGTGTATAGTTTTATTTTACGTCGACGACTACGACTTTGCTTTCCAATGTTGTCTCTCCTGAAGTGACGTTCTGGCGTTGGGCTGGGTCTGGTATCGACCCCCACGACTATCTCTCTCTCTCTCTCTCTCTCTCTCTCTCTCTCTCTCTCTCTCTCTCTCTCTCTCTCTCTCTCTCTCTCTCACACACACACACACACACACACACACACACACACACAGATCGCGTCACTTTGATTCCTACCCGCTGGACTGTAGTCATATCGAGGCCCTATGTCAATGGGTTCCATCCCTATCACTTGGCATCAACTCAGATTTGAACTCCATCCACGGTGCATGGAAGACTGCGAGTTTGTCTAGGTCCCCTTTTCAAGTTCGTGCAGTCACTGTTTACGTCCCTCGTGGCCTCGGCATCATCAGCAAATACGTCTTGAGTCTGACGTCACTCCTTCTTTCTGGCAAGTCATTTACAGAGATCAAGAAGATCCACGGTCCCCCCCTCCCTCCCTTCCTCCCTCCCGACCCACAATAAGACTCGATGCCTCGGCGCGCCAAAGGGTAACTTCACCCTAGAAAGGCTTCGCTGACGCGCGCCCTCTCTGCATGTGCACGCCTCACACATCTTGTTACGTTGCCAGGAAGAGTGGAGGGTGTCTTTCACGCTGGTGTGGGCCTTCGTCTTCGTCGTTTCTTTAGGTATCCATCTACATCCCATCCCTCCTTTCTTTTCCTTTTCCTTCTCTCTCTCTCTCTCTCTCTCTCTCTCTCTCTCTCTCTCTCTCTCTCTCTCTCTCTCTCTCTCTCTCTCTGCCTTTCACTTCTCGCTTCCATTTTCTCTCTCTCTCTCTCTCTCTCTCTCTCTCTCTCTCTCTCTCCTCTCTCTCTCTCTCTCTCTCTCTCTCTCTCTCTGTTATCATCACTTCAACACTCAAGATTGTGTACCGAGAGAACGCGTCTTCATTAAGAGAAGAGTGATTAACGCCCTTCCTTATCTTCTTACGAAGCCCCGGTCATCATCATCATCATCATCAACATCAGTCTTCGGAATTGTTGTCATGCGTCGGTTGTCATGCGTTCACTGTCACGCCTCGGGTGTCACGCGTTCATCATCGCGTGTCAAACTGTCAAGCCAAGCATGCGTCAGGGTTGACACACGCCGAGTGAATGGAAGGGGGTGTAGTGGTGGCCTGGGGTTAGGTTAAGGGTGGGGGGGGGGTTTGCGATGGAGGCCTTGGGTGTTTAAGGGGTGAGGGGTGTGTGTTGTGGTGGGCCGGAGGGAGAGATAGGAGGCGTTTGCCTCCGCCTGGGGGAGGGAGAGAGAAGGGGTAGGGAAGGGGTCTTTGGCCGGGATGGTCAAGGTGTGGTGCAGGCTATGGGGTTTGGGGTAGCCGTGGGGGGGGGGGGGGGGGTTAGCGGGGGGGGGGGAGACGACTAGACCACTTGGACACCCGTGCAGTTGGCTGAGCGTTGCCAGGTGTCACCAATGCGACGACGACCAAAAACCCCCCTCCACGGACGATGCAATGCCCTCGACTACAGTCGGCCCCAGGGGAGGTGAAGTGGGGTTTGGGGTGGGGTTGGGTGGGGTGGAGTGGAGGGAGGGATGGGGTGGTCTTCCGCAACCCACCGCACGATGATGTAACGATCTTCCAGCGCATTTCGCCACCGGGTGAAAACGCCACAGTGAAAGACGACGGTCGAGTGAGTACCACTCCCTCATGAGTTTATAAATGTCCCACCTCAGTGACGTTAGGTAACTCGGTCGAGTTCATACCATAGCTTATCTGTCGTATTTCTTTTTTTTTTTCCTTTTTTTTTTTTTGTCCTTATCGATGTTACAGTTCATTTGTCGCCTGTGATGGGCGCCCCAGTCTGCAAGTTTATCTAAGTGAACGCGTAGTGGGTAGCTGTTCAATTTCCCTTTTAGCTTTGCGTTGTCAACTTAGTATGGTCACTGAATTTCGGTATTTTATAACAGCTTACTAACTTTTTTTTTCTACGTATTAAGTATGGTCTCTGAATTTCGGCATTTTACAACAGCCCACTAACATTTTTTTTTCTACATATAAAGTATGGTCTTTGAATTTCGGTATTTTACAACGGCTCACCAACATTTTTTGTTCTACATATAAAGTATGGTCTCTGAATTTCGGTATTTTACAACAGCTCACCAACATTTTTTTGTTGTACGTATCAGAATGAATTAGTTCCAACATTGAGTCTCCCCATGACACTCCACTTATTACAGTCTCTCTATTCTCGAGCCTTGACTATTAATGTCTTTGTTCAAAGCCTGTCAACTGATTTCTTAACCACTGAAGTACAACCCCCATTCATATACCATGTGACGGAACTTTTGCTTACAATCCTTGATGCGGAACGTTATCCAGTGCTATCTGAAGATCTAGAAATATGACATCAACAGCTTTTTGCTTTCGTCGTAAAAGAAACGAAGTAAATCTGTCAGACAATGACTTCGTCACTCGACCACTTTTTGCCATCTTCGAAATGGCCTCCACAGATCTCCACATAACCTGAATGGCAGGGGAAAGGCCAGGCCTACCCGCCCGCACGGGGCCACGGAATGCTCTAAATCATCCACTGAACACCACAGTGGAAACTGGGTGTTGTCATGTTGACGTGTGTTCTTCACATGTAAACAACAGATGGGGCATGGGACTCGAACCCACACGCCATCGAAATGATAAAACTAATGATCAAGTTTACGAAAGCTGCCAAAAAGGATTGACTAGGCTAGTAAATAGAACGCCACTAGTTTTGTTATGAACACCGCTAGGCTAAATGACACAAGTTTTTTCCATATCCGACCAGTGCTTATTGTACACCCATTCCCTTTTTCCATTTTCAAGCTACGTCCACATCGTCTTTCATATTACGATGCCATCACAAGCTTGGTCACAGTTGGTCCTGGGAGAGGCAGGAGGAGACGGAGCGGGTATCCGAATGCGCCACCAAGTGTCGGGGGTGCGCATGCCATATCGCTCGTCCTCCCATCGCTGGAACCAGGATTCGGGGCGCCAATGACGCTTTTTTTTTCTCTCTCTCTCTCTCTCTCTTTTATTTACATCGTATAATCTTATGATCACCCTGGTAACACAGGAGAATGCTGCCATTATACAGAGGATGATACTTGGGGATGCAAAAAAAAAAAAAAAAAGAACATTTCGACTGATATTTGACGTATCGTTTAAAAAGACTAACAAAGCGTTGTAGATAAGAAGAAAGAAATTGCTTCCCCTACGAACATTCCTGGACATCTGACGTGTCCTCAGGCAGACTGTGGCTTGTGTGTGTCCCATCTGTTGGATGAGTGTTGGACAACTGCCCTGCTATCAGAAAACTCTGATAAGGATTTCTTAACATACTTTTTTTTTTTTTCGTAGGATAACAACTGATAATGGATTATCACGGCTGGCGACAGTCCGGTAGAAACATTAATAAAATAGATACACACACAATATACATATATATTTTTTTTCTTTTAAACTATTCGCCATTTCCCGCGTTAGCGAGGTAGCGTTAAGAACAGAGGACTGGGCCTTTTTTGGAATATCCTCACCTGGCCCCACTCTGTTCCTTCTTTTGGAAAATTATGAAAAAAAATGAGAGGGGAGGATTTCCAGCCCCCCGCTCCCTCCCCTTTTAGTCGCCTTCTACGACACGCAGGGAATACGTGGGAAGTATTCTTAATCCCCTATCCCCAGGGATGATATATATATATATATATATATATATATATATATATATATATATATATATATATATATATATATATGTATGTATTAGTAACCGACGAGGCACGGACAAAAGTATCCCCCAGTCCAAGTTGGAAAAAAATTGTTGATAGTGGGTTTATCAAAGAGAAAAGATATCTCTAACTGATTAAGTGGACCTCCACAGGTGCTTATAGATCCGGCTCTTTAAAGCATGGAAGGTTATAGGAAGGGAATTCCATACTTTCACTTGACGAGGACAAGACGGGTATCGTAACGGTCAACCCTCGAGTGGTATGTCTTCACACAAATTATGAGAAGCAGCGGCCACCCGCTCGCCGCTGGAACAGACCGAAGTAGCGCACGGAAACGGAGGATCGTAAATCGAGGTGACAGCAGGAGTGAATGATGTGGAGGGCATTTGATTCCACTCAAACTTAGTAAAAGAGAGCAAAGCACTGAATGTTTATGAGAGATCCCTGCAGATATGGAGGGTCCAGAAGAGAAGTTTTTACGGCACATGTATAAGACCCCCCCCCCCCCCCCCCCATCTTTAGGGAGGCAGATTTGGTGATGATCATGATGTGGGGAGTTTTCAGTGCAGAGTTGCATATGTGGTTATGCCTAACAAGTTCAGGCCATTGAGTTGTTATCATGCAGTGTATTGACGGTAGAACGCGGGTGCGATTGAGAGAGAGAGAGAGAGAGAGAGAGAGAGAGAGAGAGAGAGAGAGAGAGAGAGAGAGAGAGAGAGAGAGAGAGAGAAATTGTGATTTTATACAGCTGGATTCAACCAGGTTACGTCTTCCCCATTCGGAATATGATGAACAAGTCCGAGGAAAGTAGAAATGTTCAGAGCAAGAAAAAGAATGGGTATCGGAAAGGAAGGGAAGGGAATTGACAAGTGTAGAGTAGGATCGTCGGCATATGGATGTATAGAGTTAGAGGATGATGGAAGATCATCATTCATGAAGAGAAAAGAAAAGAGGGTTGGCAATAAGACGGAAACCTTGTTGACAGGATAAGTGGGAGAAATCGCTCCATCACCGACAGCCACGATGCAGTGATTGGAGGGTTCATAACGCATCTGAGGAAAAGAAAGAAGCGGAAAAAGTGCAAAAGGATGGAAGCTGGTGAAGCAAAGATTTGTGACACATTCTATCACATATTTCAGGTGATGTGTCGAGACACACGACAGAAGATTTGACCAATAATTTCGAGACAAGAGGACCCCGAGATGGGCCGCACAGTCGTCCTGGTGATCTGAAAGAAGGTGAATTAGAGTCTTGCGTATTTAAGAAAGTGATGATTGAGAAAGGTTTTGAAAACTTTGGATATAGATAGCGGGAGGGTTCGACTCGAGCTAGTTAGAACTTGGGTTGGTTAGAACTGTCTTCTTTCGTAAAGATGGGTTTGGTTCAAGAAAGGGTTCCTGCAAGGAAGGAAAGGTGTGGGTATTAGGCAGAGGCAAAAGGAGCGAGTAAGTGTAGGAGGTAGCTGAAAGGCACACGCTCCTCTATAATGTGAGGAGGTGTGCCATCTGGTGCATGTACCTTGCTACCCCTTTGTAGCTGGGAGTGAAGTGGGAGGGCCTTGCGTGAGAAGTATGTGGGAAAGGGAATAGGTTTGGTTTGCGGAGGTGGAGGCTGGGGAGGAGGAACTCAGTCAAATCAAGGGATAGATTACATATCCCAAAAAAAGGGGGTAGGGGGCAGTATCATCGAGAGAGTTTGGTCGATCAAAGAGAAAGGTCGTGTTACAATAATTGTTCGAGATGCTTTTGGTGAAGGTCGAGGGAGACCTATTAGTTGGAAGGAGACGTTCTTCTTATGACAATGTGCTCGACACGGTGACTCTGGTTGCGAACAGAAGTGGGAAACGGAATAAGAAGTTAGACGAAGGAAAGTGTTTTGTGGCCCAGTACGTTCGTCCCTCGTGTGACAAGCTCCAGGGGAAGCCTGCTCAAACTACGACCAAAGGGATGAAAGTTTAGTAGACGAAATAATAGTCCGGGGATATAGGGGTTGAGGGGAACACAGTGTTGCTCGCTTCGGGGCCGAAGCGGTGCACTTTGCTAATATCGCAGGGGCTGAAGGGAACACCCTGCTGCCAGCTTTGAGGCTGAAGTAAACACTTTACTGCCAGCTTCGGGGCTGAAGCCCACACCCTGCTGCCAGATTCGGGGCAGAAGTGGACACCCCGCTGCCAGATTCGGGGCAGAAGTGGACACCCCGCTGCCAGATTCGGGGCAGAAGTGGACACCCCGCTGCCAGCTTTGGTTTCACACTATTTTTCGATCTGGTGGTCCTATCTAACGGGAACCCAGAGGGTAACATTTTGAAATAAGTGAAGAGGGCAACATTTAGAAATGAGTGAACCTCACTGGGGAAAAAGAAGAAATCTTACTCTGTAACTTTATAGAGTGTATTGCTCTTCCACGTTAAAAATGCATGATGGTCACCAACCACTTGGATCTGGGGGCATCTGGAGGGTCTGGTCGGCAAAGTTGAGGAAAAGAAGCGTTGCATAAGTTGTTGGTGATTTTTCTGGTTAAGGTCCAAAGAGACTTATCACTCGAAGGCGACTTTCTTTTTTATGCTACTGTGCTAATATAATCATTCTTGAATCCACATGTAAAAAAAAGATATGTGGTCAGGATGATCACTGCGTGTTAGGTTTGTATAAACTATTCTGAAGGGTTCCTGGGTATCAGTCTTACATGGCGTTGATGGGGTTGTGCTTCGGTGGGTGGGAAATTGCTTGACTGGCCGTAAACAAAGAGTTGTATTTGATCGTCAGGCCTCAGAATGGTTCGACGTAACAAGTGGAGTGCCACAAGGATCAGTCTTGGGGCCGATTCTCTTTCTCATGTACATTAATGGTACTACTGACGATGGGTTGCGTTTCAAGATATCAAAACTCGCTGAAGGTAACAAAGGTGGGGAGTAAATCAACAAATGCGAACTTGAACCTCTGCAGCCTCACGATGACAGTGACAAATTGATGGGCTTGGCTCGTGGGTGGCAGATGAATTTGGATATCGATAAGCTTGACGTATCGGTTGTCCAAACGAAAAGGCAAGCTACAGTGTGAATTCTCTTGAACCGCAGAAGGAAAAGGAGGAAAAGGACTCGGGCGTAATAGTCTCCGGTGACCTAAGTCCATGCAAGCTGTGCGTACACAGCAGCAGTGGAACAGAATTCTTGGATTCATAGATAGCGCCATCAAACTCGAAGTCCAGGGAAATCATCCTTACTCTTTGCTATTCAGTTCGTCCCCATCTTGAATATTGTGTCCAGTTTTGGTCACCCTACCTAAAAGAAGTATATAGAGTGATTGGAGAGAGTGCGACGTAGAGCCCCCAAGACGATACCCGGGATGAGAAACATGTGCGTGCGTGCGACAGGTGATGAAACAGCTTGAATCTGCTGCTCGGTTTAGAAAAGAGAAGGTGAAGAGGTGATCTAATACAAGGATTCAAAATTATCAAAGGTTTTGATACTCTTGATCCATCAAGTCACTCAGGACTTAGTTCGTTGGATTCACTCTCAGTAAATGGGGTACAAACTCGTGTGCAAACACCTTACCCGTCTCCCAACTTCACAGTAATGCCGTGAGCTTCTTAGTGGTACTATACCCAATGTTTATCGCCGAAACAAAGCTTTATTTGCAGCAACATTCATTCCCTACTTACATCATTCAGCTAATCTCTCCGAAACTGTGGAAAGTCGTGACCTCAAATAAGACGGCGATCTGTGAACTGTTTCTATCTTTATTGGTTTCAAAGTCGTACAATGTGTATTTCTTGTGCTGTGCTTAATTTCTATGAACATCTCAGACATTCAGTTTCCCTCCTTTTTTTATAGACTGCATAAAAAAGTAAAATCAGGTTATAAGGCATCTTCAATACACCCTTGGCACCACCAGTAGCTTTCAGTCATAGTAGCCTTTCCTACTTTTGCGTCTCCTCAACCATCCGTTCCCCCATAATATAGCGTGTCTCTCCTTGTTTTGCAGATATCATTCCGGCCTCTGCTCTCGTGGAGTATCTGAGGGTATTCTGGCCCCCGATACCAGCAGCAAGCAACTATTCAGGGACCAGACCATAAGAAAAGGATTTAGATTGAATCCCTGCCGATTCTTCCCATTAGTTGTGTGTGGTGTGTGTGTGTGTGTGTGTGTGTGTGTGTGTGTGCGCGCAGAGACGAACTACAGTCGGATCGTCCGGTATGATACTTTCCTTGTTGAGCTGGGATGCGAACCCGCGACACTCTCCTCATTTCGTCTTTCCACTTTCTGCGCCAGTAGGTATCTACCCTGGCTGTCACACCGGTTACCCAACCTGGCTGTAATACCAGGTACTTACCTTGGTTGCAACACCAGATACCTACCTTACTCGTACCACCAGGTACCTACAAGCAGAGATCTGAACCATTATTAAACTACATATCAAAGTCATATTTCAAGTACCTCAATCAAACATGCTGTGATTTCATCATTTCACGACAAATTACAAGAAGAAAAGCTAAGGTTGGTACCTAATGTTGGGGTTCATTACATAGAGAAGGAATGAACCGAACTTTGTAAGTAATATGGACTATCTTTCATATCATGAGTGTGCGTGGAATGTTGATCAATCTCGAACACATTAAAACACTGGGTTCGACGTTCTGCCTGGCACCTGCATCTGTCCCCAGCCTTTGTGTGATTTGGACGGTCGGCTTCGGGTCCAGGCTGTAGACTCGGGTCGAGCGTTAAAGTGCTTTGGGCGATCGGCCGCTGATCCAGACTGCAAGAGAACGGCCTCAGATCCAACTTAAACGAAAGGCCTAACTTACCCAGATTTCCTTTTCTGTAGTGTTGCGACCTGGACGGTACTCCGGGCAAGATGAGGGAAGGACCAACATGAAGAAAGTGGAAAAGAGCAGAAGCGCTTGGTTTAGACCCTCACTGACATAATCTAAACACCATCCCACATAGCCCGGAAGCATCCGCCACTTACATACAAGGAGTAACGTATAACCAGTAACAAAAAAAAAAAAAAAATGATAATGATATGCGTCGCAAGTAAGTCTGGACTCCTACCGCCGTGCTGTGATTCCCACAAAATCGATCCTTTGCCTTGAGCTGACGTGGTTTGATAAAGAGGATAACATCGCGAGCTGTTGCTTCACCGTCCACTCTGGCTGCCTAGATTATCGAGTCTTTAGTCCAAGTGCCTCACCTGCAACCTCTTCTTACTCTCCTTCATACACACAGCTGGATTTGCCTTTGCTCGAGTTACATACCGTCAGACCTGAACGTCGAAGTAGCCCTTTTCTTGCTCGTCCATCATGGACCTGCAGGACGTGGTGAGTCGCCTCACAAGGTACCTACCTAGCCGGTACGCGGGTCACTCGCGGGCCGGGCGGGCCTGGAAGGCGGTGAGGATGGCTCACCTTGCCAGCTTTGTGGCCCTGTTGCTCCTCCTAGCATCAGTGTTGTTCGTCAGGTCAGACCGACATGGGCTGACTCTTCTGCAAGACGACGCCTCCCGCCACTACCTTGGCGCTGCTGCCCACGCCTCCACACGCCCTCGCCACCGACCAGGTGTGGCACGCCCTTCGGCAGGTGGTGTCCTCGGCTCTCCTTCAGCAGAACGTCACGCACAATGGGACACTGAAGGGTGTGGTGTCGCTCAGACAGTTCAGGTCCAGGTTGGACTCGACAGAGCCTTTCTTCCCAAACTGTGACTTTCGTCTGCTGGACCGAGGAGATCGTGAGGCTCCAGCCCACGCCTCTCGCACGAGCGGTTGGCGTTACTCCGCCGTGGGGCTGACCTCGTCCTCGGCCGGCCGCTGGTGTACCTACCCTCCCGAGGGTTATAACATCTACCTTGGGGACCTGTCTGTCGGACTCTCACCGGTCACCCTCACTTCCCACCGGTCGGGTAGCTCGTCCATAAAGCCGCCACAGACGACCGGCCAAGCAGGCCACAGAGAAAAGACGGACACTATGACGAGACATAAGGACCGGCAGGAGACGACGACGACGGCAAAAAGTAACGTGAAGAAAACCGGGATCGGCCGTCCCAGCACGGAGACGGTGGCGCGGGAGGGCCTCCACTCGCTGGACGAGCTGGAGAGCCACGCCTGGATCGACAGCAACACCCGCGCTGTGCTCCTCACCGTGGCTGTGGTGGAGCCCGGCACTGCCACAGCCGCCACTATCGCAATCATTTTTGAACATTTTGGAGGCTCGAGGAGGACTGCTGAGGGTGGCGGAGAGACGTGGTGGGTCTCGCACTCGACGTCGTCTGTGGACCTGAAGTACAACGTGAAAAAACTCGTCCTTCTGATCATGTTCCTAGTCGTCCATATTTTTGTGGTGATTCACGAGTTGGAGATATCGGTGGTGTCCGTCTCCGTGGCCTACGTGATGCAAGCGCTCGGTGAGGTCGTCCGGCGGTGTGCGTCGAGGGCTACCGTCCTCAACCTGGTCATCCTAGCCCTTCACATCTGCCTTGTACTCTTCTCCTTCAGGATCTCCGCTGCCAGTCGCCACGAGTTCAACAAAGTCGCTGTGGCTTTCAAGTTAGCATTCAGTCCCGACGTGGTAAGGAACGATACCTTGTTGTATGATATATATTATCATGAGCGACTTGGTCACTGGCATCTGACTGGGGGGGTCCAAAGCCAGCCAGGGTTTGGCCGGAGTAACTCGCACAATGTGGAGGACACCGCACCAGGAAAAGATCATTTCGGCCATGGGTCACAAAGCGGTGAAGAAGGTAGGCAACATTTCTTCGGCGAAGGTAATGGGACTATCGCTGGCGACGGAGGTGGGACAGATTTCTTCGGTGAAGGTCATGGGTTACACGGCGGTGACGAAGACGGCAATTTCTTAGGCGGAGTGGAAGATAAATTAGACCTTGGGGATGGAGGCAGTTTCTTCTCAAGTAATGAAACTCTGGAGTTATTCCCAGTGGAGAAGCGAAAATCACGTCCACAGTCATCATGGCCCCCCGAGTACAACACCCAAATTCTCAGGGTCAGGTTTGGCCCAATAATCCACTGGAATGATGTATGCATCGTCCTGCTAACGGCTGAAGTGTTGCTGTACCTGACGAAGCTCTCTGTCTTCGAGGACTACTGCGGCGCAGCCTTGAGGACGGTGATGAAGACCCTGCAGCTTGGGTCCCTCGGTGTCCTCGCAACCCTGGCACTTCTGCTGAGTCTCCTTACAGCGGCGGCGTACGTGATTCACACCCATGACGGCGGCGAAGACGGGAGAAACTGCTTCACCTTCCTCACACTGCTGAAGGCGACGCTGAGTTACTGTTTGAGTCTGGACGACTCTTGGTCGGATGGGTGTGGTTCGCCCTCTCGGCTGCTGGAGACGCTAGGCGTAGTGATGGTGTTGGTGGGGGCGATATCGGCCATTGTGGTTTTCAGGGTGGTCGCCTCAAGACAAAGGGCGTCTTCTCCTTCAGTCTTCTCAGGAGCGTCACGTCTTTGATGGCCAATCCATCCAAACCTTAAAAAAAGCATGTAACCTTTGATTTTTACCTTCATCAAAAACTATGGCTTGTGCCCTAAAGCTCAGGGTACTTGTTAATGTACAAATACGAACAGCTAATTTTGAAAGGATTACCAGTTCTGTATTATCATTTTTTAAGCATCCAAATTACGAACTTAAAGCTAAGTATGACCATCTTTTTGAATCGAGGTTAACTGTATTTCTGTACTAACTTGCCGTATAAACATTTAACACAATCATCTGAATTATGTAAACCATTAATAACTTTGTCAATATCGTTTTATTTTCTTTTTCTTTTGTGTGTGTTTAACTTTTTCTCTTACGGCGTATGAGATCTGATTCTTAAAGATGATTAATTTAAACTGCCACGTTTAGGTGGTCAGGTCAGAGTAAATATTTCAGAGTAAATATTTCTCAAAAATAGTTTGTAGAATAGAAAGAAAAAAAAAAGACTGCGTAAAAATGATTTCCCAAAAATAGGTTGTAAAAAAAAAAAAAAAAGTCGCTCTAAAACAAATATTCGAAGTTTTACTCGCAAAATGTTGAACAATTTTCCGCCGGGCCGAGGTTCTGTGTGATATTACTTTTTGCACAAGAATACCGTTAAATGATTTCCATATTTTTGCCCTAAATAAATCCATGGTATTACGCACCGACTTTAACCAATTATGTGGAAAATCTACCCCCAAAATAGGGGGGACTTTCCAAAAACCAGTGCGCTGCATGTAATGATTGACATTCGACAAATAATAGCCTTTGATCGTGTTAATCTTAACAACGTTTTCCAGCACCGCTTGTGTGATCGCGTAATGGCCGCCCAACGATCAATAAGCATTTAAAATGTGTAAAAGTAACTTAAAAGCGAGAGAAGTTTATCAAAACACAAGAACGAAAAGTAAACAGCAAAGTTTTTAGTTGACTAGAAAGGTTGTTCCTATGAGGTGTCTCTGTCGTCTGCCGTACAGCAAAGTAACTGGCAACGAAATTACAGCGGATGAAGGACATCAAAAACAAAAAAAAAAAGTATTGAATTTCATGGGCAAACGTAATTTTTTTTGGTGTTGATATGAGTCAGGTTACGTTGCAAGGTAAACCTTTTTTTTTTATGAGTGGCAAAAGATATGAAACTGCAGGTATGGATTTTATCATATAATTCTTTAAAGTTCTAGGAAACAAGTAAATGATGTTTCGTAGCCAAAATTTGAACTGTTTTAAGTTATATGGAAGATGAATTTGCAGGTCGCGTCTGTTATCGGTTCACAACTCGAGCAGAATCCAACCTAACGTTGTGTGTGTGTGTGTCATCCCGTTCACTTCTCTTGATGTAGGGAATTAACTCTTATTAAGTTCCACAGGCGTCGAGTTTTCTTTTTTTTTTTCAGGTTATGGGCAAGTTTTAAAGTTGAAGGTTGCGGTGACGACTTCCCACGGCGAAGACAACGAATGCCCTTGGTCATAACTTGTCGTCTGTGTATAGCATATAAAAGCTACACGGGCGACGAGTTATGTGACCGAGGTTCATGCTGAAAGTTATAATATGACTTGGGCAACGATGGACGAAATGGTCCCGAGTGACTGCCGTGCTGCATATTCGACCCAGTGAAGGTTAAGAACAATGCTGCAAAAGCCAAATAGTTATGGATAATGCATTTTACACACTCCGAAACAACAATGTAAATCATTTTCCAGAAATAAGTTGTGGTAATTGATGAAATGGGACTAGTTTTTTGAAGTGATGAAGAGGTTTCGTTGATTACATTTGTCTTGTATGTTTCAGGCTTGACATGTTTTCGTGCTTGCTAAATTTTGAAAGAGAGTTTGCACGTGTTCCCGTGACTCTTTAATGTTAATAAATATATGTATACATTAAATATATTATATATTCCCTTGCTCAAATGTTATCAGAAAGGCCATATGGCTTCCCTTGATTAATGACATGTTTACAAAGAATCAGATTACGTTCCTGTGAGTTTTAAATGTTAATATAGATACTGTATATGTTCCCGTGATGGTTCAAATGTTAGCAGAAGGGGTATGTGGGTCCCCGTAATTGTTAAACGTAAGTACAGATTTTGCATATTTTCCTGTGAGTGTTTTACAAGTTAACACAGAGGTTGTATGGGATTCTCTGATTGTTAAATGTTAATGGAAAATCTGCAAAATCGTTCTTGTGTGAGTGTCAAGTGTGCTTAGGTAGCACTCTCAGATTGCGACTCGAGTGCAGATAGATACACTAGCCTAGCCAGCAAAGTGTGATTAAGCTAACGAGTTAGGTGCACCAGGTTAGCGAGTTAAGTGTCTGTCAGTCAAGTATTGTTAGGTAAACGAGTCCAGAGACTGGTTTAGGAATGCTGGCGATCCAGCCATGCTACGCTAGCAAGTGGGGGTAAAGCTAGGGTAGTGAGCCAAGTCTGGCAGGGGGGTAGCGAGTCAAATGCAGCTCGGTTAGTAAGCCTGGTCCATTTATGCTAGCAAGCCAAGTCTAGGTAAGGTAACAAGTCAGTTCCGACTAGCCTACCGAGCCAAGTCCTGCTTGGCAAGCGGTTCAAGTGAACGTAGGCTAGTGAGTGAAGTCGTCGTGTTAGGTATGAGGGAGTGGTGGCGGCAGAGGGAGTGCTGGTCTGCTGCCTCGTGTAATGACTTCAATTTACTGACGGGAATACTCGGCCGGGCGTCCAGCCAGATTGCCTTCCACACAGGCGGGAGATTGACTCGCCGGAGGTAGACTGGTCGGATGATAAAATATCTGCGGAGTCATATTTTGTTTTGTTTTTTTTCATTCTCGACATAGACGAGGTGGATTGCAATTAATAAGAGAGAGAGAGAGGTTAGGGGGTGAGGGAGAAAGGTGATGATTACTCCTTGATGAAATACAATATACTTTCTACGTATCTTTCTCATGAAACCATCCTGCCAGGCTGGGAACTTGCGAGGGACATAATATACGTTATTTCTTGCACTGATGGAGCCTCTGATCATCAAACCAATTCCTGGCTGTTGGAGAGAGAGAGCTTACACTTTTTTTTTCTATATCTTTTTTTCTCGTAGCTCAGTTGAGAGTTTAGACTATAGTGAGTTTTAGATTTTACACATTTGTTGGAACTATATGATGCTAATATAGCGGGGACCAGCCATCTATCCATTGTGGTGAGTGACTGGTGTGAACCGCATTGTAAAGACGAAGGTATTTATTTCAGAAATCAGGAACCAGCTGATGATGGCCACCAGCAACCTTACGTTGCCACTGCTGCTGTTTTGTTGATGCTGCAACGCGGAGCTATAGTTCAAATTGCTGATTCACTTAGCTGTATTCTCTTTACCAAGGAGCGCGTTCGGGAGTAGGCTGTTCTATCGTTGATAGGCTGTCCTATGCCGATCAGCCTCATCCCTTATACAGTTGCTACATTCAGCATACATCAGCCACATCCCGTAGACCGTAGACCCATTCTTTATACACCAACCACATCCTTTATACAGTTACCTCGCTCATTAAACACTTGCCATGTCCCTTATAAAATCATCTCTAAAACATAAGTGCTACATCCCTTATGAATCTTATAATTCATAAATGCAACAACCGTATCCCTTACATATATCCTCTGTTGGTTTAAACATACATCATCCTTTATATAGATGCCAAATCCTTTATACAATTACTCCATTCATTGTAAGCTGCTGTATTCCTTTTACAGCTGATACATGCCGAATACAGATGCATTATACATTATGCAACCGACAGATCTCGTGTACAGCTGCCACATCCTATAATACACTTGCACACTGGACATTCCTTGAACGGTTGCCGTGTTCCTTATACAGCTGTCGCATACCGTAATACAAGACCTGCACATCCGTGAACAGTTGTCATACACCATGATACAGCTGATATTGACTGGCTGCCATATCCCATAATACAGCTGACACATCCCTTGAACAGTCATCATATCCCATTACACAGCTGATACATCCCTTGAACAGTTGCCATGGCCCCTACGACAACTGCATTTTCCTTGAGCAGTTGCCATATCTCCATAATACGCGGCCATATCAATTGAACAGTTGCCATTTACCACAATACATCTTTATATCCCTTAAATAGTTGCCAAATACCATAATATAGCTGCATATCCCTTGAAACAGTTGCCACATCCCATACATATCTGCCATATCATTTACGCTTCGACACCTGCCACATCATCAACATACTGTCCAATCTTCTATGACGCAGCTACTTCCTGTATAACGATGCTACATCTACACACATGCCATACTCCTTACGCACTTTCACTTTCCCCCCGCGAGCTAGGCTGGAGGAGACCGCCTCGTCGCTCGAAATCGCCAACCTCGGCTGTTTAGGGCCAAGGTTCTCTGGCAACCTCTATCATCACATACATGCATTCCAGCCTAAGGCAAGTCTCTAGCTATCGACCAGCCACCGAGGGAAGGATGAATGCCAGGGTTAGGTGTGGACCGACTGCCGCGCTAAGGATCCTGACTCGAACGGGCGTGCCTATGTTGACTCGAGTCAGTAATGCAAACCGCTACACCACAGAGACCAATATGTTATCATTTTATATAATATATATATATATATATATATATATATATATATATATATATATATATATATATATATATATTTTTTTTTTTTTTTTTTTTTTTTTTTTTTTTATACCTCGTCGCTGTCTCCCGCGTTTGCGAGGTAGCGCAAGGAAACAGACGAAAGAAATGGCCCAACCCCCTCCATACACATGTACATACATACGTCCACACACGCAAATATACATACCTACACAGCTTTCCATGGTTTACCCCGGACGCTTCACATGCCTTGATTCAATCCACTGACAGCACGTCAACCCCTGTATACCACATCGCTCCAATTCACTCTATTCCTTGCCCTCCTTTCACCCTCCTGCATGTTCAGGCCCCGATCACACAAAATCCTTTTCACTCCATCTTTCCACCTCCAATTTGGTCTCCCTCTTCTCCTTGTTCCCTCCACCTCCGACACATATATCCTCTTGGTCAATCTTTCCTCACTCATTCTCTCCATGTGCCCAAACCACTTCAAAACACCCTCTTCTGCTCTCTCAACCACGCTCTTTTTATTTCCACACATCTCTCTTACCCTTACGTTACTTACTCGATCAAACCACCTCACACCACACATTGTCCTCAAACATCTCATTTCCAGCACATCCATCCTCCTGCGCACAACTCTATCCATAGCCCACGCCTCGCAACCATACAACATTGTTGGAACCACTATTCCTTCAAACATACCCATTTTTGCTTTCCGGGATAATGTTCTCGACTTCCACACATTTTTCAAGGCTCCCAAAATTTTTGCCCCCTCCCCCACCCTATGATCCACTTCCGCTTCCATGGTTCCATCCGCTGACAGATCCACTCCCAGATATCTAAAACACTTCACTTCCTCCAGTTTTTCTCCATTCAAACTCACCTCCCAATTGACTTGACCCTCAACCCTACTGTACCTAATAACCTTGCTCTTATTCACATTTACTCTTAACTTTCTTCTTCCACACACTTTACCAAACTCCGTCACCAGCTTCTGCAGTTTCTCACATGAATCCGCCACCAGCGCTGTATCATCAGCGAACAACAACTGACTCACTTCCCAAGCTCTCTCATCCCCAACAGACTTCATACTTGCCCCTCTTTCCAAGACTCTTGCATTTACCTCCCTAACAACCCCATCCATAAACAAATTAAACAACCATGGAGACATCACACACCCCTGCCGCAAACCTACATTCACTGAGAACCAATCACTTTCCTCTCTTCCTACACGTACACATGCCTTACATCCTCGATAAAAACTTTTCACTGCTTCTAACAACTTGCCTCCCACACCATATATATATATATATATATATATATATATATTATATATTCCTAAGAGTCCATTGGGAAAATTAAACAAGTTCCCAAGTGCACTTTCGTGTAATAATCACATCATCAGGGGAGACACAAGAGAGAAATATATGTCAGTTGATATACAACGAAGAGACGTAGCCAGGACGCCATTTGGTAAACATGCGATTGACTAAGAGGGAAGAGTTTTACACTCATGTTACCCTGTCTTGTGATAGTTTATATATGTGTACCACGTCTTTACCCATAAGCCAGGTGTGTTGGTAATTACCTTTATAATCACTTATTTGTACTGTATGGTGAGGGGGCCCCCAACTCTTGAATATTACCATTCATCTTAGATTTCTGTATGGTATGTGCATTAGGTATGTCCAGTCATTTTATTCGGCTCATCCGCCGCTGTTATTAGCAAAGAAGTACTTCCTCGCATATTTTTCAACAAGTTTCGTGCTTAATTTCATGCTCTGTCCTTTGGCGGTTCTTCCCCCATCATCTCTCGAAGAATCGTCGCTGTTACGTCATCGACTTGTTTTAAAGATTAGCGGATTGTGATCATATCACCCCTCACTCTTCTCTCTGCCAAGGTGGGAGAATTTTTAGTCTCTGTCAGTAACTCATCTTTCCTATGCTAGTAACATAATTGCTTTCCATTGAACCTTTGGGTACGGTAATCAAACTTAAGAATGATATTCTAGTTTTGGCTTTGTGTATAATGCGAACAGCTTGCTGAATACTTCCTGATCCATGAACTTGATCGCAGTTCCATTTTTGCTGTTGTAAGCTGGTCTCTTCTCAACTATTCACTAAATGGAACCATAACGACAGGTTTAAAAGGACTTTGACTTTTATCTCAATCCCACACTGTTGGCTTCTCTGCTAGATGGCGTAGTAAACATACGAAGAAATACTGTGTTTTTGAGGAGTAAAAAGGAAAATATAATTCTCGTGTTTGGGAAATATAAGCCATCGTTCCATGTTGTGTCTCCGAACAATGTTACATACACACAAATACTGTCTTCCAACATCAAGCCGCATGGGTTAACTATCACATCCTTGACATTTCGTCTTGATTCATTTCTACAAGTTTCGAGGACTTTAATACCATCCAAATGGATGCGACATGCGACGGTTCTTAAGCTGTTATGAACTGACAGATACGTCATGGGAATCAACTTGGTGTTTCTGGTGTTCCCCGTTTTAGTGAGGTCCACTCGGTCTCCATTAAACATGCCTCGTCTTCGTTAGAATCAATTAGTCCGGTTTAGATCATCCGATAATCAAATAGGGTCAACCGTGCTTAAACAGTCGTGTCTCTGTGAAGAGCGAATTCCTAACCGTTCGTTGCCCCGACACCAATTTCTTGACACGATCCAACTAATGTCCCACTGGATTTTTGTTGTTCTGCGACTTCGTGTTTCCGCGGGCCAAAGGAGTACTTCCTTTCATCCCACTCCATATGCTGAGGCATGAAGAGAGAGGGGGCCCACTGTCTCCAGCCACTTTGTATGACAGGCTCTTAAAATTCTTCTGGCGGAAAATCGCGCGGTTACTGCAAGGTCAGCCTTCTCCACCACTTTTACCTGGTGTTGCCCATTGAAATTCATGTTGACTTTTTATTCTCTGCCTTCTCAAAGCTCAGCTATGATTTATATGAAGCAAAGTCTGCTTAAAATCTCGTGCGTATTGCCAGTTTTCTTTCAAAATATCCAAAATACATATGTTTTTTTCTTTTTTAAGTACGTTGCCTTAGTCGTACGTTTGGCAAAACGTCAGTAGTTGAAGTACCGTGGTAGAGTCTCGTACCGGAAGCCTTGTATGGGGGTAACATTCGATAGTGCAAACCTGTTGCTTGCTGTACCGTCTGTACCACGTGAGTAAGGTACTCAAAACGTTATCATTAAATGCACGCGCAAGGCACCGGTCCAATTAGAAGACATCTAACAAACTGAATGATAAGTGGAGTGAAGAGTGGATATTAATCAGTGTTATAATAGAAATCTTCTTCACGACCTGGTTACGCAGACTATAAGTTCAGTTTTGACCAATTGGAAAATAGATGTAGAAGATGATTGCGTGAGTCCATGTGAAATGGATGAATCAGTGCTGAGAGCTGCCAGGATCTGATTGCTGTCAACAATTTGGTGAACGACTTTGAAATTCATTGACACTCAGCCAGTTGCATCCGTTGGTAAGTAAACCATCCGCATCAACATATCTAATCACTTGTATGATATTGAAAACTATGATAATCAACCCAAAGAACATTGTTACTGACAACCAGTCAGAGTGTGGTAATAGATGATTTGCGTGATAGTACGGTGTCTATTTCAACATAGGCTGTGATATTCATTTGCATGACAGTATTGTCTGTCAGGTTTTAGTCACTTCAAACGTAACAATGACAGTATTGTACTCGATCCCATGGTAGTCAAGCCTGGATTCCGTAAGGTTACGTATGGTTTACTTGTGTTATCAACATGTGTGGTGATTTGCATGTGTAAATAACATCAGTTAATTTAACCGACAGAGTGAATATATAATTTCATGACCACAAACTTGGTGTTGACGGCACTAGGCCATAGAAATCTAGGTAAACTTGAGTATACTAGGCCAGAGATATCTCCCCTAGCTTGACGGAACTAGGCCAGAGACTTAGCATAATTGGATGGAACTGGGGCAGACTAGACCTAGCATAGCAAAGACTTTGTAGCATAGCCTGACAGTATTAAGCCATTGTGTAGCGACCCACTGTCGCTATACACCTAACACAGTTTTACTGAACTTGGCCAGACCCCCATACCCTACCTTGATGGAACTAGGCCAGACATGAAATTGAAATTTTACGACAAATTTTGATCCAGTTTGACGAAGATAATCTTAAGTTTGACTCCCTAGCCTGTGACTTTTGATCTAAATGGTAGAACTAGTTCAGAAATATATTACGACGAATTATTCTAATGAAGTGAGTGACTTCTAATTAAGCCTTGCTTGACGGAACTATCAAATTCAATTTGTGTCGGAACTTGATCAGAAAGTAGTTTGACGACCAAGCCTTACCCATGTTCAATAGGGTTACGATTGTTACGTAAATCTTACGTTACCTGGACTTTTCTGCGGATTATAGCGATGCTGTGGTTCAATACATCCATGGCCGTTGATTTTGCTGATTGGTTGACCTGAATTTCAAAAGTATGGTGGAACTGAGGACGACAGATATATAAAGACGTTAAACGAAAGCCCCCCTGAATGCATTCTTACGTGTGGCCTCTGTTTCTATGGAGTGTGGAAACCAGTGCTTCAAGTAGATCTCCACCGCTAATGGTTAAAGACTGTGGCTTTTACGTACTCGCGTAGTAGTGTTGGGTTATGAAAATGCAGCATTTTAGTGTAAAAAAGATGTCTCGACGCTGCACGTTTGAGGATCCAATCTGAGGAACTGCCGTGAAGGGATTCATTCTCAAGAATGAGCATCGAGAACTTAGGTTAGAATGAGCATCAAGAACTTAGGTTCCAGATTGCTGTAGTAACCAACGGAGTTTACCCCCCCTCCCCCTTCCCCACTTGAGACACAGCTCACGCAGTTTCTCTGGGATCATAACAGAACGGGGAAAGGAAGGGTAATTATCAAGATTAAAACAGGCGGGCATTTTAACTCTCCGGTGCCGACGAAAAGGAGTCGTTAAGTTTCGATTTTTTTTTTTCTCGTATTTCGTTTGTGGGGGGAGAAAAAAAATTGAGTAAAAAATAAGAAGACTAAGAACCCAATATCGCATGAACTGCTTCACAGTGATCGCTAGAGATAGTAACGGATCCATTCATTCTTTATTATCCCTTGACCTCGTTATTGATCAGTTTAGAATGCCACATCACTCAGCTTGAAAAAAAAACCTAATACGTGGGAATAGTATGATTGATTTATCTACAAAACTTAAGAACAGATAAAACTGACCGAAAAAAAAAAAAAATGGTAAACCCAGGCTGTCTGATGAGCCAAGGGAAACTTACCTAGAGCTTTGATAAGCTTAGGTAAATGACCGTAGAGGAGTTGCCTTAAGAAAATTACTGTTGTAAGGGACTGACTTTTTCTTTTTGGGGGGAGGGTGGCCATGAGGGAACAGTCTAGGGAGCTGCCGTGAGGAAGTGAACCTCTGGAGGTACCTTAAGTAAATGACTTTAAAGAAAAAAAGACTGAACTGGGGTCTGTCTGTACCAATGCTTCACCATGAAAAAAATATTATAGATACTCGTCTAAGGTCAACTGCATTCGTTTTTATACCTTATTGCTCGTGTGATTTTCTCTGTAATGGTGGCGTAGGGCCGTGCCATTACATACATTCGTGGAATCGTTCATCACTGAACGAAACCGTGGCTTCGTTCGTCAATCGAATATTGCAGTTTTTATTCCGAGATACACTAAGCTACCGCGTCACCAGTATAGGAACTTGATGTCCTCTCACGAATTCACAAGTTCGGGTTGCAAAGCTGTGAGATTCAGTCCCCAGTGTCGGTGTATGTAGAAACTAGAGCGATGATCCAGCGAGTGATTTCTCAAGTCTTGTTCACCACAGTCACCCACAGTTTATGGTTAACTGCTGTTACTCAACCTTTTTCGAATGGTGTAACACACACACACACTATCACTTTATATTTCAGTGATCATGTCAGGTCAGTGAAGTGCTATGAAACATGAGGCTATATTAGGTTTACGACGTTACTCAAGTAGAGATAAGTGCAAGATACAATCACCCATCACTCCATGAACGGAATTGTATTCGTATTCATCTTTACTTATGAGGTACGCCAACCATCTGTTTGGAAACGCTGAATACCAGCATTTTGTTTAATCATAATGAGTATTTTAGGTATTAAAGAAAACGGGGACTCTATAACTGTCTACGAAAGGGAAAGGACGTCTATGGAACAAGTCAATACTATTGTTTCAGGGTTGGTTGTGATAGTCTGAAGACATATTCTTGAGCCACGTCTAACTGTATAGAATTACTTAATTTCCAGTCACATAAGCCGAATGATTTTCTCTATTCTAACTTTAATCCGTCGGTTCTAAACGGAAGGTACCGAGTTGATGGCAGTTGAAAAGCTCGAGCGGGTTCGACTCAGGCTTTTGTTTACGTCGTGGCTGGCGGGGGCTGGGCGGGAGTTCCGTTTTCTCTGAGACATTCTGACAGGTACAGCCTACCACAGTGGTCAGCCGGGAATATGAATATTATGACGAGTGACACCATTTTTTTTTTTTTTTTTTAGCAGCTTGAGCTGTGGGTCATGGATTGGAGGGTCGTTCCGTCATCTCCTGAAGGATCGCACTTATTTACTTTTTGTATAAACAACTGGTATTAACAACAGATATTGTGTGTGTATATATATATATATATATATATATATATATATATATATATATATATATATATATATATTTATATATATACTGCCAGGATGTTTTCGAAAGATGGCATTCAGCTATGGTCATTCCATTTAGATACGATGGTTTGAGTGGTCTTCCACCCCTTCCCCCTACCCACCCACCCAGGCGCCACCACCACCACAGCTCGGTCTAGGACTTCCTAAATCGGTCTTTCATCATAATTTTTTTTCTCTCGTAATGTCCTTAGCATCATGGCCTCTGGTGCTGGAGTTCCCTCTGGTTTGAAAAGGGCTGGTGTCCAGGACACATGACCCCGCGTCTCCCTGTGGCTATGACGGTGGTTGGCATGTCTTCAGACTCACTCCCTCCCTCGCTCCTTCCTCACCCTCGGGGAGGAAAAGGAGGAGGAAAGGTAATGCAGATCGAGAACTCCCCTTTCCTCCCCAGCCCCCGCCCCCCTCCCTCTCTTCCCCCTAATCTCTTCGTAACTCGTTGCACTCACTTTGTAATTTGGTTATAACTTTATTTTACTCAGTCCTAATCCATTTGCAAGTAGTTTCACTCAGTCAGAACTCAGCTGAAAACGTAATTCGTGCGTAACTCGTTTCCCGGAGTCGTAACTTGGTTATAACTCGTCAGTCTTAATTCGGTTGTAACTTGCATCACTCAGCCGTAACTCGGTTATAACTTACTTCACTCAGTCGCAGCATAGTGCACTCACAAGTGATTAGGTTGTAACTCATTTCCCGCAGTCGGAACTCGATTGTGATTTGTTTCACTCGGTCATAACTCATTTGTGTCTTACTCCACGCAGACGTAACTCATCCGTATCGTATTCCACGCAGTCGCAACCTGTCTGTAACGTATTCCGCGAAGTCGTAACTCATTGGCAACCTAATTCCACATATTTGTAGCTCCAGTGTAATGCATTTTACTGGGTTGTTGGGATAAGTGGGTGGGTGGGTGGGGAATGGATACCTGTGTTGTTACATTCCCCTGGACCTCCTCACTCACTCGCAACGTGTTACCTCCAATGATGGGGTAAAAATGTAATGTTTTCATTCCGCTGGACTTCCTCAGTCACTTGCAGCGTGTTACCTCCAATGATGGGGTAAAAATGTAATGTTTTCATTCCGCTGGACTTCCTCAGTCACTTGCAGCGTGTTACCTCCAATGATGGGGTAAAAAAAAAAAAAAAAAGAATAGTCGTTGCATTCCGATGGACCTCCTCAATCAGTTATTAGTTACCGAAAGTGAGGAGACAGAGGTGCCCGAACGGCCACCACACTCCAGCTAAGTCGGAACATAATGTCGCATTCGTCTTCTTGGCGTTTCTCGCTGGCCATGACCTTTTTAAGGCAGTATTCTCACCGAGCAAGCGATAATTTCCCTCGTCTCATGTTCCTGTGTGTGTGTGTGTGTGTGTTTTGTGTGTGTGATCACGTTAGCATTAACGTCAGCTTCAAGGCTCTTATACACAGACGAATTATTGGAACTTATATTTCTCCCCTTCGGTGGCTCCTGTTAATTCTTTCACGTCCTCAGAATCTTACAGTCTTCTTAAAGTTGACTATCGCCAGTCATTTGTCTCACCGCTGTTGCGCATAGACTGTCAAGAGTTATTAAAGCAACCCTTTTGCACCTGGTGGTCGCTGCATCATCAGCAGGCGTACGGGGATAAGATATAATTTCGTGTGAGGTACGCCATTCGCACGGAGTAAGAGGATCCCGACTTGGTCCCCTTGCCCAACTTGGAATGGCGTCCCTGTTGTGTTATTCTCCATTAACTTGTTTGGGTGGAACCATTTTCTTAACTCCTATCCGTCCCGTACACTCTTCAGTCTTTTTCTTATTCTTACTCATCTCGCTACTTCGTTGTATATTCCGCCCAGTTTGTTATAACACGATGTCTCAATTCCGGTGTTCGCTGTTCCAATCTGTGTCGTCTAAGTTTCATTCTCAGGAGTTTGTGTGTTTGTCGGTAAATTATTTTCTCCCGGTTTGGGTGTGTTCGTTGGCTCTTGCCTCTTTCGCCACGGATCTCGTCTTGAGTATCACGTGATTCGACTTTCCCACGTCCAGTTTCCCGCAATTGGTGATTTCAGTTTGAAGGCTGTGTCAGCGCCCAGGCTATCTGGCGTGTGTAGTGGTGACCGCGGACTTACGTGGCCGATATGAACGAAAACAAAAAGAAATAAAATAGTGATCGCTGGCGTCGGGTTCCCGCTTGACAGAGCTCACAAAAAAGCGTCGTCAGGATTGGTCGAGACACACACACACACACACACACACACTCTCTCTCTCTCTCTCTCTCTCTCTCTCTCTCTCTCTCTCTCTCTCTCTCTCTCTCTCTCTCTCAGAATCCATCCAGGAGTCGTCAGTGTTGGGTGCATGTATCATCTAGCACCAAAGGAAAAAAAAATACATATTATCGCAATTCAGCACAAATTTCGTGCGCGTCATGTTAACAGAACGTCCGCAAAACGCGGCTACGAACCATCCTGGCGTTTTATAGCTGACATCAATTCATGTGAGACCTATTCATATATATTTTTCTAACATTAGGTTTCACACTTTTCTCACCTTCCACTTGTTAGTTTACATAGGAACTTCGCTTTGTTATTGGGGGTGTCTATGTTTCTATGTAACACACGACCGTATTTCATATATATATATATATATATATATATATATATATATATATATATATATATATATATATATATATATATATATATTATACTTAGTCGCTGTCTCCCACGAGGTAGCGAGGTAGCGCAAGGAAACGGACGAAAGAATGGCCCAACCCATCCACATACACATGTATATACAGAAACTCACAAATGTACATATATATTCCTATACATTTCAACGTATACATACATAGACATATCCATATATACACATGTGCATATTCATACATGCTGCCTTCATCCATTCTCGTTGCCACCCCGCTACACATGAAATAGCTCCCCCGGTCCCCCCCGCGCGCGCGCGCGAGGTAGCGCTAGGAAAAGACAACAAAGGTCACAGTCGTTCACACTTAGTCTCTAGCTGTCATGTGTAATGCACCGAAACCACAGCTCCCCTTCCACATCCAGGCCCCACAAAACTTTCCATGGTTTACCCCAGACGCTTCACATGCCCTGGTTCAATCCTTTAACAGCACGTCGACCCCGGTATACCACATCGTTCCAATTCACTCTATTCCTTGCACACCTTTCAACCCCCTGTATGTTCAGGCCTCAATCACTCAAAATCTTTTTCACTCCATCCTTCCACCTCCAATATGTTCTCCCACTTCTCGTTCCCTCCACCTCTGACACATATATTCTCTTGGTCAGTATTTCCTCTCTCATTCTCTCCATGTGACCAAACCATTTCAAAACACCCTCTTCTGCTCTCTCAACCACACTCTTTTTATTACCACACATCTCTCTTACCCGTTCATTACTTACTCGATCAAACCACCTCACACCACATAGTATCCTCAAACATTTAATTTAAAGTACATCCACCCTCCTCCGCGCAACCCTATCCATAGCCCCTGCCTCGCAACCATATAACATTGTTGGAATCACTATTCCTTCAAAAATACCCATTTTTCTCTCCGAGATAACGTTTTCGCCCTCCACACATTCTTCATCGCTCCCAGAACCTTCGCCCCCCTCCCCCACCTTGTGACTCTCTTCCACTTCCATGGTTCCACCCGTTGCCAAATCCACTCCCAGATATCTAAAACACTTCACTTCCTCCAGTTTTTCTCCATTCAAATTTACCTCCCAATTTGCTTGTCCCTCAACCCTACTGAACCTGATGACCTTTACTCTCAGCTTTCATCTTTCACACACTTTACCAAACTCAGTCACCAACTTCTTCAGTTTCCCACCCGAATCATCCACCAGCGCTGTATCATCAGCGAACAGCAACTGACTCACTTCCCAAGCCCTCATCGACAACAGACTGCATACTTGCCCTCTCTCCAAAACTCTTGCATTCACCTCCCTAACCACCCCATCCATAAACAAATTAAACAACCATGGAGACACTCTCGAGCATGACAGTGTATGACCCTTGGGTATTTGACATAACCCTTTTAGGATCAAAGGCCAGGCCACTCTCATGCCCAAGGGTCGTACCGTGTCGTGCTCAAGGGTCGGTGTCTGTCACCATTATTGCAGCATCGAGTAGATCTGATACACATGTCAAGATGAAAGGTAGGTGTGTGTGTGTGTGTGTGTGTGTGTGTGTGTGTGTGTGTGTGTGGCGCTGAGTCAGGTGTTGTCTGCATCGCTGGCAGTGAGCAGGGAGGGGAATGCGCTGAGTTACAGTGCTGTCATCAGCATCTGTGTCGACAGGGTCACAGCTGACAGTGCTGTAGCCTCTCGCAGATGAACACAAAACACTTACACTTATATGAAAAAAAAATATTATAAGATCGTGTCCTTCACGTTGACAGTGAACAGAGATCTGAAAAGAAAAAAAAAGATGTTGCACTGAATGAACCACGAGAAGTCATTGTATGATATGAAGCAAGACTAGAGATGTAAAGAAATATATATTTTTTTTTCTTCTTAGTATCGAGAATTGTGAATGAACGGAATGAGCTGAAGTGGTGACATAGTGAATTATGGACAGCATAACACACACGTTTCACAATGTTCAAGAACTCCTCTCTCCTACCATGCCAGTTGGTTGACCCGGTCATTCCACAGTGTACGAAGCATGGTGAGGGAGGCAGAGTGTATTATTCAGGTCAAGACGAAGAAGAAGAAGAAAAAAAAGGGGTGGGTGGATGGGTACCTCCTTGTACATGGAGTGTGTGATGATGATGATGAACATGACTCATATTTTGGCCTACGTTGCGACATCCCACGACACTCTGTCCCCCTCCCATCTCGCCAAAGGAGCCACATGGAGCTGCTGGAGAGAGAGAGAGAGAGAGAGAGAGAGAGAGAGAGAGAGAGAGAGAGAGAGAGAGAGAGAGAGAGTCCATAAAGACATCAAGCCTGGCAGCAGACCTGGGTGGAAAGAGTGGCGAGGAGAGGTGAGGATGTGGCGTGCGCGCGGGCGGGCGGGCGTCGCCGCTCCTCCCCTGTGATGCCCACTTTGGGATACAGAAGGATAACGGAAGACGTGATGACCACCTATGGTATCTTAGGAAGGTAGGAAGACCTTACCGTCCAATACATTTGTGAGGTAACGAGAGAGTTCAGAATTAGAGGGCACTACAGGAAGAGAGGCGACAGGGGTGTGCGGGGGGACGCGAGGAAGCAACAGGCAGTGTGGTATGAGAGAGAGAGAGGTGTACGGAGGGACATGATGAAGCAATAGGAACTGAGGCAAGAGACGGGTGTACGGAGGGACATGATAAAGCAATAGGAACTGAGGCAAGTGAGAGAGAGGTGTACGGAGGGACATGGGGGAAGCAACAGGCCGTGTGACAAGAGAGGTATACAGAGGGACGTGAGGAAGCAACAGGCAGTGTGGCAAGAGAGAGGTGTACGGAGGGACGTGGGGAGGCACAAGGAAATGAGGCAAGAGACGTGGGACGTGAGGAAGCATTTCCTCTGCGAGGGAGTCTTAGGTTTCGTGTTTGGACGCATCTAAGCCATGGGCGGGTAGGTGTTAAGTGCGTCGGCTGTTGGTAAGTAACGATGCCTGTATGACAGAGATGCAAGGGTAAGAGATGAGACCTCACGAATGTAAATCTCCCTCGCCATATATACAAAAAAGGATACTAACATAGAGATGAGTATTTGGGTAGTGTACACACACACACACACACACACACACACACACACACACACGAACGATCCCCCTTCCCAAATTTCGATTTCTAAGTGACCTTTACATTTTCGGAATGTGTGTGTGTTTGTTTCGCAAAAGACATCGTAGCACAAATCCTAGAGAGAGAGAGAGAGAGAGAGAGAGAGAGAGAGAGAGAGAGAGAGAGAGAGAGAGCCAGATATTGCTCTTGATGGAAGGGTTATATTTAAGATAGTCAGGCACCCAGCAGGTGTTATCGTAAGATATGTTATCTGTTATCAGTTACGATGAGTACAAGACGGTGGTAACAACAAAGTGCCCTGAGGAGTATGTTCTGTGAGAACGTTATTGATAACACGTAGAACGAAAGTTCATGTCTAGTGAATTATTATTATTTTTTCTTTTTTTTTTCTTTCAAACTATTCGCCATTTCCCGCGTTGGCGAGGTAGCGTTAGGAATAGAGGACTGGGCCTTTTAGGGAATATCCTCACCTGGCCCCCCTTCTCTGTTCCTTCTTTTGGAAAATTGAAAAAAAAAATGAGATGGGAGGATTTCCAGCCCCACGCTCCCTCCCCTTTTAGTCGCCTTCTACGACGACATGCAGGGAATACGTGGGAAGTATTCTTTCTCCCCTATCCCCAGGGATATTATTATTTATGACTAAAAAAAATCACTACCTGGCTGTCGTGGGTAAACAGCAGTTAAGTATAATAAAGATAATAAAATGATATTAGAAAAAAAAGATACGAAGAAAACGTACGATGAAGACTTTTTGAATGTCAAAACTAAAGTTAACATCACAGTAATCACATAGTTAACACTGAAGTAATTATAGGTAATTATGATAGTACAGACCTCAGTAAGTAACACCAGGTTGATAAATGTGTAAAGGGCGACCATACAATACGACATACAACTTACACACACACACACACACACACACACACACAAACTTACAATCGAGTCTTTATTTCAAGAAGCCGACATACAACTTCGGCTGACTCACAACTCACGTAATCAGGAGATCCACAAGCCTGCATTATAGACTCCCTCCTGCAGGCCAGGGCGTGGGAGGCCGACCCCTCTCGTGACACACCCTTGGTGAGGGACGAGCGGCTCCTTCATACACACTGCTATACGGAAAGGGAGGTGTTGATAAGGACGTGGAGACAAGGGAGGAGATGATGTTAATATGTGTGAGAGAGAGAGAGAGAGAGAGAGAGAGAGAGAGAGAGAGAGAGAGAGAGAGAGAGAGAGAGCGAGAAGGCGCCCTCATTGAGGCTGTATCATCGTCAGTGGAGGAAACGGAATATATTTATATAACATCGTCGAGGGCCTTCTTTACTCCAGTGGATCCCTCTTTACCCTGTTCCCACTTGGACTGCAGCCTCGCAGCTGCTTAGCAAGCATAAGTAACTCTGACTGTTACCTCCATCTGTACATCTATCTATATGTCTAAATCTTTGGGTTCTGGCAGTGAAAAATGACTGTGAAGAGCGGAGAAAAACCCCCACCGTATATAGACGCGGTAAAACCTTGGAGGAAAACAGCGGCGGACGAAGCAGCTCGAGAGACAAAGAAGCATCGGCCGGCCTCCGGAACCCGCTCGGGTTCAGTGGACCCATCGATGATCCAACCCGACATTGTAGTTTCCAAACCTCCCTCACCTGACGCAAGGTGGGGCGATCCCCGCCGGCTTACGTAAGGTGGTGGGTGAGATCACCACAAAGCCGGACCGGGTCAAGAATGTTATATACTGCGTTGCTATGAAGACAGGCAGGCGTCTACCTCAAGGAAGGTGGTTTCCTGTCTTTTCTTTTGTGTGTGTGTGCATATCCCTGTACCGTCCACCAGTCTTCATTACTGAACTAAGGGATCCGAAACAGCTGTGCATCCTTTTAGGAATGTGATCCTTTGTGTACTGGGTGTGAAGTCTTCCCTATAACTCTATACTCGTTGGTCTCCGTGATGAATGAAGTTGATGGGGATCTCTTCCATATAGAGCCGTGTTTGCCTTCCGATGCGCTTTGCCTTAGCATACGTCTTTAAATCAGGTGGCCCAGGTGAGTTACGATAAACGGCTCGTGTTGCGTCAGTCCTCAAAGAGGAGGTTCTGAGAACGCTGATTTCCCTTCTCTTGGGAGAGATTGGAAGTCTCGTGTGTTTCTGGAGGCCTCGCGAAGCTGCTGGCGCGGTTCGATGCAGGGTTCGAACTGCTGTTTCATGGGGCTCCTCTGAAGCCTTTGTTCAAAAGCTCTTAAGTGGATTGTTCCTATTGCAAGGATCAAGTGAGTAGTTGGGATATACATCTTGCACCACCTGCCCATCGGCCATCTTTAAAACACTGCGTCTTCACATTTTCAGATACATCACAGTCAGCGATGCAGTGTTTAAAGGGCTTGTGCAGTCGGTAAGTTCTTTGAAGGTAAGTAATGTGATCAGAGAATTCTGCGAACGTGTGCACGCGACTGTGGCCTAGGAGGGAGGCTGTATGGCACTACAGCAGAAGCTTGGGACTCTAAATGAATCTTGGTCATAGATGGCCAAGTAGTAGATGCATAGGGCTCGTTAGGGACCTCAAACGTAGATGGCTCTGTTGTAAACACAAAACACGTTGGAAATATCAAAAAGAGGGGACTGTTAGTAGAAATTTAAAACACGATGGAAATTTCCTAATGATATGACGTGGGAATTTCAAACATAGATGGCTCTGTAGTGGAAACTTAAGAGTAGTTGGGAATCTCAAACCTAGATGGCTCTGTGGTGGAAACTCAAGATTAGTTGGGAATCTCAAACATAGATGGCTCTGTGGTACAAGCTTCAGCCTCAGTACCGCTTCGATCAGGAATGTTAGCGGGACTTTCGTCCGTGACTGTACATATAAGAACCATCTTAACTGCAATTGTCTCCCTCTCTCGTTCAAGATTATTATCATTACAGGTTACGAATGGTACAAGAATTCCCTCTTGAGGACTGTTTTTCTGAGAGCGAGTCTTCGCGTGATCAAGAGGCTACGTGTACTGTGTGTATGTGTACTATGCTTGTGTGTGCGTGTGTGTCACCGCCAGTAGCTAACCCAGCTCTCTCCTTCCCTCCCATGTTGACAGTGATGGCTCCACCTCCTCCGCCCCCACCGCGGAAGATCTCCCATTCGTGCTCCGCCGGGACGCTGCCCACCTTCACCCAACTGCACGTCGGTGGGGACGGCCTCCTGGTGGTTCCTCCCCCAGCACGCACTCCCTCCGCCCACCAGGGACACGCCCACATCCAACACGGAGCCTCCCTCATACGGTTAGTGTTGACTATTTCTCTGTGTTCCATTTTTCCGTTATTCGTCACCATACCTCATTTTCGTTTCGTTTTTTTTTCCAGTCTGTACTACATACCATTTTCTTTACTATTTCACATTTTCTTTACCTTCCTCTTTCGTTGATTTCAGCCTCAACTCTTTCTCTTTCATACTTAGTATATCAGAACGTCACATGACTCGCCTTCTGCATAGCCTATTGATAACAGAACTCTTAAAAGTGAATTAAGCTTACATAATTGGCCATCAAAAATCCTTACTTTAATATTGGTATTAAATAACGTCCTTTTTCATGATCCATTATGGTCCCTACACACACACACACACACACACACACACACACACACACACACACACACACACACACTACACCTTGCTATACTGAGTCAATTTACTTTACACATAACAACACCTGTGTGTCAATATTTAGACGAATATAGATTTTGATATTGAAAAGGAATTGTCTTGTCACTTAAGCGTCTCGAACAGTTTTACAAGCAGCACTCTCCCTCAGAGTTCGTAGTGTGTGTTCAGAAGGGCAAGTCCATATTTGATAGACAATGAGTTCATCTTAAGTGTGATTTGATGTGGTGGAATATGTGTGTGTTTAGAGGGAGGGAAGGGGCATTGCATCCGAGTTACATTTGGGGTGTCGAAGCTACGAGACTTCTGGAAACCACACTTGGTCACGTTTGTTTACTGAAAATCCCGAACTGTGACCCCCACAGTGGGTCACGCTAGTTTAATGCATACTGTGACCCCCCACACTTGGTCACGCTAGTTTAATGCATACTGTGACCCCCACACTAGGTCACGCTACTTCAATGCATACTGTGACCCCCCACACTTGGTCACGTTTGTTTTCTGAAAATCCCGAACTGTGACCCCCGCACTGGGTCACGCTAGTTTAATGCATACTGTGGCCCCCACACTTGGTCACACAAGTTTAATGCATACTGTGACCCCCCCCCACACTTGGTCACGCTACTTTAATGCATACTGTGACCCCCACACTTGGTCACGCTAGTTTAATGCATACTGTGACCCCCCACACTTGGTCACGCTAGTTTAATGCATACTGTGACCCCCACACCTGGTCACGCTAGTTTAATGCATACTGTGACCCCCCACACTTGGTCACGCTAGTTTAATGCATACTGTGACCCCCACACTTGGTCACGCTAGTTTAATGCATACTGTGGCCCCCACACTTGGTCACGCTAGTTTAATGCATACTGTGACCCCCCCACACTTGGTCACACTAGTTTGCTTTAGGCTGGGCTGTGACCCACTCTTGATAACCCTAGTTTACTGTACATTGTCGCCTACACCTAATCACACTCGTTCACTTTATCCTAGTCTGTGACAGCTCACTGGTCTCTTAAACCACACATGATCACGCTAGTAGACTGTGAGGCGCATCTGGCACACCGACTTCAGCAGCCGATCACCAGCAGGTTGGAAAAAAAAAAAATAAGAAAAGGTTGCCAACTTGAGTTATCTTCTGTAGTCTTCCGAAGGTGTCACTCCTCTTCAGTCGTCTTAGTTTAGCGTCAGCTGCGCTACCAACGGGTTTCTCTCGTCCTCTTTTCAACACTCGTCTCCGGTTATCCCCTCCATCACATATCGTCGTCGGCTGCTACTTCCTTACGACACATTTTGGGAGACGAACGAGAATACATCGATACAACTGGACGCAACTGAATCCAACCGAAATCAAAGAACAACAGACCACTGGGGCAACTGAATCCAACCGATATCAAAGAACAACGGACCACTGGGGTCCCCCTTTAACGAGGCTGTTCGTGATAGTGGAAGAGAACAGACACTCTTGACGTGGGTAGGAGTAGAGACGGACACACGGATATTTCAGAGTGAAAGATAAAAGAGAGGTCTGTAAACTTATCGTGTAGCTGAGGAGGCGCAGATATTATCAGCCGTGAGTTTGAACGAGATGTCTCATGCCGTTATACAGCGACATTCTTGTTTGTCATGTCTTCATCTCGACGTCTCAAAGTCACTGGTATTCATTGCGTGTGGGTTGTATTGTGTGTCAGTTTGCTGCATCCCAACGTCCCTTCGTTGCATCTGGGTGTATTTTTATGGTGTTTATCACATCCAGATGTGGTTTCTTTGGGCGATTGTGGCATCAGGTGTATTTTCTTTTGTGCTTTATTACATGCAGATGTGATTTTATGTTCTGTACTGCACCCAGATGTATGGTGACCTTGTTATGCCCCATGTCCGCCATGTAGCCCCACCTCCTCACTGGGGGCTGTCTTATGCACCCCCATTACCTTGAACATTTTTGGGACTGTTTTGTACAGCCACATGACCGCAGTGTACCATTTGAGGGCGGGCGGGTTTACTGTTCCTCAGGGCTTGCCCTGTTCATCTTTGAGGGCCATCCTGTCCATCGTCAGGGCCGATCTGTAAACCCTTAGGTTTGCATCTCTTTTTCTTATGAGGAGAACACAAACACGGTTACAGAGGTAGATTACAAACACACAGTGACAGAGGTAGATTACAAACACACAGTGACAGGGGTAGATTACAAACACAGTTATAGGGATAGATGATACAAACACACAGTGACAGAGGTAGATTACAAACACAGTTATAGGGATAGATGATACAAACACACAGTGACAGAGGTAGATTACAAACACACAGTGACAGGGGTAGATTACAAACACACAGTGACAGGGGTAGATTACAAACACAGTTATAGGGATAGATGATACAAACACACAGTGACAGAGGTAGATTACAAACACACAGTGACAGGGGTAGATTACAAACACACAGTGACAGGGGTAGATTACAAACACAGTTATAGGGATAGATGATACAAACACACAGTGACAGAGGTAGATTACAAACACACAGTGACAGGGGTAGATTACAAACACAGTTATAGGGATAGATGATACAAACACACAGTGACAGAGGTAGATTACAAACACACAGTGACAGGGGTAGATTACAAACACACAGTGACAGGGGTAGATTACAAACACACAGTGACAGAGGTAGATTACAAACACACAGTGACAGAGGTAGATTACAAACACACAGTGACCGGGGTAGATTACAAACACAGTTATAGGGATAGATGATACAAGCACACAGTGACAGAGGTAGATTATAAACACACCCTTACAGAAGTAGATTCATGATCAAATGAAGTATGTATAGTAACCTTAAGATCAGATGGGACCGCCTTGTTTGTGTGCTTCGCTCCTTGAACCACGGTACAAGACCATGTTGACGGTGCCACATGGGGTATCCGCTGGAGGGGAGGGCTTAGGAAGTGAGTTCCTGATGGAGGAGGAGGAGGCCATGGGGAAATGAGAGCTCCCGCTGAAGGAGCATATAGAAGATGAGTTTCGGCTGAAGGAAGTCGTGGAAGATGATTTTCGGGCTGGAGCGAACCACAGGCAATGCGTTCTTGCTGGAGGAGGTTCATAGAGGTAGCCACAGGAGATGCGTTCGTGCTGGAGGAGGTTCATCGAGGTAGCCACAGGAGATGCGTTCGTGCTGGAGGAGGTTATTGAGGTAGCCACAGGAGATGCGTTCTTGCTGGAGAAGGTTCATCGAAGTAGCCACAGGCGATGCGTTCGTGCTGGAGTAGGTCATCGAGGTAGCCACAGGCGATGCGTTCTTGCTGGAGGAGGTTATGGAGGTAGCCACAGGAGGTGCGTTCGTGCTGGAGTAGGTCATCGAGGTAGCCACAGGCGATGCGTTCTTGCTGGAGGAGGTTATGGAGGTAGCCACAAGAGGTGCGTTCGTGCTGGAGGAGGTTCATCGAGGTAGCCACAGGCGATGCGTTCGTGCTGAAGGAGGTTCATCGAGGTAGCCACAGGAGATGCGTTCGTGCTGGAGGAGGTTCATCGAGGTAGCCACAGGAGATGCGTTCGTGCTGGAGGAGGTTCATCGAGGTAGCCACAGGCGATGCGTTCGTGCTGGAGGAGGTTCATCGAGGTAGCCACAGGAGATGCGTTCGTGCTGGAGGAGGTTCATCGAGGTAGCCACAGGAGATGCGTTCGTGCTGGAGGATCTCATGGGGAGTGTGTATCCGCTTGCAGGCCGTGGGAGACGAATCACCACAGAGCTCTGCCAGGAAGATGAAAAGTCGGGAGTGATGTGCTGCTACGGACGATGGAGGAGCGCTACTGACGGTGGAGGAGCGCTAATGACGAAGGAGGAGCGCTAATGACGAAGGAGGAGCGCTAATGACGAAGGAGGAGCGCTAATGACGAAGGAGGAGCCTTCTGTCACGACGGATGAGAGTGACTGACTATTCCCTGAACACCCCCCTGCCTGAGTAGTAGGCCTTGGTCAGCATGAGGTCAGCGTGTGGTTGGTTGTCATCAGCGTGGGAGAGATTGTCACTGAGGCGCCAAGCATCAAGGTCGTCCTCCGCACCCTCGGGATTGCTCCCACACCCTCTGGGGTCCTCCTGTTCACCCTCAGAGTCGCTATTGTACATTCTCAGGATCGATGGATAAACCATCAGGTTCAGCCATACAGGCCCTTGTACTTAGGTCCTCGTGTACCCACACGGGCGTCCGGTACGGCCTTAGAATCACCATATATGCCCTTAGGGCGCCCCTTATATTCCTTCGTCAACGCCCTGTACACCCTCAGGAGCACCAAGTGTGCCCCTGGGGCCTTTTATTGTGTGTGTGTGTGTGTGTGTGTGTGTGTGTAATAAGCTGCCGCTAAAGGTCACGAAGCACCTGTGTCCAAATCCTAACCCTGAGCATTACGTCAGGGGCTAAGCTTTCACACGACGCTTTTCTCACGTCTTTATCCCTCTGAAGTCTCCAGCGAGTTGTTCCTCTGACCATGGAGCACGTATTGGTGGCCTGGATGAAATTCTCTCTCTCTCTCTCTCTCTCTCTCTCTCTCTCTCTCTCTCTCTCTCTCTCTCTCTCTCTCTCTCTCTCTCTCTCTCTCTACCAAAGTTACGTGAAAAGTTATAATTTCATTTTAGTCGTAAGTTATTATTGCATTTTCCTCAAGAGGCTTTTCGGTTTTATGTTACGGAGTTACTTTCTTCTGGTCACTATCCCCTAATGCCATCCACCTATCCACTTTCCAGCGCCACAAACTGACTATCCACTTCCCAATAATTACAATTGTCCAACCCGCTTACCAGTATTACCATCCCACCATCCATTTACTGCTATGACCATCTCACTATCCACTTTTTACTATTACCAACCCACCATCCACTTCCTACTATCACCATCCCACCATCCACTTCCTGCTATCACCATCCCACCATCCACTTCCTACTATCACCATCCCACTATCCACTTTTTACTATTACCAACCCACCATCCACTTTCTACTATCACCAACCCACCATCCACTTTCTGCTATCACCATCCCACCATCCGCTTCCTACCATCACCATCCCACCATCCACTTCCTACTATCACCATCCCACTATCCACTTTTTACTATTACCAACCCACCATCCACTTTCTACTATCACCAACCCACCATCCACTTTCTGCTATCACCAACCCACCATCCACTTCCTACTATAACCATCCCACCATCCACTTTCTACTATCACCATCCCACCATCCACTTTCTACTATCACCATCCCACAAAACACTTCCTATTATCACCATCCCAGCATCCACTTCCCTGCGTCACCAACTCCCACCATTATCACCATACATCCTCTTGTCACCCCCTTTGTCTCTCCAGTTTTCTTCATTATAATTTGTTCTAGTTATTTGTTCTTGAATATTTTGTCTCGAATACATCTCAAAAAAATTCCTTTTTAAAGCCACTAATTATAATTTTCTCCCATTACTGTATTTTTTTTCTGTGCTTATTGATTTATCATCCATAAATACATCAGTGTATGCCTTGATCCCCGTGAAAAAACCAAATCATGCAGCTGTATCTCAGTAACTGTATTTTATTGTATTAAGGTTCAAATTTGTATTCAGGATCTGTCAGCGGATGGAACCATGGAAACGGAAGTGGATCATAGGGTGGGGGAGGGGGCGAAAATTTTGGGAGCCTTGAAAAATGTGTGGAAGTCGAGAACATTATCTCGGAAAGCAAAAATGGGTATGTTTGAAGGAATAGTGGTTCCAACAATGTTGTATGGTTGCGAGGCGTGGGCTATGGATAGAGTTGTGCGCAGGAGGATGGATGTGCTGGAAATGAGATGTTTGAGGACAATGTGTGGTGTGAGGTGGTTTGATCGAGTAAGTAACGTAAGGGTAAGAGAGATGTGTGGAAATAAAAAGAGCGTGGTTGAGAGAGCAGAAGAGGGTGTTTTGAAATGGTTTGGGCACATGGAGAGAATGAGTGAGGAAAGATTGACCAAGAGGATATATGTGTCGGAGGTGGAGGGAACGAGGAGAAGAGGGAGACCAAATTGGAGGTGGAAAGATGGAGTGAAAAAGATTTTGTGTGATCGGGGCCTGAACATGCAGGAGGGTGAAAGGAGGGCAAGGAATAGAGTGAATTGGAGCGATGTGGTATACAGGGTTTGACGTGCTGTCAGTGGATTGAATCAAGGCATGTGAAGCGTCTGGGGTAAACCATGGAAAGCTGTGTAGGTATGTATATTTGCGTGTGTGGACGTGTGTATGTACATGTGTATGGGGGGGGGGGGGGGTTGGGCCATTTCTTTCGTCTGTTTCCTTGCGCTACCTCGCAAACGCGGGAGACAGCGACAAAGTATAAAAAAAAAAAAAAGAAAAAAAAAAAAAGGTTCAAATTTATTTCCTAGTTCTAGATTCCTCCGCGCCCAATGGCGATGAAATACACCTACTGCTCAGTATGTAACGCATCAGTTCTGAGGGTCACCTTGCCATCTTACGTTGTTTTATTTAATCTCTTTTTATGTAATCACATATCAAGTTGTCCTCCGTTTGATGATGGAAGGAGTTGTATATGTGTGTTGTGATGCAGGGTGTGGGTGGAGGTGAGGAACGCGGGACTGCACGTGTACCCGCACGAGGCCGCCTCCCGCCCTTCTCTGGTGGTGGCTCAGCTGGACCTTTGTGACGTCACCGTCTCACGTGAGCATACACACCCCGCCCACCGGGTGCTCGTCTCTATGAGGGTGAGTTCAGTCAGCTTTTCTTAACGTTATATATATATATATATATTTCCTGTTCTTCTTCTTCTTCAACAGTTTTGTGAGGGGGCTGTTTACTTTTTATTCACTGCGAAAATGTATCTTTTTGTTCCTTATTTTCGATGTTCTGTATGTGTGGGGAGGTTGGTTGAGTCTTTACCGAGAAGGCTCATGTGTGATATCCTGTGTTATCTTGTTTAACCGAGTAGTATCGGATTAACCGAGTATTTTAGTGGTTCGTGCTATGGCCGGAGGCTTACCTCAGTGGTTGCTGGGTCGTGGTGGCGAGATGCTGGAAAGTGTCGTAGTGGTGGGGGAGGGGTCGTCGTGTTGGGGGTGATAATGGTGGTAGGGAGGGGTCATAGTGATGGTGATGGGATGGTAGGGAAGGGTCATAGTGATGGTGATGGGATGGTAGGGAAGGGTCATAGTGATGGTGATGGGATGGTAGGGAAGGGTCATAGTGATGGTGATGGGATGGTAGGGAAGGGTCATAGTGATGGTGATGGGATGGTAGGGAGGGGTCATAGTGATGGTGATGGGATGGTAGGGAAGGGTCATAGTGATGGTGATGGGATGGTAGGGAAGGGTCATAGTGATGGTGATGGGATGGTAGGGAAGGGTCATAGTGATGGTGATGGGATGGTAGGGAAGGGTCATAGTGATGGTGATGGGATGGTAGGGAGGGGTCATAGTGATGGTGATGGGATGGTAGGGAAGGGTCATAGTGATGGTGATGGGATGGTAGGGAAGGGTCATAGTGATGGTGATGGGATGGTAGGGAAGGGTCATAGTGATGGTGATGGGATGGTAGGGAAGGGTCATAGTGATGGTGATGGGATGGTAGGGAAGGGTCATAGTGATGGTGATGGGATGGTAGGGAAGGGTCATAGTGATGGTGATGGGATGGTAGGGAAGGGTCATAGTGATGGTGATGGGATGGTAGGGAAGGGTCATAGTGATGGTGATGGGATGGTAGGGAGGGGTCATAGTGATGGTGATGGGATGGTAGGGAAGGGTCATAGTGATGGTGATGGGATGGTAGGGAAGGGTCATAGTGATGGTGATGGGATGGTAGGGAAGGGTCATAGTGATGGTGATGGGATGGTGCGGGGAGGCTCGTCTTGGTGAGACGGTGAAGGGGTCGTGGTGGTGGGATCGTTAGGGTAGTCGGGGGGGGGGGGGTGGATGGTGAGGGCGGCGGGCAGGACTACTGCAGGAGGGGGGTGAGGGCGGCGGGCAGGACTGCTGCAGGAGGGGGTGAGGGCGGCGGGCAGGACTGCTGCAGGAGGGGGTGAGGGCGGCGGGCAGGACTGCTGCAGGAGGGGGTGAGGGCGGCGGGCAGGACTGCTGCAGGAGGGGGTGAGGGCGGCGGGGAGGACTGCTGCAGGAGGGAGGTGAGGGCGGCGGGCAGGACTGCTGCAGGAGGGGGTGAGCGCGGCGGGCAGGACTGCTGCAGGAGGGGGTGAGAGGTGAGGGCGGCGGGCAGGACTGCTGCAGGAGGGGGTGAGGGCGGCGGGCAGGACTGCTGCAGGAGGGAGGTGAGGGCGGCGGGCAGGACTGCTGCAGGAGGGAGGTGAGGGCGGCGGGCAGGACTGCTGCAGGAGGGGGTGAGGGCGGCGGGCAGGACTGCTGCAGGAGGGGGTGAGGGCGGCGGGCAGGACTGCTGCAGGAGGGGGTGAGGGCGGCGGGCAGGAGGATTGTATAGATCCTGCTGCCTTCAGGAGAACCAACGATTTGCTCCTCATGTTAACCATATTCCTCCCCTAACCTGTCATACTCCCCACAGACACACACACACACACACACACACATACACACACACACACACACACATACACACACACACACACACACACACACACACACACACCAGTCTTCCGAGGTTGTATACACAAAACACCAGCCAACCCGCTACACTCTAACACCAGAAGAACTCCACACGCTACACCTTCTACACATCAGCTCCAGCTCCCATTTCACACTCTTTTTCTCCCTCTCTCTCCCCCCACCGTCCAACCACCACTCCTTTTCCTCCATATAACCACCAGAAGAAGATGAAAGAAAGAGGGGGTAGATAGTAGAGAGAGAGAGAGAGAGAGAGAGAGAGAGAGAGAGAGAGAGAGAGAGAGAGAGAGAGAGTGGATCGTGATGGTTTTTGGTGGCGGTCGGGGGGATTTCGGCGGGAAGGTGGTGGGCGTGGCAGAACTGCGGCGGGAGAGTGAGGCGGGGGTGGTGGCAGGACTGCGGCAAACAGGCAGGAGGACTGCGGCAGGAGGGCGTTGAGGGCGGCAGGCAGGCAGGCAGGAGGGTGGCGGCAGGAGGGCGGCGGGCAGGCAGGCAGTCAGGCAGGAGGACTGCGGCAGGAGGGCGGAGGCAGGCAGGCAGGCAGGAGGACTGCGGCAGGAGGGCAGGCAGGAGGACTGCGGCAGGAGGACTGCGGCAGGCAGGCAGGACTGCGGCAGGAGGGCGGCAGGCAGGCAGGCAGGCAGGCAGGAGGACTTCGGCAGGAGGGCAGGCAGGAGGACTGCGGCAGGAGGGCGGCGGGCAGGAGGGCAGGCAGGAGGACTGCGGCAGGAGGGCGGCGGGCAGGCAGGCAGGCAGGCAGGAGGACTGCGGCAGGAGGGCGGCGGGCAGGCAGGAGGACTGCGGCAGGAGACAGTCAATATGAGGCATGACTCAACTGCCGTTGTCAGCCTCGTTTTCTGTTCATCATTTCCGTGTTCTCTTATATCCGCTGTGCCTGGGTGTGCAGGGGAGGGGCAGAGACAAGACATAGAAGAAACACGTCGTCGCCAGGTGGAAAGATACATAGAAAAGCTTTATGGCCGTGTGTGTGTGTGTGTGTGTGTGTGTGTGTGTGTGTGTAGCCAGACGTTTGTGTGGTCATGTTGTGTGTGTGTGTGTGTGTGTGTGTGTGTGTGTGTGTGTAGCCAGACGTTTGTGTGGTCATGTTATGTGGTCAGTGTGTGTGTGTGTGTTGGTGAGGTGAGGAATATTTGAGATCGGATGGCGATTTTTTTTTTCCAGTGTCATATGCCACAGTCATGCGTGACAGTCAGTCATGTACCACAGTCATGTGTGACGAGTCATGAGTCATGTGTGACGAGTCATGCACTACAGTCATGTGTGACAGTTATGTGCTACAGTCATGTGTGACGAGTCATTTACCACAGTCATGTATGAGTTATGTGTTACAGTCATGTACCCCGGTCATGTGTGACACTTATGTGCTACAGTCATGTGTGACAGTCATGTACCAACCCCACACCCCAGCCTTACCTCCCATACCACACCACAACCTCTCGACCCCCACACTACAACCTCTTGACCCCCACACTACAACTACCCTAACCCCACTACACTACAATCTCTCGACCCCCACTACATTACAACCTCTCGAACCCACTACACTACAACCTCCTGACCCCCCACACTACAACCTCCTGACCCCCCACACTACAACCTCTTGACCCCCCACACTACAATCTCTTGACCCCCACTACACTACAGCCTCTCGACCCCCACACTACAACTACCCTAACCCCAGCACACTACAACCTCTCGACCCCCCACACTACAACCTCTCGACCCCCACTACACTACAGCCTCTCGACCCACACTACACTACAACCTCTCGACCCCCACTACACTACAACCTCTCGACCCCACTACACTACAACCTCTCGACCCCCCACACTACAACTACCCCAACCACACTACACTATAACCTCTCAACCTCCCACACTACAACCTCTTGGCCCCTCTACACTACAACCTCCTGACCCCCCACACTACAACACCGGACACCCTACACTACAACCTCTCCATCCCACTGGACTACAACCTCTCCATCCCACTGGACTACAACCTCTCCAGCCTCACACAACAACCTCTCGACCTCCCCCCCACACACACTACAACCACCCAACCCCCGTACCCTACAACCTCTCCACCCTCACCCTTCAGACACGTCCCTTTCCCCACACAAAAACCTTCCCACACTGGGTATATTCCACCGTTGCCGTCCCTCCCTCCCTTCCATCCACACCTCCCTCCCTGCCATGCTGAATAGATTAAACTCAATTAGAAGCAGCTTGCCAGCCAAGGCCAGACCCTTCGCTTTTTCATTCTGACGAAGACCACTTGCGAGGACGAGTGTATCATTGCTCGCTCTCGCCCTTCGAGGACGGATGTGTCAAAACGTTCATGAGGTCGAGGACGAGGGCATCACCGCACTCGCCCTTCGAGGACGCATGTATCAAATCGTTCATGAGGTCGAGGACGAGGGCGAGAGCGTTGATCGAGGACCCATGCATCAATACACTCATGAGGTCAACGACGCACCTATCAATACACTCATGCGGTCGAGGACGCATGCATCAATACACTCATGAGGTCGACGACGCATGTATCAGTACACTCATGAGGTCGAGGACGCATGCATCAATACACTCATGAGATCGAGGACGCATGTATCAAAACATTCATGAGGTCGAGGACGCATATATCAAAATATTCATGAGGTCGAAGACGCATGTATCAATACATTCATGCGGTCGAGGACGCATGCATCAATGCACTCATGAGATCGAGGACCGCATGCATCAATACACTCATGGAGTCGAGGACGCATGCATCAATACGCTCATGAGGTCGAGGACGAGGTTGAGAGTATCAACGCACTCGCCCTTCGAGGACTCATGTCTCAACCCATTCATGAGGACGAGGACCTCAACACGCTGGCTGTTCGTCGCTCTCATGGGGGCCAGTTAATTTCTCCCTCCAGCCTCCTCCACTTCCCTCGCCCTGAATTGATTGTTATTCCAACTCGTCCGGGCGTCTTCATTGAGATTTTAGCAGCTTTTGTGAGGCTGGAATGGACTGGGGGAGGGTGAGGGGGGTGTTGATATATGCCGAGAGAGAGAGAGAGAGAGAGAGAGAGAGAGAGAGAGAGAGAGAGAGAGAGAGAGAGAGAGAGAGAGGGTCTAAAGATTGCGAGGATGTGAGGGAGGGAAGTGTCGCGAGTATAGAGTGAGTGAGGATGTCAGGATGGCCTGTTGTTCACAGGGTGTCAACTGGAGGGGGGACAAGGTTTAGAGAATTTGAGTGTCGCTAGTTGAGAAATTACTGGTCTTGTTGAAATGTTATTACTTCATTGTTGTTCTGTATACCTTGACCATCTCAATTGCCCCTTTCGTGGTAACGGCAAGACTCTCCAGCCGTCGAAGCGGGCGCCTTCTGCTTTATGATCCTATTGTGATGGGGGGTTAAGACATGTGACTGCAGATGACCTTCGTCATGGACCATCGAGTCGTCTTCTGTCCTTCCCAGAGTACTCGAGTCTTCTGTGATCTTCTGTGATCTTCTCTCCACCGCCAGACGTGACGGTGGCTAGCACTGGCTCTGCCGCAGATTCCGTTCTCTGTGGGCGTCTGCAACGGTGAATAGACGTATGTATGTATATGCTTACAGATCTCGCCGTCTTAAATGGGGGTCACTTTACAGTTGGCAAACTGGATCAGGTGCAATCTTCTTGTCTCTCTTTCTGACGTTTGTCTCAATATATATATATATATATATATATATATATATATATATATATATATATATATATATATATATATATATATATATATATATCTTTTTTTCTTTTAAACTATTCGCCATTTCCCGCGTTAGCGAGGTAGCATTAAGAACAGAGGACTGGGCCTTTGAGGGAATACCCTCACCTGGCCCAATTCTCTGTTCCTTCTTTTGGAAAATTAAAAAAAAAACGAGAGGGGAGGATTTCCAGCCCCCCGCTCCCTCCCCTTTTAGTCGCCTTCTACGACACGCAGGGAATACGTGGGAAGTATTCTTAATCCCCTATCCCCAGGGATATATATATATATATATATATATATATATATATATATATATATATATATATATATATATATATATGCGCCCATGCATATATTCCAAAGGGGTTCTTTTACCACGTACATATTGAATAGTTTCCTCAGGACAAGGAGCTATAGAGGGAGAGACGTGAGGGAAGCATTTCCATCGCGACAGAGTTGCGGACTAAGGCTATTCCAAAACCGGAATGGTATTAATGTACGTGTAAGAGTTGGGGGGCCCTCACCAGTGTGAGGATCCATATCCATGTGTACACTCTGACGTATCCAAACGAGTTTTGAGAGAGTATGGCGGTAGGTGCCTGGAGTAATTTGGAAACAGAATGAATTACAAGCGATTCGAATAAAGTCCGGCATAGTTCTCCTCGTGAATACCAAGGGATTTTGTCGTAATCTGTTTAGTCTGATGTAATTGTTTTCGGATTTACCGTTTCACTGTTTGTTCTCGTTCGTCTTGGAGAACTGGTCGTTTGCCACTTGCCAGTGTGGAATGAGTAAACATTTACCTCACAACGGTGTTGGCAGCTCAAACTTCTTGCCAAAAGACAGACATGACATGGGAAACAACAAATTTCCTCTCTCCATATATATATATATATATATATATATATATATATATATATATATATATATATATATATATATATATATATATATATATATCATACAAACCTCCAACAGCTAGGATCGAACCCGGGACCCCTGCATAGCAGTGATGGTCTCAGATGAGACAACACCAGCGCCTCCATCTGGCCAACATCCATCTGGCCTACCTGAGACTGGAAAGGTTTGATCGTGTTTGGCAGTACCTAGACTTACCATCTGGTAGACCACAGCGACAGGTCCCCCGAGCGCCACAGGCTGATCTTATCTCACCAGTCATCGACGTAGATGTTGCAAGTGACCAAGGCGCCGGAGATCAAGCTGTTGGACTCGCTGAGTCGGTCATGATCTATGGATATTTACGGTCTTCCAACGACTGTGTCTCCTTGATACCTACCTACCTACTCCCACCCACTCCCTCCCAATCGCCTTCACTGAACGCATGCGCCGATACTGGGGAAGTTAAGAGTTATTGTTGATAGAATCAACACTATGGTAAGTGGTTAGGTTAGTTATAAACAACTCGCCATCACGAAACGCTAACGTTTGGTTGGGCTAAAAGATCGACTCAGAGGGAACAGTCATTTGGCCAATGACTTGTGTACCCACTCTTTGACTTGTGTTGTCAGCCGTCCATACAGAGGTGGATAGACTCATGATGTTGAAGTCTCTTAGCCAGAGTTTAGGAACTGGACTCCCCCAGCGTAATAAGCCTTATGGCGGGTAGGGGATCCCCAGGTGATGAGATGGGATTCTAAGGGGGGTTGTGAAGTGTGTCTCGTCCACCCAGACACCCCATCGCAAGGCACCGACGCTTCCGTCACCACCCCACCCACCTCTCACAACCTGACGTTAAGATCAGCCAGACTGGTGGTCGTATCCTTGTGTAAGAACGTCAGGCTGAATGATTTCCATACGATGTATATATGTATGTTTTATATTATCCTTTTTCCAAAGACGGAAGGATTATGCATTTTGCCTCCTCCTCTTCCTTCTCTCTCTCTCTCTCTCTCTCTCTCCCTTTCTCTTCCCCCTCCCCTCTGGTGGATATTTTTATGAGCTGCGAAAGACGTGATATGAAGCATTTATTCTGCCTCGTTTTAGCCGTCTCAAGGTTGCTCGTTGAGGGGAGGTCGATGATGAACCGTACATTTGTGTGCCGTAATGTAACCTTTTTGGTCTGACCAGAGCCATATGCACCATCATTGTAGGTTTTCTGTCGATTTGCCAGCAAGCTTTGGAAGGTTACGTCAAGATAGAAATTTTAGTACATTTACTAACTTGCTCATCGAACCCAGTTTCCAGTCGACTTACAAACCGTACAAAATGAAGAGTTTCGGCCAAATTGGAGGTGGAAGGATGGAGTGAAAAAGATTTTGAGAGATCGGGGCCTGAACATACAGGAGGGTGAAAGGCTTGCAAGGAATAGAGTGAACTGAAACGATGTGGTATACCGGGGTCGACGTGCTGTCAGTGGATTGAACCAGGGCATGTGAAGCTTCTGGGGTAAACCATGGAAAGTTCTGTGGAGTCTGGATGTCGAAAGGGAGCTGTGGTTTTGGTGCATTACACATGACAGCTAGAGACTGAGTGTGAACGAATGTGGCCTTTGTTGTCTTTTCCTAGCGCTACCTCGTGCGCACGCGGGGGGAGGGGGGTGCCATTTCATGTGTGGCGAGGTGGCGGCGAAATGGATGAAGGCAGCATGTATGAATATGTACATGTGTATATATGTATATGTCTTTGTATGTATATGTATGTATACGTTGAAATGTATAGGTATGTATATGTGCGTGTGTGGGCGTTTATGTATATACATGTGTATGTGGGTGGGTTTGGCCATTCTTTCGTCTGTTTCCTTGTGCTACCTCGCTAACGCGGGAAACACCTACAAAGTATAATAAATGTAGATGAATGAATATATATATATATATATATATATATATATATATATATATATATATATATATATATATATATATATATATATATATATCAGAAAGATTACAGGTCCCAAAACTGATTGATCCATGTGGCACTTCACCTTTAAAACCGCACTGTTGATGGGCTTAGGTGGAACTTCAGTCTACACTGCTGAAACTCGTGCGTTAAAAAGACAGGTGCTTTATGGCACAGTGGTATTCATACAGGTGGTATCTGACATGCTTCAGGCTGGAGACTGATGTCAGAATACCATTAATCTTTGGAACCTACTTTCCCAAGGCATACACAAGTTCGATGACACGTTAGGGGTCAAAAGTGTGAACCAGTAGAGGCTCTGCCAGTACGTGAGAAAGACCGACAACAGATGCACCGGGGCCACGTTTAGGTAGTTTGTCACGACCTTAGAACGAAAACCAGTGAAAGAATATATTTGCTTGAAAGTAGACGGAAGTATAAGCAGATTCACCCGTCTAAAAAGGTAAAGATGAAATCGCAACGCAGGCAAAAAGGTTCACTGGACCGAACTCAATCCTGTTGCTCAGGGAGCTCTTCGAGTGGAGAAACCATCTTGGGTTTTAGGAATCACTTCAGCAACAACATCCCTCCACCTCCCACACCCGTGTCGAGACGAACACTCCCGCACTGCCTTACACACTTGACGGGAGAGAGGAACACGTCTTCAGTGGACTCCTTCAGAAGGAACACATCTTCAGTGGGCTCCTTCAGAAGGAACACATCTTCAATGGACTCCTTCAGAAGGAACACATCTTCTATGGACTCCTTCAGAAGGAACACATCTTCAATAGACTCCTTCAGAAGGAACACATCTTCTATGGACTCCTTCAGAAGGAACACATCTTCTATGGACTCCTTCGGAAGGAACACATCTTCTATGGACTCCTTCAGAAGGAACACATCTTCAATGGACTCGTTCAGAAGGAACACATCTTCAATAGACTCCTTCAGAAGGAACACATCTTCAATGGGCTCCTTCAGAAGGAACACATCTTCAATGGGCTCCTTCAGAAGGAACACATCTTCTATGGACTCCTTCAGGAGGAACACATCTTGTCGTAAGGAATATGACGTTTCCTGTTGGGGGGTTGTTCTCCTGGAGACCAATAAGAAGAGCCATTGAATGCTGGAGATCAATAAGATGAGCCATTGAATGCTGGAGATCAATAAGATGAGCCATTGAATGCTGGAGATCAGTAAGATGAGCCATTGAATGCTGGAGATCAATAAGATGAGCCATTGAATGCTGGAGATCAATAAGATGAGCCATTGAATGCTGGAGATCAATAAGATGAGCCATTGAATGCTGGAGATCAATAAGATGAGCCATTGAATGCTGGAGATCAATAAGATGAGCCATTGAATGCTGGAGATCAATAAGATGAGCCATTGAATGCTGGAGATCAATAAGATGAGCCATTGAATGCTGGAGATCAATAAGATGAGCCATTGAATGCTGGAGATCAATAAGATGAGCCATTGAATGCTGGAGATCAATAAGATGAGCCAATGAATGCTGGAGATCAATAAGATGAGCCATTGAATGCTGGAGATCAATAAGATGAGCCATTGAATGCTGGAGATCAATAAGATGAGCCATTGAATGCTGGAGATCAATAAGATGAGCCACTGAATGAGACAGAAAAGCCCATGATGACTGCTCTCTCCAGTGTTGTGTAGGATTCCAGGTGTGCCACCGTAACACCAGCATTCACGACAAAGTATGTCACCTGGACGGAAACTACCGTTCACTCAGCCTACCGTCAGTCGTTGGCAAGCCATTATTCCAGGCAAGACTCTAATTCGTTGAGAGGATCACCATTTTGTCAACGATTCAAAGCAATATTCTTTCTCCAACGCAACCAATCACGTCTCAAAACATTTACTTGATTTCTTTCATGATACGATCAACATGGATGGTAAGAGCAAAGCGACTGGTGTTGATCACTTATTTCGGTCTTCAGAAAACACTCGATTAAGTCCCACATTAAAGATAACTCGCATAAGATTAAGTCGCATGATTTTATTTTGGTAAACATGGGATAATGAGTAGCGATAAAACCTCAGATTGGGTGTATGGGGGAAAGGTGGAGTGCCACAAGGGATCAGTCAGTTTTGGGACCTATGATCTTTCTAATATATATATATATATATATATATATATATATATATATATATATATATATATATATATATATGAACAAAGTGCATATGAACGCGCACCTTCATAGAACATACAAACCTCCAACAGCCAGGATCGAACCCGGGACCCCTGTGCAACAGGCGGGAGCGCTACTGCTAGGCTATGATATCTTGCTGAACTTTCTGTTTTGATATCTTACTGAACTGCATGTTTATGATGTCTTATTGAACTGTATGTTTGTGATATCTTGCTAAACTGTATGTTTATGATATCATACTTCACTGTATGTTAATGATATCTTACTAAACTGTATGTTTATATCATACTTCACTGTATGTTAATGATATCTTACTAAACTGTATGTTTAGAATATCATACTTCACTGTATGTTCATGACATCATCATCTGTTATCACAAGAGGCTTCGAAAGCATCCCTCCTAGTGGTCTGCTGCTGCTCCTCGCATTCCCGTTGTCCCTTGTCTTCCTCCTCCCGCACTTGTCATTGTACTCGGTGGCCTCAGGGAGGGAGGGAGCGTTCGTGCCGACGCACTGATGTTGGAGTCATCATGAAGGTGTTTTGTCCTCGACGGCTGAAAACTCATGAATATCTAGGGATTAAGTAATCGTACTCCAACTATTAAGTCACCGGACACATTTTATCGTGCGCTAGGAGTGATTATCGCGCGCGTGCTTCTCGTGGTTAACCGCCATATTCGAGAGATTAAGCTATCGTACCGCTCAAGGTTAAGTTCACGTGCTTGAGATAGAACACGTTTCTCGGAAAACCGGTGATTGGAAGGGTGTGTGTCTGGTCGAAAGAGTTATCCGGAAAACCTGAAGAAGGTGGTCAAGGTTATTCGATTGGTGGCTTTAATCTGTCGAGGTGTCAAAAGCCCAAAAAAAAATAAGATGATAACCACTTAACCATCCATGATGGTAAATGGTGTCTTAATTGATATAGTTACCGCTCTACCTTACTTCAGCCATAGCTGTATTACAGGCGTTCTTATAAGCGATTACACATTGGAAAGCTAACGTTAATGACCTTCTGGAGTGATAAGTGGGCTAATTGACCTGGAATTCAGTTTTTGAGGTAGCTGAGCCGAACGCGAATCAAGTGAGCGCAGACGAAACATCTGGACTGATGGACCTCAACTTTGACATAGTGTATTGTTTGACCTCGCGAATAATTACTCACCAGTCTTTGACGCAAGCCTTGACCTGTGACCTATAACCTATTGTTAACATAGATCTTGCCATAAGACTTTTTAAAGCGACCTTAATGTCCTTAACCTTAAAACAAGTGTTATCCAGTCGTGCTGATCTTTTTAACTTGGTTCATGATGTTCCTTGTGAGCCTTTTGACCTTTGACCACGACGGTACGACCCTCGAGCGCGACGGTACGATCCTTGAGCACGACGGTACGATCTTTGAGCACGACGGTACGATCCTTCAGCACGACGGTGCGATCCTTGAGCACAACGGTACGATCCTTGAGCACAACGGTACGATCCTTGAGCACGACGGTACGATCCTTGAGCACGACGGTACGATCCTTGAGCACGACGGTACGATCCTTGAGCACGAAGGTACGATCCTTGAGCACGAAGGAACGATCCTTGAGCACGAAGGTACGATCCTTGAGCACGACGGTACGATCCTTGAGCACGAAGGAACGATCCTTGAGCGCGACGGTACGATCCTTGAGCACGAAGGTACGACCCTTGAGCACGACGGTACGGTGTACAAGGCGATGGTATGACCCTTGAGCATGACTGTGCGAGCCTTGAGTGCCGTGGCCTGGCCTTTGCCCTGACCCTCTGGGATCGGGTCAGAGGTCAGGCCTGTATATGTAAAGGATCGAACCATCTGGGTCAAGCAGTTGAAACCGACTGTTGGACACCAGTAAACACCCTCTGGGACCTTGGTGCACAATCTTATCCATTGACCTTTGTCTTTTTAGGCTCTGTGACCTTTACCGTCCTCAACCACCGCCGTTTGTTTGACTTTACTGATTACCTTAGATTTTCGGGCCACTATACTGATTACCTTAGATTTTCGGGTCACTTTTCTGATTACCTTAGATTTTCGGGTCACTTTACTGATTACCTGAGGTTCAGGTCACTTTACTGATTACCTTAGAGTCAGGTCACTTTACTGATCACCGTAGATTCAGGTCACTTTACTGATTACCGTAGATTCAGGTCACTTTACTGATTACCTTAGGTTCAGGTCACTTTACTGATTACCTTAAGTTCAGGTCACTTTACTGATTACCTGAGGTTCAGGTCACTTTACTGATTACCTTAGAGTCAGGTCACTTTACTGATAACCTTAGATTCAGGTCGTATGGTCGAACGGTCGTGCAATACACTTATGCGTACAGCCATGAAATATGAGCCCTGAATCCATGCCCTTGGCCTTAATCTAAGGCCTTGGCTTGAATCCCAAGTCTTATCTGATTCAATGGGTGTGAAACCTGCATACCCCCATTCCCACCAGCCCAATGCGTCACTGGTCATGCTGATAAGCGAGATAAGGCGATAACACCAAGTTCCCACCTTCTTCCCCACTCCCACTCCTTTCGTACCAACCTACTCTCCTCGGGGTTCTTTCGTGTCAGTCACGAGTTTCGTGTTCGTGTTGTGGACGTGAGGCGCGTTCCAGTCATATCCCGCCGAGTTGAGTGTAAAGGTTCGTTTTCTTACCGATTTTCTTTGGACTTGTTTTCGTTGTACGTTCTTTCGAACACTTAAAACTCTTGTTCCGAGGAAATGTAACGCCTCAGGATGATAATATAGTGTGAGGTGAGTTCATCGTGTGAGGAATGGCGGTGTACGAGAAGCGGAGCGTGAGTGAGAGTGCTGACCTGGGTGCGTTGCGATGTTTGGACAAATGGAGAGGATGAGCGAAGAAAGACCAACTGAGAAGATCTACGCGTCAGAAGTGAAGAGAATATGGAAGAGAGGGAGACTGAAAGGATGTGGAAAGTGGGGCGAAGGAAGCTTTAGGATCTCGTATCCTGAACGCCCTGGAGAGAGGGAGAAATGTGCGCTGGATAGAAAGAACTGGAGCGCTATGATATATGGGAGGCGACTTAGTGTTAGTAGACAGAACCAGAGCATATGAATGGATCAGAGATGACTATGGAGTAGTTTATGGGGCTGGGCTATAGATGGCAAGCTCTGTCTTTGTTATATTATGTTGTACATGACGGGCTAGAAAGTATGTAGATGTGTGCAGACGAGGCCATTGTTTCTTAGTCCCTGACGCTATCTTGGTATGACGGGAAAGGTATCCAGAAACAAAATATCTGGCGACATTTCTTTCTTGTTTTGCTTCTCACATTACTTAACACTGATGAATACTTAGAGAGGCGCAAACATGCTTACATATAGATAGATAAAGACATGGATGATGTATCGATAGATAAAGATATGGATGATGTATCAGTAGATGAAGACCCTTTCACAGATGGGTTCTAAGACCCTTTCACAAATGGGTTCTGGCGGCTATAAACTCAAGGGGTCCCAACCCCATCCTGTAGCTCCTGCAGCACCGAGGTTGCGCTACACTTATAAGTAGCAGAGGTAGGACGGACGCCTTTGGAACGAGAAGTTCTTTGACGAGACCTTACGCTTTTGTTAACGATGGTACAACCTGGTGACTTCTCACTGTAACCTGAAGCAGGCGGAGTCTGGCAACACCCATTATCTATCTATCTATCTATTTATCTATCTGTCTGTCTGTCTATATATATATATATATATATATATATATATATATATATATATATATATATATATATATATATATATATATATATATATTTTTTTTTTTTTTTTTTTTTTTTTTTTCATACTATTCGCCATTTCCCGCGATAGCGAGGTAGCGTTAAGAACAGAGGACTGGGCCTTTGAGGGATTATCCTCACCTGGCCCCCTTCTCTGTTCCGTCTTTTGAAAAATTAAAAAAAAACGAGAGGGGAGGATTTCCAGCCCCCTGCTCCCTTCCCTTTTAGTCGCCTTTTACAACACGCAGGGAATACGTGGGAAGTATTCTTTCTCCCCTATCCCCAGGGATATATATATATATATATATATATATATATATATATATATATATACATACTGAACTTGTAGACCACGAAGGAAAATCATAGCAGGAAAATTTGCATAAGCGCTTTCGTGTATTTCAACACATCTTCAGAAGCAAATAGTGACAAATCACAGATGGAGGAAGAACATACAGAAACACCCGGTCCCGCACACAGCCCCGCACCCCAGCCTTGCATCCCGGTCCTGCAACACAGCCTCGAACCCCGATCCTGCAACACAGCCTCTCATCCCGGTCCTGCAACACACCCTCTCGTCCCCAGTGGGTCCTGCAACACACCCTTTCATCCCGGTCCTGCAACACAGCTCCTCACTCCACCCCATACACTGGCCATACTCCAGGAGGGTGAGTGTGAAGGAGGCCCTAGAGAAGGCCAGTCAGTGGCTCAAGCACCAGACTGTGTGGTGTCTCATGATAACAGGAGCAGCAGGGCTGGAGGGGAGTCAGCCGGCGTCAGCATCGATGATGGACGTGACGTTGATAATGGGCAGTTGTCAGGATTAGGTGAGAGGGGTCGTAGCAGGTGTTTCTTCGTCAGCAGCAACAGTAGGTGTTGGTACACTATCGGTGATAGCTTCTCCTTCGTCAGTAGGAACAGAATGTGATGGTGTGCTTCTGTAGGTAGCACCTCCTTCGTCAGTAGTAACAGAATGTGATGGTGTGCTTCTGTAGGTAGCACCTCCTTCGTCAGCAGTAACAGCAGGTGACGGTATACTGCCGACGATAGCTCCTCCCTCGTCAGCAGCAACTGTAGGTGATATTGTACTATTGGCGGTAGCTTCTCCTTCGTCAGCAGCAACTGTAGGTGATATTGTACTATTGGCGATAGCTTCTCCTTCGTCAGCAGCACCTGTAGGTGATATTGTACTACTGGCGGTAGCTCCTCCTTCGTCAGCAGCAACAGGAGGTGATGGCATACTGCTGGTGGTAGCTCCTCCTTCATCAGCAGCAACAGTAGGTGATGGCATACTACTGGTGGTAGCTCCTCCTTCGTCAGTAGCAACAGTCCGTGATGTTACAGTAATGCTGGCAGCTCCCCCTTCTTCAGGAACGAGCAACATCAGCTGGTAGTTATGGTGATGATTGTCGACCATCTTTTCCAGTCTCACGCCATCACCACTTTACCTAACTACATCGTACCACCTACCATTTACTTCCTCGTTGACCCCATCACTTGCCCAACGTTGACTGCCAATCTTATCTGAAATCATTCATCATCTCACCACTTTTCTCAAACGTTATCGTGAATGTATATAAGACCTGATATTGACGGTGATAAGTGTAGATTATTCATATGTAAGATGAGAGTCACTATCTCTAATCTAGTTTTACAGATTCTAGAATTGATTGAGCTATGTGCCTTGCCTCATTGGCCCTAATCTAGTTTTATGATTAAAAAAGCTAGATTTATCATGTGTTCAGACCATGTGTCCGTAATCTAGTTTTGTAATTAAAACTGGAATGTTGATCTGCCTTGGTCCATTGTCGTTAATTTAGTTTTACTGGTGATAAAACTAGAATAACTATCTGCCAAAACCTATCGTTCGTAATCTAGTTTTATTGCTACTTAAACTAAGATTATCTATATACCTTCATCCATTTTCCTTCATCTAATTGATAATAAAGCTAGATTATTATCTATGTGCTTTGATCCATTGCCCTTCATCTAATGTTTATTGGTAATAAAACTAGATTATTGTGCTTAATCTAGTATTATAGATGATCCAGCTGAACTAACTGCAAGTACCCTGATTATATTTCGATAATCCAAGTTGGTTTTGTCTTAGAGTCGAGCAATTTAGATTTAGTGTATGATCAGACACCTAAACATATGGAACATGTATGGAATTGCAAAACCTACCAGTCAGGTCCACTGAACTAATGAGATCCAATCTGGTTATCGCATGTATGTTTACATCCAGTTGGGTATGTCTTCGTCAGCAGTTAAACAGATAGCTGTGTCAGGATCTCTCCCATCTGCAGTCGCAGATGTAGTCACGTCCACAGACTGAGAGGGCCAACATGGTCATCATTTGTATGCCTTCATCCAGGTGGGGGTGTGTCTTCGTCAGCAGGAACAGGAGGTTTAGTGGTGTCAGGTGCTCCGGCTTCAGAAGCAGCAGCTGCAGAGATGGTGGTTGGTTGTGGTGTTCATGAAGGCAGGTGTGTTCGCTCCTCCGTCAGGTGGAACGATTCCTCCGTCACTGAGTCACGTCCTGAGGCTTTACGGATCGAGCGTCCGGGTAAACACATCCAGGTTAAACACGCCGTGGTAAACTGCGTTTATTCCCGTGTAGACCCGTATGGTTGGATGTGTTCCTAGTGTCCTCGTGGCTTAAGCCAACACCTCGTCAGGTGTGTTTGGGTGCAGTAACCAATGTAACACAACTTCGCCCGGACTAAAGTCGTTTATTTTCTTTGATCTATCTTCTACATTGATTTATCAGTGATACAGAAATTTTAGATAAGATAGAATTTTTTATTTTTTCACCAAATTCTCAAAAAGTCAAATCCCAAATGCACGCTCGTAGGGTCTCCATGGTAGCCATACAAAGCTGTTGTCATGGTGCTGTGGCGCTGAGAAATACACACACACACACACACACACAAGCTGATTTATCTGTATAGATTTGGTAAACTCCCGAAGACACAGGCCAGATGCTTCTTCCATTATAAGTATACCATCCGGTCAACTCGTACAGCAGATGCTGAGGCATTATCATGACTGCATTTAAAGCTGGGCATCGCTGAACGCCGGGATGTAGCATAACGCAGTAGCCGTGGATGTACGTTGTAACGTCCGGGTCTGCATCTAGCACTGAATGCCAGGGTGTTGCACATCTCTGTGGGCAGTGAAGCGCTTGTCATTGGAGACTGCATGCCTGTTCTCGTAAGTCACTTTAGATCCCGTATTGTGAAGTGCAGAATGCCATCATAGTTTGAGTCGTGAGTTTCTAAATTCACTTTCAGTTTTCGTGGGTTGTTCTTGCACGTATAATCATACAGAAGCGTTTAACAGGATTTTAGGGCAAGTTTGTCTTTGGAAGGAGTGCGCCTTTTGGACTTTGCGCCTGTGATTGCTCGTCTATTTCGCCACTCGAAGCCCAAAACTTTCCTGTACCCTTGTAACGTGTAGGTGGATGAAGATGGACTGTTGGGGCGTTTTCTTAACACATGTAGTTCATTCGTCTTAATACGTGTAGTTCACAAGATTCGATAAGATGTATTAGAAGGGATAAGTGAGCCCAAGTGCTATTTCTATTTATTTATTTTTTTCATGCCTGTCACGCAATGTGGTTCGTGTTGAGCCACAGGGAATCTAGTCAACAAACAGTCCATCATACTTGAAGGTCGTGCTGGTGTGCTCAGAGGTCGTGCCGTCCTTCCCAAGGGTCGTATACCGTCGTGCTCGAGGGGCTACAGTGTAGTGATGATAACGGTACAGGTGGAGGGGATCGTGGCTGACGGCTGGAGGTACAGGGTACAAGCCCTCTCGTGTGGCTTCACAGGTGATATGATGGGTTCTTCTGGTGTAGCTACTCCAGCCCTCAAGGCTACGCTACATCCCGTACGAGGGAAGAGGTGGACTCTTGTAGAGTAAGTCCTCTCCATCAGACTGGACTCCCGTTCGTAAACAGAATATGATCAACCCCCGCCGAAGCCGAATTTTCGCTTGCGGTGTAACCACAAGCAGGAGGAGTCTTGGTGATATATATATATATATATATATATATATATATATATATATATATATATATATATATATATATATATAGATAGATAGATAGATAGACAGATAAATGAATAGATGTATGTGTTTGTGTGTGTGTGTGTGTGTAAGTTCAGGTTACAAGTAGTTCTCACGTTGGTTCGAGATCTCTCCGTCATGCAGTGCAAATTGCACAGTGACTGGACCAGTGTGTGTTGACCGTCTCAGTGTGACCATAGCTGCCACACTGTGCTGGAGGGTGTGATGAGGGACGGAGGGATGTGTTGTTGTTGTCAGTAATGGAACACCGAATTCCGTACCCGAACCACCGAACTCCGCACTCGAACCACCGAATTCCGTACCCGAACCACCGAATTCCGCACTCGAACCACCGAATTCCGTACCCGAACCACCGAATTCCGTACCCGAACCACCGAACTCCGTACCCAAACCACCGAATTCTGTAAGCGAACCACCGAACTTCCTCCCCGAGCCACCGAATTCCGTACCCGAACCACCGAACTCTGTCCCCGAACCACCCAACTCTGTCCCCGAACCACCGAACTCCCTCCCAGAACCACCTCCCTTCCTCCCTCCCTATAACACCTTATTCTCCCGAACTACCGAACTCCTTCCCAGGCCTTCAGACTCCCTCCCCGAACCACCGAACTCCCTTCCAGAACCACCAAACTTCCTCCTCGAGCCAAAGACTCATTCCCTCCTCGAACCACCAAACTCTATCCCTGGGTTACTTTTCCAATCTAAAAAGAAAAAAAAATATTTATCGTATGTGGCATTTCAGTATACTAATTAATGTCCCATACATACATCGTATAATGTAAACATCACTTACGATAATCATCTCATTTATGTAAGACACTTGGAAGTACATCAACACAGCGCGTCTCCCGATAGGTACGATAATTCGCATTTCTCTGTCTTATGAGTACGTCATGTAGGATGGTAGTCCCGCTGATGATCATGGAAAGGCGATCTTGTTAGGCACTACCGTCAGGCTCTGGGTCATTAGTATGGTAATCAAACTGATAAACTAGTTAGGAGGTTAGTAGGTCGTGATGGGGTATGATAAGTGTCTGTTACTGGTGAGCAGGGTGACCAGTGAGTGAAACACACACACACACACACACACACACACACGAGATGGGGCACCACGATGGTAAAACTCCCTCCTCATACAATACACATAAATTTACTCACAAGCAGCCCACAGTCAACCTACCTGTTCATCCTCCACATGGGAGATGATCGATAAATGGGTATTTAGGCTGAGTTTGTGTGTGTGTGTGTGTGTGTGTGTGTGTGTGCATGCATAAGAGTAAAGACATGGTGCATATTTTCCTGACCGTGACGCATTCACGGGCCGCCCGGGGTCGAGGGCATAGGTTCGAATACTGGTTACGGCAATCGGTCCACAGTCAATCCAGCTGTTCATCCACTCCTAGAGGTGGGTCGATAAAATGAGTACCTGGCTCAGGCTAGGATATATATATATATATATATATATATATATATATATATATATATATATATATATAACATACAAAGCTCCATCAGCCAGGATCGAACCTGGGACCCCTTGTGCAAGAGGCAGGCACGCTAACCGCTAGGCTAAGGGGCTGTATAATAGGAAACAACTATTCGAAATACTAAGTACTCGAATACCCTTCGTCTCACTATGGTGAGCAACGGGGTCTATCGGTTGTTTCCGAACAGAACACATAGCCAGCTGAGAGCGTTTTACCGAACCTGACTGTACAACGCGGAGTTATATGAATACGAATAAAGTGTATATGAACACTATTCGTATATATATATATATATATATATATATATATATATATATATATATATATATATATATATATATATATATCTTTCTTTCTTTTAAACTATTCGCCATTTCCCGCGTTAGCGAGGTAGCGTTAGGAACAGAGGACTGGGCCTTTTTGGGAATATCCTCACCTGGCCCCCTCTGTTCCTTCTTTTGGAAAATTAAAAAAAAAAAACGAGAGGGGAGGATTTCCAGCCCCCCGCTCCCACCCCTTTTATTCGCCTTCTACGACACGCAGGGAATACGTGGGAAGTATTCTTAATCCCCTATCCCCAGGGATATATATATATATATATATATATATATATATATATATATATTGGTTATCCCTGGGGTTAGGGGAGAAAGAATACTTCCCACGTATTCCCTGCGTGTCGTAGAAGGCGACTAAAAGGGGAGGGAGCGGGTGGCTGGAAATCCTCCCCTCTCGTTTTTTTTTTAATTTTCCAAAAGAAGGAACAGAGAAGGGGGCCAGGTGAGGATATTCCCTCTAAGGCCCAGTCCTCTGTTCTTAACGCTACCTCACTAATGCGGGAAATGGCGAATAGTATGAAAGAAAGAAAAGATATATATTGGAAAGATCACAATTTTGCGCGTGATCAAGATATTCCTATGAGTCCACGGGGAAAATGAAACACTTATCGTGTTCCATTTTCTCCGTGGACTCTTGGTAATATATATGTGTATATATATCGTTAATGAAATGGCCTTGATTAGGGCCTCAGCTGCCCATGCCGTCTCAGCAAACATAGCAAAATTATACACAGTTTATTAAGAGACGGGGCAACAGAAGTGTAAGATTCTCTCCCTGTAGCGCACAAATAAGCAGTAATCACATATTACTGTGTATTCATCAAATCTATTAACTCTACCTTGGTGTAAACCTGACGTATCTTTATCCTTTAGTCGTGAGGTTGGACCTACTAGTGTGAGGTAGGGGTTGTGAGAAGCGCAGTGTGCATAGTATAAGTGGAGTGTGAGGATAGGGAGGTTTGATCATTCTCATGGATGGATGTTGGGGGGTGGGGTTGTGGTCAGCGTTGAGGCGGGAGATGCCGGGAGTGTTGGTAGGTAGGTAGGGGAGAGTGTGGGGGGGTGTGGTGGTCAGTGTGCCGTGTGGTGGTGGTAGAGACAGCACAAGTCTAGCTTGAGCTGTAGCGAGGGAGACAGCTCCCCTCCTTAAGGCACCACCACACAACATCACCTGACTTACACCTCCCTCTCGTACCGTGTGCCTCAGTGTATCCCCACACTGGTTTAGTGCGTGGCGAAGCGTCGTCCCTCCCACAGTGTGTGGGTTATATCCTGGTGATGATGAGTGCGTCTGACTAACCTGTGGTGACACAGGTAGTGTAATAATACATTAGTGAGCTTCCTGGGGACCTCCTTTGTGTGTGTGTGTGTGTGTGTGGAGGCTGACCCACCCTTACGGCTGTCTTAGCAATGACCACCAGCTGTCTTGTAAGTATTTCGTAATTTTGTTAATAATGATAATAATGATAATGATAATAATAATGATAATGATAATAAAAATAATAATAATAATGATAATAATAATAATAATAATGATAATAATAATAGTAGTAGTTGTAGTAATGATGATAATAATGTAGTAGTTGTAGTAATGATGATAATAATAATAATAATGATAATGATAATAATGATAATAGTAATAATAATAATCATAATAATAATGATAATGATAATATACACAGACAATAAATGCAGAAATATAGAGGTATACTGTAAGAAAATAAGGTGTTAAAGAAAAAAAATTTTAAAAGGGATTTGATTTTAAGATCTTTATATTTCCAATCATACAACCAGGGAAAGCATTTCGATGATAACATGTGTGAAAAGTATTTAGTTTATTTATTGACACAAAATACACAATAGTATATATATGAGATTATATGACATACATATTTAATGTCCAACAAAGACTTAATTTTTGTCTGTTATAAAGATACACTGCTTTGATGGCGAATGTAGCAGACAAATAGATTTTATTGATAAGTATTTGACACATTACGTGCCATAGTCAAAAGTTCAAATACTATACATGTTTGTGTGTGTGTGTGTGTGTGTGTGTGTGTGTGTATAGAGCGTACAGTGGGTACAGTACATCAGCATTACACAAAGTTTGAGGTCAAGGTACAGTGCTGTATTTACTGATGATGATGATGATCGTGGTGGCAATGATTGATGGGGCTGTGTCTGTTGTGTAGCGGTCTAGACGGGCTCTGGTGGCCTGGATGTGCTTGTGTTTTGCACGCGTTGATGCTCTCGTGATGGCTGGCTGCCTCTTATGTTGTCCATGGATGTGCTGAGCAATTTCTTGTCAGTTTGTGATGCGTGATTGTGCACCTTAGTGCACAATTTATGTGTATTGTATGAGGAGGGAGTTTTACCATCGTGGTGCCCCATCTCGTTTGTGTGTGTGTGTGTGTGTGTGTGTAAGTGTGTGTGTGTGTGTGTGTTGTCAGTCTGTGATGCGTGATTGTGCACCTTGGTGTGTTTACCGTCTTTCTTTCTGGTCGAGCGGAAGGCGGGGGGAGTGTGAGGTTGGTGGCCCACTGAGGCAGCGTTGGTAGGTACACCACACGAAGGATGTGTGGTCGCATCTCCCTCCTCCCTCGTCATGTCGCAAGAGGCAGTACGTACAAACGTATATGCTGGGTGCGGACGTCCGCCGCCAGCCACCGCCACTTGTAAGGAGATGGTGTGTGGCTACTCGTTAGATTACCTCCCAACCACACACACACACACACACACAATGTCTGTACGTGCCGCTTCCTCCGTATGCAAGGAGCCTATACTCTCTCGTGACCTTATTCATAGGATTCGAAACCAAAGTCTCGTGTCCTTTGAGCACCAATAGCAGCAGCAGCAACACCAGGGCCACCGAGCACTCAGACTAGACTCTTGCTGCATTACCTGCAGACCAGGAGGGCTCAGCGGGACGTGAGGAGCATGAAGACCGCCCTGTAGAAAGCTTTAGGGGGAGGAAAGATATCTTAATCCTGTGTGTGTGTGTGTGTGTGTGTGTGTGTGTGTGTGTGTGTGTGATGGCTGGCTGGCTGGCTGGGCCGGAGGGAGGGAGGGAGGGAGGTGAGGTGAGGTGTGGTGTGGTGTTGTAGGCTGGTGTGGTGGGCCGGAGGGAGGTGAGGTGAGGTGTGGTGTGGTGTTGTAGGCTGGTGTGGTGGGCCGGAGGGAGGTGTGGTGAGGTGAGGTGAGGTGTGGTGTTGTAGGCTGGTGTGGTGGGCCGGAGGGAGGTGAGGTGAGGTGTGGTGTGGTGTTGTAGGCTGGTGTGGTGGGCCGGAGGGAGGTGTGGTGAGGTGAGGTGAGGTGTGGTGTTGTAGGCTGGTGTGGTGGGCCGGAGGGAGGTGTGGTGAGGTGAGGTGAGGTGTGGTGTTGTAGGCTGGTGTGTTGGTGAGTCTCGTGGTGAACGTGATGATGGTGCTGGATACCTTGTGTGTTGCACCAGCGAATGGCACAGTGTGGTGAGGTGATGGCATGTTGGTCAAGTGTGTGTGGTGAGGTGATGGGATGTTGGTCAAGTGCGTGAGGTGATGGGATGTTGGTCAAGTGTGTGTGGTGAGGTGATGGGATGCTGGCCAAGTGGTCCAATCCGTGGTTTACCCAACACCAGGCAGAGTCCGGTAACACCATATAGGTGAATCGAAAGCAGAGATGAGGAATGTGTAATACCTCTGAGAAGATGAGAAAAATTAGGTAATTGAGAGTCTTACTTAAGCTATTGGAAATGCAAGGGAGAGCGAGAGAAAACGTGAAATGAGTATAGGGAGAGCGAGAGAAAACGTGAAATGAGTATAGGGAGAGCGAGAGAAAACGTGAAATGAGTATAGGGAGAGCGAGAGAAAACGTGAAATGAGTATAGGGAGAGCGAGAGAAAACGTGAAATGAGTATAGGGAGAGCGAGAGAAAACGTGAAATGAGTATAGGGAGAGCGAGAGAAAACGTGAAATTAGTATAGGGAGAGCGAGAGAAAACGTGAAATGAGTATAGGGAGAGCGAGAGAAAACGTGAAATGAGTATAGGGAGAGCGAGAGAAAACGTGAAATGAGTATAGGGAGAGCGAGAGAAAACGTGAAATGAGTATAGGGAGAGCGAGAGAAAACGTGAAATGAGTATAGGGAGAGCGAGAGAAAACGTGAAATGAGTATAAGGAGAGAGAGAAAACGTGGAATGAGTATAGGGAGAGTGAGAGAAAACGTGAAATGAGTATAGGGAGAGCGAGAGAAAACGTGAAATGAGTATAGGGAGAGCGAGAGAAAACGTGAAATGAGTATAGGGAGAGTGAGAGAAAACGTAAAATGAGTATAGGGAGAGCGAGAGAAAACGTGAAATGAGTATTGGGAGAGCGAGAGAAAACGTGAAATGAGTATAGGGAGAGTGAGAGAAAACGTGAAATAAGTATAGGGAAAGAGAGAGAAAACGTGAAATGAGTATAGGACGAGCGAGAGAAAACGTGAAATGAGTATAGGGAGAGCGAGAGAAAACGTGAAATGAGTATAGGGAGAGCGAGAGAAAACGTGAAATGAGTATAGGGAGAGCGAGAGAAAACGTGAAATGAGTATAGGGAGAGCGAGAGAAAACGTGAGATGAGATATACACAGGTGCAGGAGTGTGTGTGTGTGTGTGTGGTGCGGGAGAAGAGCCCATGACCCGTGATGACGTAAGGGGTGTGGCTTTTGGCCTCTGTGGGTCATGGGGGCTGGGTAAGTGCACGGAGGAGGAGGAGGGAGAGAGGGAACACCTCACAAGGGCGGAGGTGAGGAGAGCAGCACGTATTATACAGGGAGCAGCAGAGTGCGTGGTGGGGCTGTAGGTAGGATAGCTATTGAGGTGGCCAAAGACTGGGAGTGAGGCAGCAGGTGTGTGTGGGGAGGGGGTAGTGAGGCAACAGGTGTGTGTGTGGAGGAGCAGTACGTGTGGTAGTGAGACAGCAGGTGTGTGTGGGGAGGGGCAGTACGTGTGGTAGTGAGGCAGCAGGTGTGTGGGGAGGGGGAGTGTGTGTGATAGTGAGGTAGCAGAGTGTGTGTGGGGAGGGGGAGTATGTGTGGTAGTGAGATAGCAGGTGTGTGGGGAGGTGAGGCAACAGGTGTGTGTGGGTAGGGGGAGTGCGTGTGGTAGTGAGGCAGCAGGTGTGTGGGTAGGGGGAGTATGTGTGGTAGTGAGACAGCAGGTGTGTGGGGAGGTGAGGCAGCAGGTGTGTGTGGGTAGGGGGAGTGCGTGTGGTAGTGAGGCAACAGGTGTGTGTGGGTAGGGGAAGTACGTGTGGTAGTGAGGCAGCAGGTGTGTGGGTAGGGGAAGTACGTGTGGTAGTGAGGCAGCAGGTGTGTGGGTAGGGGAAGTACGTGTGGTAGCGAGGCAACAGGTGTGTGTGGGTAGGGGAAGTACGTGTGGTAGTGAGGCAGCAGGTGTGTGGGTAGAGGAAGTACGTGTGATAGTGAGGCAGCAGGTGTGTGGGGATGGGGAGTACGTGTGATAGAGACAACAGGTATGTGGGGAGGTGGAGTACGTGTGGTAGTGAGGCAGCAGGTGTGTGGGAGGGAGAGTACGTGTGATAGTGAGGCAGCAGGTGTTTGGGGAAGGGGGGCATGTGTAGGAGATCAGAACACTGGGCAGTTAGTGCCACTGTATATAAGGCTGGAGAGAGAGAGAGAGAGAGAGAGAGAGAGAGAGAGAGAGAGAGAGAGAGAGAGAGAGAGAGAGAGAGAGAGAGAACGGAGGGAATTCTTGTGAGAATAATTGAGTAGAGAAAGTCTTGATAATATATAATCGATCAGGGAAATGATTAGGACTCATAATTATCGTGATACAAATACGTATGACTTGGATCCTTTTTATGTGGGATCCAGGAGGCTTCTAAGAAAGGAGACGATACGTATAGACTAGAAGTTTGTAAATTGAAAGCTGATGAAATTACAAAAGTGTAAAAAAACGGTATCATTATTATTATTATTATTATTATTATTATTATTATTATTATTATTATTATTATTATTGTTTTTATTATTAATATGATTATTATTATCATTATTGTTGCTATTATTATTATTATTATTATCATTATTATTATTATTATTATTATTATTATTATCATTATTGTAATTATTATTATTATTATTATCATTATTATTATTATTATTGTTATTATTATTATTATTATTATTATTATTATTATTATTATTGTTATATCCCTGGGGATAGGGGAGAAAGAATACTTCCCACGTATTCCCTGCGTGTCGTAGAAGGCGACTAAAAGGGAAGGGAGCGGGTGGCTGGAAATCCTCCCCTCTCATTTTTTTTTTTTTTTTTTTTAATTTTCCAAAAGAAGGAACAGAGAAGGGGGCCAAGTGAGGATAATCCCTCAAAGGCCCAGTCCTCTGTTCTTAACGCTACCTCGCTAATGCGGGAAATGGCGAATAGTATGAAAGAAAGAAAGAAAATTATTATTGTTATTATTTACTGTTTTAGGGAAGACGGGAGACAGTGAATAGCTAAACAGTGACTCTGGAAGGTCCTGTTCCTGTGTGGCGTGGAGGGTCGTGTTGTCATTCATGCTCATTGTAGTCGACTAGAATTAGAAATGGAAGTTGTATTACAGTGATGTGAGTAATGTGGGTGACGTAAGATAAATGGAGGAGTGTCCGACCTGTTGGATGTCGCCGTGGTTCCTTATCTATCATAGTTTCTTATCTATTTAGGTGGAGGAAGGAGTGAGGAGTGAGTGAGGCATAGTTTGGTGTTGTTGAGCGGGTGATGCACATTCACCTTGTGGCGAATCATATGATTTGGGTGGTAGCTGACGAGGCGACATGAGAATGTGCATGGAGCTGGGGACCACTTTTACAACACACGCAGATGCAAATGTGAGATTACTTATCTTTAATTTGTATATATTCTGGAAGGTTGAGCGACGGTGTGGTGTACAGGGTAGACCAACCACTTCAAAGAACTCGTTTCAAACCTCATGTATGAGGAAGTGAGGCCTTCGTTTCCCTTCAGGACTAGTGGTTGGAGGAGAGAGAAAAAATGAGATTAATGAGTTGGATGATTGAAGTATTATAGAAGGAAACCGTTAAGGGAAATTAAGATTTAGGAAGATTTTTTTTTCTTTTTTTTTAGGACGATATGTTAGGAGGAGGCGCAAGGTATGGTATACTAAAGTATGACGAAGATCTATGGTATGATGGGTTAGGTTAACGAGGAGAAATGCTACAACGAAAGGTGCTGACGACTAGTGTTTCTGTTTGGTGGTGGAGAAGGAGGTGGTGGAGAAGGAGGAGGTGGGGGGTGGCGGTGGAGATGTTTGGTGGTGGAGAAAGAGGTGGTGGAGGGTGGCGGTGGAGATGTTTGGTGGTGGAGAAGGAGGTGGTGGAGGGTGGCGATGGAGATGTTTGGTGGTGGAGAAGGAGGAGGTGGAGGGTGGCGGTGGAGATGTTTGGTGGTGGAGAAGGAGGAGGTGGAGGGTGGCGGTGGAGATGTTGGTGGACACGGTGGTGGTGTGAATGGTGGCGTTTGCTTCACCGGCGACGCCTCCACTCGACACGCAAAGGGGTTGGTATAAGGCTGACTGGGTGTGTGTGTGGACGATGGCGCGTCTCGTTCAACCCAGCATTCTAGCTGGACGCGGGTTGATAGGCAGGGTGTGTGTGTGTGTGTGTGTGTGTGTGTGTGTGTGTGTGTGTGTGTGTTTCATGTTCGTGGATGGAGGAGGTGGAAGGAGGCTTGTAGGTACTTGATCCAGCCCTTGTGAATGGTGAAGGAGTTATAAGATAATAGACTGATATAGAGGATAAGATGTGTGTGTGTGTGTGTGAGAGAGAGAGAGAGAGAGAGAGAGAGAGAGAGAGAGAGAGAGAGAGAGAGAGAGAGAGAGAGAGAGAGGCGCGTGTATGATATACCTAGCTTCATCTCTCACTACACCCGAGGTATGTGCTCCAAATCCTCACGTCCAGATCCTTTAAACCAAATATTCACCATAACTTTTTCCCCTCTGTACAGTCTCGTCTCGCTTTGGAACACCACACTCCGAGAGGCGTGTGTGTGTGTGTGTGTGTGTGTGTGTGTGTGTGTGTCCACACTCCGAGAGGCTTGTGTGTGTGTGTGTGTGTGTGTGTGTGTGTGTGTGTGTGTGTGTGTGTGTGTCCACACTCCGAGAGGCTTGTGTGTGTGTGTGTGTATGTGTGTGTGTGTGTGTGTGTATGTGTATGTGTTTGTGTGTGGAGTAACTTCCTGAAGTTCTCTGCCTGTTTGCATGAACCTGCCCTGGTTGTTTTCATCCAATTGTCTCTTTGATTACAGGCCATGGGTGATTATTTAGGGCGGGGTTGATGAATCATCACATCTTGCAGGTCGGCATGGAGGGAAGAAGGGAAACCTCAATTATGTATCTGATGGAGCGATTTAAACAGTTTTTTTTTTTTTGTGTGTGTGTGTCTATGGCAACTAGACATTCGAAGGTGTGGCTAGTGGCTTCCACCATCTTGTTATTAAAGTCGTAGATTTTGTCACTATTTCTCACCTCCATCGCACAATACGAATGTTTGAAATGCGAGGGTAGACCGATATGGTTGGGTGGATGGTTGGTTGGTTAGTTGGTTGGTTGGTTGGATGGTTCGTTGGTTGGAGGGTTGGATGGTTGGTTGGTTCGTTGGTTGGATGGCTCATAGGTTGGAGGGTTAGTTAGTTGGTTGGTTGGTTGGTTGGATGGTTCGTTGGTTGGAGGGTTGGATGGTTGGTTGGTTCGTTGGTTGGATGGTTCATAGGTTGGAGGGTTGGTTGGTTGGATGGTTCGTTGACTGGATGGATGGTTGGTTCGTTCGTTGGTTGGTTTGTTCGTTGGTTGGATGGTTCGTTGGTTGGATGGTTCGTTGGTTGGAGAGTTGGTTGGTTGGATGGTTCGTTGGTTGGAGGGTTGGTTGGTTGGTTGGATGGTTCGTTGACTGGATGGTTGGTTGGTTGGATGGTTCGTTGGTTGGAGGGTTGTTTGGTTGGATGGTTCGTTGGTTGGAGGGTTAATTGGTTGGTTAGATGGTTGGTTTGGTTGGGCTTTAGGCCTACCAACTGCCAGGGCCATTGAAAGGCCGCCAACATTATTACATCTACGAACCCATAAATCTTTTAACACCTTCACTTACTGAAGATCATTTCAAAGACCACATACTACACCTTCACTATACATGTGGGGCCCAGTGGACGTTTTTGAAATATAATCGGTCATCTTTGCATGAACTGCGATCAGTGTTACAAGAGAAAATTGTCGAGTATGAGCAGGAACTATTATAAAGGAAAAAAAAAAAGATGATAATCGATGAGAGGAATTGTGGAACTGAACTCCGCGTCGATGCCCTTTTGAGATAGACTCCTGCAAAATTGATTCCCGCACGCCCGACGGTCACTCGCGGAGGAACTTGAGTCACACACGGTGAAAGACATGATAGAAATGAATCAGTCGTGCGTGGATTTTTCTCCTGTTTCCTCCGTTCTGTTCGTAGAAAACGAGGATAGAAACTATCATGGTTGTCGTATAGGTACAATATAACACAACTCGACGTAATTTTTTTGTTCATGGTTGTGGTATAGGTACAATATAAGTCCAACTCGACGTAATTTTTTTGTCCGTGAGTTTAATTCAGTCATGCATCCCGTAATGTGGGAGCCGTAAATGCACTGTCTCATCAATGATATTGACGAGGGGAAAAAGAAGAAAAGCAAACATTGTCAACATTGAGCCAGCTGACTCTTGAGACAGCTGGCACACTCCAGCTGGTACAGGCTGACTGACTAGGGCAACACTGCCGTCATCTTGACCCATAAAAGAACCTCACCTGACCTCTGACCCCACTCTTGAAAGACGACCTCAGTCATCCCTTGATCTCACCCCCCGCCCCCCACAAAAGAAACCCCACCCCACACCACCTGTTCCTGGGAGCCCTTTCATTATCTGTCTTCCCTGATAACCTCTGACCCCTGATATTGCCCCAAACCACCTGTTCGTGGGAGCCCTCTCATCACCTGTCTTCCCTGATAACCTCTGACCCCCTGATATTGTATGCCTTATAACTAGTGTCAGATGACCTCTCATACGCTGTCTCATCTTTGGACCCCCTGATATCCACTATATTATAACTAGTGTCAGATAATGACCTCACCTGACCTATAATTAGGGGTTTCCTAATGACTCCTCTTACCCGGCAGCAGGTCGGGGTTAATGATGACCCGGAGTGTTTGACCATTCACAAGTCGTGGCCTCTGACCCATGCTGGGGATGAAGGAGGAGGAGGGATGGTGGCTGACTAATAGAAAGATCCTCTTACTTCGAAGAGCAAGTGTGTGTGTGTGTGTGTGTGACCCATTCAACCTTGGCTGAGAGAGAGAGAGAGAGAGAGAGAGAGAGAGAGAGAGAGAGAGAGAGAGAGAGAGAGAGAGAGAGAGAGAGAGAGAGAGAACCTAACACTGGAATGTTGTCCCGCTGCGCCTCAACGTGTGACGCATGAGATCTCCATTTTCCTTGAGCTTCATTTTTTTTTTTTTTAGAAATTGTGAATACCGAAAACGGGAAGGTAGTTTAAATCGACCGCCTCCCCTTTTCTTTCTTTGTATATGAAAGGTGTGTTCGTCATGATTTTCAGTGTTACTTGCCAGTCGTGTAGGATGGAACGTGTAACTATTCCTCATATGAATATTGTGTATGGTAGATTCTGTAACGCAACTCGTACATATAACTCTGCTGTCCATATGTGTGTGAGTATTGACCCCTCGTCTCTTGTGCCTCTATGTATGTACTGGTCTATTTAGGTGTTTTAAGCCCACTCCAGTAAACTTATATGTAGCTTTACTTTATATATATATATATATATATATATATATATATATATATATATATATATATATATATATATTATTTATTTATTTATTATATTTTCCTTTGTCGCTGTCTCCCGCGTTAGCGAGGTAGCGCAAGGAAACAGACGAAAGAATGGCCCAACCCACCCACATACACATGTATATACATACACGTCCACACACGCAAATATACATACCTATACATCTCAATGTACACATATATATACACACACAGACATATACATATATTCACATGTACATAATTCATACATTCTGTCTTTATATATATATATATATATATATATATATATATATATATATATATATATATATATATATATATATATATATGTGGCGTTAATGAGATGGCCTTGATTAGTGTCTCATCTAACATAGATATGTCTAGTACTGTGTTTTTTCATGTGTGATGTCTACCTGGGGACCTCAGTCCTCAGTCCACCTCTGTATTTTCCCTCATGCTCACCGTTATGGCAGTAGGTAGGCCATGGGTCACAGGCATAGTGAGGGTGGAGTATGAGGTCTTAGAATGATCTTCAACCCCTGAAGAAGAAGGTGTTATATAAAGGTTTACCGGTTGCTGGATGTAGTAACTTAACGTGGACGACGGCCTTTTAATGACCCAGGCTGGCAGTTGGTAGGCCTAAAGTCCAGCCAATTAACCAGCCTGATAGGCCTAAAGCCCAACCAACTAACCAACCAGATAGGCCTAAAGTCCAGCCAATTAACCAACCAGATAGGCCTAAAGCCCAACCGATCAACCAACCAATTGTAAACATCATTTTTTGCTCTGCGTTCGTCATGTATGAAAAAGATTTTGAGTGATCGGGGGCCTGAACATGCAGGAGGGTGAAAGGCGTGCAAGGGATGCATAAAGTGATCAAACTGAACTAACTCGTGTGGTGCGAGGTGATCAGGACGCGCGTTCCTGTGTGACCTGTAGGGAGGTTACGGTAGTGTGACGGAACCCTGGTCCAGCGAGACCACCAAAATTGTTGGTTGGGCTTTGAACTCGTCAATGTGCCAAAGTCATTAAGGCCCTCAATGCCAAGTTATTGACCACCAGTGTAAAAGCACCTTCCAAACACCTTCTTCATGTATTTTAAGATAATTACAATGGCCCACATCGTCAGTCAAACCCCAGTTTAACCTTGGGTTTCGCCAGCCAACCTCCTGTGTTCGCCAGCAAGAGTCTAGTGTTCACAATACACATAACACGGCGAAGGACTTGAAGGCCAAGTGGTCATGGCAGATGAACAGTCGACACGTAGGTTCACTCGGGTCTGTGTGGCGCTGGCCTTGCTTGACTCAGTCCGTCTGCCGTTCACGTCAACATCATATGGGCGCCTCTCTCTCTCTCTCTCTCTCTCTCTCTCTCTCTCTCTCTCTCTCTCTCTCTCTCTCTCTCTCTCTCTCTCTAACGTCAGGGTTCTACGAACTGTGACGTGGGTCTAGATTTCACTGGGCTGTCACTTGGAGGCCAACCAGCACTAGAGGAGAGGCAGGAGAGTGTGCGATGGTCCTTGTGTGTGTGTGTGTGTGTGATTACTATTTGTGTGTTACTCCTACACACACACACACACACACACACACAGTGTAGCCTATGCCAGGTATCCATTTTATCGACCGGCCCGAGGGGGAGGATGATGAACCCCTTGGTTGAGAGTAGGCCAATCGCCATCGCCCAGGATTCGAACCCATGTGGGCCCGACCCTGGCCTCAACCCATGTTGACTCAAGATGTGTGTGTTTGATATATATATATATATATATATATATATATATATATATATATATATATATATATATATATATCCCTGTGAGTCCACGGGGAAAATGAAGCACGATAAGTTCCCAAGTGCACACTCGTGTAATAATCACATCATCAGGGAAGACACAAGAGAGAAATATAAGTCAGTTGATATACATCGAAGAGACGAAGCTAGGACGCCATTTGGTAAACATGCGATTATCCAAGACATATCGCATGTTTACCATATATATATATATATATATATATATATATATATATATATATATATATATATATATATATATATATATTATACACTGATTAACATCAATTATTATATTCCTCGACTTTTACTCATGACTTATTTTCTTGAATGGTATTTTCTCACTTATGTTAGCTCGTGTTAACGTGATGTTTTGAACATCAGAGGAGCCAGGATCGGGTCGAACAGCTGATGTATTGATGGCTTTGCCCGCTATCAGATACATGACGTAGTGCCTCTGTACATGATGGTGGTCTTAGCCTAGTGGGGGAGAGATTATCTTTTGTTTATCATTATCTAGGTACATGTAGACTGAGCATTTCAGCGAAGGTATAGGTGAAGTGGGTCCCTTCCCCCCTTCTCTCTCTCTCTCTCTCTCTCTCTCTCTCTCTCTCTATATATATATATATATATATATATATATATATATATATATATATATATATATATATATATATATATATATCTTTGAGTTCACGGGGAAATGAAGCACGATAAGTTCCCAGGTGCACTTTCGTGTAATAATCACATCATCAGGAGAGATACAAGAAAGAAATATAACAGTCAATTGATATATATATATATATATATATATATATATATATATATATATATATATATATATATATATATATATATATACATTTTGTTTTATAGGGGTCAAATGTCATTAAAAAGACATAATTCTGTTACTTGTTTCGGGCCATTTTTTGACCATATTTCAGACCTTGTTCAACGGCATTGGAGATGGCGAATGCCGAGGGTTAATTCTTATGATCAGACCAAATTTACCTTTAGTGAAGCAAAATCTTTTAAGAAAATGGAATTTTCATTTTTTGTTGTCTCAAATTTATTTAAATCCAAACAGTGTTAATGATAGTCTCTGGGTAATTGCTGCAGCTTCTTAAGTGATGTTGATGAGTCCAGGTGTAAAGATGTTTATAATGTTGATGAATCTTGGTGTGAAGATGTTTATAATGTTGATGAATGTTGGTGTGAAGATGTTTGTAATGTTGAAGAGTCCAGGTGTATAGATGTTTATAATGTTGATTAATCTTGGTGTAAAGATGTGTACAATGTTGATGAATCTTTGTGTAAAGATGTTTATAATGTTGATGAATCTTTGTGTGAGGATGTTTATAATGTTGATGAATGTTGGTGTGAAGATGTTTGTAATGTTGAAGAGTCCAGGTGTATAGATGTTTATATGTTGATTAATCTTGGTGTGAAGAATCTTTGTGTAAAGATGTTTATAATGTTGATGAATCCAGGTGTATAGATGTTTATAATGTTGATGAATGTCGCCCCATCATCTGGTTCAAGTTACATGTTATGATTCATACATTGGTTCCTCAGCTGAAGACAGTGACTGTTTGGCCCGAGAACAGCAGTGAATGGCCAGCATTTTTGTCTGTCTGTTTGACGATTGAGAAACATTTACCAGTGTGTCGTGTTGTAGTTGTCAGGCGCCGTGTTGGTGTTGTCAGGCGTCGTGTTGTAGTTGTCAGGCGTCGTGTTGTAATTGTCAGGCGTCGTGTTGGTGTTGTCTGGCGTCGTGTTGTAGTTGTCAGGCGTCGTGTTGGTGTTTCAGGCGTCGTGTTGTAGTTGTCAGACGTCGTGTTGGTGTTGTCAGGCGTCGTGTTGTAGTTGTCAGGCGTCGTGTTGGTGTTGCCAGGCGTCGTGTTGTAGTTGTCAGGCGTCGTGTTGTAGTTGTCAGGCGTCGTGTTGTAGTTGTCACTTGTCGTGTTGGTGTTGTCAGGCGTCGTGTTGTAGTTGTCACTTGTCGTGTTGGTGTTGTCTGGCGTCGTGTTGTAGTTGTCAGTTGTCGTGTTGGTGTTGTCTGGCGTCGTGTTCGTGTTGTCAGGCGTCGTGTTGGTGTGGTCAGGCGTCGTGTTGGTGTGGTCAGGCGTCGTGTTGGTGTTGTCAGGCGTCGTGTTGTAGTTGTCAGGCGTCGTGTTGGTGTGGTCAGGCGTCGTGTTGTAGTTGTCAGGCGTCGTGTTGTAGTTGTCAGGCGCCGTGTTGTAGTTGTCAGGCGTCGTGTTGGTGTGGTCAGGCGTCGTGTTGTAGTTGTCAGGCGTCGTGTTGGTGTTGTCAGGCGTCGTGTTGTAGTTGTCAGTTGTCGTGTTGGTGTTGTCTGGCGTCGTGTTGTAGTAGTCAGGCGTCGTGTTGGTGTTGTCAGGCGTCGTGTTGTAGTTGTCAGGCGTCGTGTTGTAGTTGTCAGGCGTCGTGTTGGTGTGGTCAGGCGTCGTGTTGTAGTTGTCAGGCGTCGTGTTGGTGTTGTCAGGCGTCGTGTTGTAGTTGTCAGGCGTCGTGTTGGTGTGGTCAGGCGTCGTGTTGTAGTTGTCAGGCGTCGTGTTGTAGTTGTCAGGCGCCGTGTTGTAGTTGTCAGGCGCCGTGTTGTAGTTGTCAGGCGTCGTGTTGTAGTTGTCAGGCGTCGTGTTGGTGTGGTCAGGCGTCGTGTTGTTGTCAGGCGTCGTGTTGGTGTTGTCAGGCGTCGTGTTGTAGTTGTCAGTTGTCGTGTTGTAGTTGTCTGGCGTCGTGTTGTAGTTGTCAGGCGTCGTGTTGGTGTTGTCAGGCGTCGTGTTGTAGTTGTCAGGCGCCGTGTTGGCGTTGTCAGGCGTCGTGTTGTAGTTGTCAGGCATCGTGTTGGTGTTGTCAGGCGTCGTGTTGTAGTTGTCAGGCGTCGTGTTGGTGTTGTCAGGCGTCGTGTTGTAGTTGTCAGGCGTCGTGTTGGTGTTGTCAGGCGTCGTGTTGTAGTTGTCAGGCGTCGTGTTGTAGTTGTCAGGCGCCGTGTTCTAGTTGTTAGGCGTCCTGTTGGTGTCGTCAGGCGTCGTGTTGTAGTTGTCAGGCGCCGTGTTGCAGTTGTCAGGCGTCGTGTTGGTGTGGTCAGGCGTCGTGTTGGTGTGGTCAGGCGTCGTGTTGGTGTTGTCAGGCGTCATGTTGTAGTTGTCAGGCATGGTGTTGGTGTTGTCAGGCGTCGTGTTGTAGTTGTTAGGTGTCGTGCTGTAGATGGCAGACGTCGTGTTGGTGTCAGGCGTCGTGTAGGTGTTGTCAGGCGTCGTGCTGTAGATGGCAGGCGTCGTGTTGGTGTTGTCAGGTGTCGTGTTGTAGTTGTCAGGCGTTCGTGTTGGTGTGGTCAGCAGGCGTCGTGTTGTAGTTGTCAGGCGTTCGTGTTGTGGACTGTATGTCGTGCAGATGCTGGCACGTGTCAACCGTGTTGGTCGACGACACCACTGACCACAGCATCGACCAGGACATGCCCGTCTACCCGTCTGTCAGCCAGTTCGCTCAACCCGGGCAACGTCAGCGCCTCCTGTTCGACCAGCCGTCAGCTGTCAGGCCCGCCTTAACGTCAGCTCGATGCCAAATGTATAATAAGATGCCAAGAACAGTAGTAATACTGAGGCACATGCGTCAGCATAATGTCAGTATTGAACCTGACCTTCATGTGTCGTAGACCAGCCAGGAGCAAGATTGTGTCGTAGACCAGCCAGGAGCAAGATTGTGTCGTAGGTCAGCCAGGAGCAAGATTGTGTCGTAGACCAGCCAGGAGCAAGATCGTGTCGTAGACCAGCCAGGAGCAAGATCGTGTCGTAGACCAGCCAGGAGCAAGACTAGTAGACCAGCCAGGAGCAAGATTGTGTCGTAGGTCAGCCAGGAGCAAGATTGTGTCGTAGACCAGCCAGGAGCAAGATCGTGTCGTAGACCAACCAGGAGCAAGACTAGTAGACCAGCCAGGAGCAAGATTGTGTCGTAGACCAGCCAGGAGCAAGATTGTGTCGTAGACCAGCCAGGAGCAAGATTGTGTCGTAGACCAGCCAGGAGCAAGATCGTGTCGTAGGTCAGCCAGGAGCAAGATCGTGTCGTAGGTCAGCCAGGAGCAAGATTGTGTCGTAGACCAGCCAGGAGCAAGATTGTGTCGTAGACCAGCCAGGAGCAAGATTGTGTCGTAGACCAGCCAGGAGCAAGATTGTGTCGTAGACCAGCCAGGAGCAAGATTGTGTCGTAGACCAGCCAGGAGCAAGATTGTGTCGTAGACCAGCCAGGAGCAAGATTGTGTCGTAGACCAGCCAGGAGCAAGATTGTGTCGTAGACCAGCCAGGAGCAAGATTGTGTCGTAGACCAGCCAGGAGCAAGATTGTGTCGTAGACCAGCCAGGAGCAAGATTGTGTCGTAGACCAGCCAGGAGCAAGATTGTGTCGTAGACCAGCCAGGAGCAAGATTGTGTCGTAGACCAGCCAGGAGCAAGATTGTGTCGTAGACCAGCCAGGAGCAAGATTGTGTCGTAGGTCAGCCAGGAGCAAGATTGTGCCGTAGACCAGCCAGGAGAAAGATTGTGTCGTAGACCAGCCAGGAGAAAGATTGTGTCGTAGACCAGCCAGGAGCAAGATCGTGTCGTAGACCAGCCAGGAGCAAGATTGTGTCGTAGACCAGCCAGGAGAAAGATTGTGTCGTAGACCAGCCAGGAGCAAGATCGTGTCGTAGACCAGCCAGGAGCAAGATTGTGTCGTAGACCAGCCAGGAGCAAGATCGTGTCGTAGACCAGCCAGGAGCAAGATTGTGTCGTAGACCAGCCAGGAGCAAGATTGTGTCGTAGGTCAGCCAGGAGCAAGATTGTGTCGTAGACCAGCCAGGAGAAAGATTGTGTCGTAGACCAGCCAGGAGCAAGATTGTGTCGTAGATCAGCCAGGAGAAAGATTGTGTCGTAGATCAGCCAGGAGCAAGATTGTGTCGTAGACCAGCCAGGAGCAAGATTGTGTCGTAGACCAGCCAGGAGCAAGATTGTGTCGTAGACCAGCCAGGAGCAAGATTGTGTCGTAGACCAGCCAGGAGCAAGATTGTGTCGTAGACCAGCCAGGAGCAAGATTGTGTCGTAGACCAGCCAGGAGCAAGATTGTGTCGTAGACCAGCCAGGAGCAAGATTGTGTCGTAGACCAGCCAGGAGCAAGATTGTGTCGTAGACCAGCCAGGAGCAAGATCGTGTCGTAGACCAGCCAGGAGCAAGATTGTGTCGTAGACCAGCCAGGAGCAAGATTGTGTCGTAGGTCAGCCAGGAGCAAGATTGTGTCGTAGACCAGCCAGGAGCAAGATTGTGTCGTAGACCAGCCAGGAGCATGATCGTGTCGTAGACCAGCCAGGAGCAAGATTGTGTCGTAGACCAGCCAGGAGCAAGATTGTGTCGTAGACCAGCCAGGAGCAAGATTGTGTCGTAGACCAGCCAGGAGCAAGATTGTGTCGTAGACCAGCCAGGAGCAAGATTGTGTCGTAGACCAGCCAGGAGCAAGATTGTGTCGTCGACCAGCCAGGAGCAAGATTGTGTCGTAGACCAGCCAGGAGCAAAATCGTGTCGTAGATCAGCCAGGAGCGAGATCGTGTCGTAGACCAACCAGGAGCAAGACTAGTAGACCAGCCAGGAGCAAGATTGTGTCGTAGACCAGCCAGGAGCAAGATTGTGTCGTAGACCAGCCAGGAGCAAGATCGTGTCGTAGACCAGCCAGGAGCAAGATCGTGTCGTAGACCAACCAGGAGCAAAAGATCTTGTCATCACTACTGTCGTCGACCAGCTCAAGGTGACTACTCGCTACTTTCCCCTGCCTGGCTGCGTACCTTGGGGGGGGGGGGGGGGGTAAGGGGGGGGGGACAGTGGCATCTGTACATCTGAACCTGACCCCGCCGACCTGTGTGTGTGTGTGATGGCGTGACCCTTTGACCTGATCCTTTTAAAGGTCACGAGTTACCCGTGAGCCTGAGCCGCCGTCATCCCCCACCCACCGCCGGCGGTCGCTCCTACGAGAGCGAAAGTAGCGGTACTTCTACCTTTTCGCTTATTTTAAACTCCGTCGTTAAGTGAGCGACATCTTTTGAGGTGGAGGTAGCAAAGGAGAGCCGGTACTGAGTGGTGGGGGTGATAGATAGATAGATAGATAGATAGATACGTAGATAGATAGATAGATAGATAGATAGCCCGAGCGTCGCGTCGGCCCATTTACTTCGGCGACCTCCTTCCAGAGCCTACCTTTCAGAAGGCAAGCGACAGGGGCCTTGATTGGTCGAATGGTTCATGACGTCATATCCTAGGCGTGTCGTAGCTGTAGTGTGATTGGTCATCGCCCGGGATAGTTTAGACTTTGATTACGTCACTACCTTCATGTGTGTTGTCATTGGCTGAAAGATTAATGGCGTCAGTGACTTTCTTAACTTTTTTTTTTATTCAGTTCTCTATTGGCTGGATTGTACACGACGTCACCTCTCATGTGGGCCTTCATTGGCTGGATCATCAGTGATGTCACTGCCTCCCCTAGCCTCCATTGGTTGTATAACTGATGACGTCTTCATCCACTTATCATAAGAGGGGGTTATTACTGACGTCACTAGCTGGTAAAAAACCAACCCTAGGCTAGCTTTAAGCTTGTCATGGCCAGCTGTGCGAACGGGAATAAGATTTTCTGTATATTCTTCCTCAGAGAAATAGATAGATGGATAAATAGTCGCTTCTGTGACGACTTTTTTTTTCTTTCATAGTATTTCATTCACTTCTTTCATTGCTTGTTTGACTTGTGTTTTCAATTTTTTCTTGGTGATCTGTCGTCTGTTTTCTTGGCTGTACTCCAGCTGTCCTTGACGCCAGCCTGTCGTGTGGTGGCATATATATATGTATATATATATATATATATATATATATATATATATATATATATATATATATATATATATATATATATATTAACTATTCGCCATTTCCCGCATTAGCAAGGCAGCGTTAAGAACAGAGGACTGGGCCTTTGAGGGAATATCCTCACCTGACCCACTTCTCTGTTCCTTCTTTTGGAAAATTAGAAAAAAAAAAAAAAAAGAACAAGAGGGGAGGATTTCCAGCCCCCCGCTCCCTTTCCTTTTAGTCGCCTTCTACGACACGCAGGCAATACGTGGGAAGTATTCTTTCTCCCCTATATGGTGTGGGAGGCAAGTTGTAAGAAGCAGTGAAAAGTTTTTATCGAGGATGTAAGGCATGTGTACGTGTAGGAAGAGAGGAAAGTGATTGGTTCTCAGTGAATGTAGGTTTGCGGCAGGGGTGTGTGATGTCTCCATGGTTGTTTAATTTGTTTATGGATGGGGTTGTTAGGGAGGTGAATGCAAGAGTTTTGGAAAGAGGGGCAAGTATGAAGTCTGTTGGGATGAGAGAGCTTGGGAAGTGAGTCAGTTGTTGTTCGCTGATGATACAGCGCTGGTGGCTGATTCATGTGAGAAACTGCAGAAGCTGGTGACTGAGTTTGGTAAAGTGTGTGAAAGAAGACAGTTAAGAGTAAATGTGAATAAAAGCAAGGTTATTAGGTACAGTAGGGTTGAGGGTCAAGTCAATTGGGAGGTAAGTTTGAATGGAGAAAAACTGGAGGAAGTAAAGTGTTTTAGATATCTGGGAGTGGATCTGGCAGCGGATGGAACCATGGAAGCGGAAGTGGATCATAGGGTGGGGGAGGGGGCGAAAATCCTAGGAGCCTTGAAGAATGTGTGGAAGTCGAGAACATTATCTCGGAAAGCAAAAATGGGTATGTTTGAAGGAATAGTGGTTCCAACAATGTTGTATGGTTGCGAGGCGTGGGCTATGGATAGAGTTCTGCGCAGGAGGATGGATGTGCTGGAAATGAGATGTTTGAGGACAATGTGTGGTGTGAGGTGGATTGATCGAGTAAGTAACGTAAGGGTGAGAGAGATGTGTGGAAATAAAAAGAGCGTGGTTGAGAGAGCAGAAGAGGGTGTTTTGAAATGGTTTGGGCACATGGAGAGAATGAGTGAGGAAAGATTGACCAAGAGGATATATGTGTAGGAGGTGGATGGAACGAGGAGAAGTGGGAGACCAAATTGGAGGTGGAAAGATGGAGTGAAAAAGATTTTGTGTGATCGGGGCCTGAACATGCAGGAGGGTGAAAGGAGGGCAAGGAATAGAGTGAATTGGATCGATGTGGTATACCGGGGTTGACGTGCTGTCAGTGGATTGAATCAGGGCATGTGAAGCGTCTGGGGTAAACCATGGAAAGCTGTGTAAGTATGTATATTTGCGTGTGTGGACGTATGTATATACATGTGTAAGGGGGGTGGGTTGGGCCATTTCTTTCGTCTGTTTCCTTGCGCTACCTCGCAAACGCGGGAGACAGCGACAAAGCAAAAAAGAAAAGGAAAAAAAAAAAAAAAAAAATATATATATATATATATATATATATATATATATATATATATATATATATATATATATATATATATATATATATATCCCGTTATCCCTGGGGATAGGGGATGAAGAATACTTCCCACGTATTCCCTGCGTGTCGTAGAAGGCGACTAAAAGGGGAGGGAGCGGGAGGCTGGAAATCCTCCCCTCTCGTTTTTTTTTTTTTTTTCTTTTTTTTAATTTTCCAAAAGAAGGAACAGAGGGTGGGCCAGGTGAGGATATTCCACAAAGGCCCAGTCCTCTGTTCTTAACGCTGCCTTGCTAATGCGGGAAATGGCGAATAGTTAAAAAAAAAAATATATATATATATATATATATATATATATATATATATATTCCTTCTTCTGTTTCCCCTTTTAGAAAGTTGAAATACAAGGAGGGGAGGGTTTCTATGACACTCATAGGAATATACTTGATCACGCGCAATATATATATATATATATATATATATATATATATATATATATATATATATATATATATATATATATATATATATGTAAGGCATGTGTACGTGTAGGAAGAGAGGAAAGTGATTGGTTCTCAGTGAATGTAGGTTTGCGGCAGGGGTGTGTGATGTCTCCATGGTTGTTTAATTTGTTTATGGATGGGGTTGTAAGGGAGGTAAATGCAAGAGTCCTGGAAAGAGGGGCAAGTATGAAGTCTGTTGGGGATGAGAGAGCTTGGGAAGTGAGTCAGTTGTTGTTCGCTGATGATACAGCGCTGGTGGCTGATTCATGTGAGAAACTGCAGAAGCTGGTGACTGAGTTTGGTAAAGTGTGTGGAAGAAGAAAGTTGAGAGTAAATGTGAATAAGAGCAAGGTTATTAGGTACAGTAGTGTTGAGGGTCAAGTCAATTGGGAGGTGAGTTTGAATGGAGAAAAACTGGAGGAAGTGAAGTGTTTTAGATATCTGGGAGTGGATCTGTCAGCGGATGGAACCATGGAAGCGGAAGTGGATCATAGGGTGGGGGAGGGGGCGAAAATTTTGGGAGCCTTGAAAAATGTGTGGAAGTCGAGAACATTATCTCGGAAAGCGAAAATGGGTATGTTTGAGGAATAGTGGTTCCAACAATGTTGTATGGTTGCGAGGCGTGGGCTATGGATAGAGTTGTGCGCAGGAGGATGGATGTGCTGGAAATGAGATGTTTGAGGACAATGTGTGGTGTGAGGTGGGTTGATCGAGTAAGTAACGTAAGGGTAAGAGAGATGTGTGGAAATAAAAAGAGCGTGGTTGAGAGAGCAGAAGAGGGTGTTTTGAAATGGTTTGGGCACATGGAGAGAATGAGTGAGGAGAGATTGACCAAGAGGATATATGTGTCGGAGGTGGAGGGAACGAGGAGAAGAGGGAGACCGAAATTGGAGGTGGAAAGATGGAGTGAAAAAGATTTTGTGTGATCGGGGCCTGAACATGCAGGAGGGTGAAAGGAGGGCAAGGAATAGAGTGAATTGGAGTCGATGTGGTATACAGGGGTTGACGTGCTGTCAGTGGATTGAATCAAGGCATGTGAAGCGTCTGGGGTAAACCATGGAAAGCTGTGTAGGTATGTATATTTGCGTGTGTGGACGTGTGTATGTACATGTGTATGGGGGGGGGGGGGGGGTGGGGCCATTTCTTTCGTCTGTTTCCTTGCGCTACCTCGCAAACGCGGGAGACAGCGACAAAGTATAAAAAAAAAAAAAAAAAAAAAATATATATATATATATATATATATATATATATATATATATATATATATATATATATATATATATAATTCTCGTATTTACGTACTTCGTTGTATATTTGTCGTTCCTTTTGTAGGTTTTACGATTAGGTTTACATTGATAATTCCTTCGTGTGTGGAAGGCAGGAAGCCATCAGTGTCTGGCTGGCTACACACAACCTCATCAATAAACCCTTGCATTCCTTGTGTTTTTGTTGCCGTGTGTTTTTGTTGGCGACCGCCACCGTTTGCGATGTGTTTGTGCTTGAATGTCTTTGGGATATTATACTTCTCTATTTAGCGTGTTTGTGTTTGATGGCGTTTTTTGTTTTAGCTTAGTGGGCGCGCGCGTTTTAGCTTGTTGCATGGCTGTGTTTGTTGTGTTTGTATCGGCGTGTGTGTCTGGGTATAGCGTAAATAAAAAGAGTTAATATGGGTTCCTGTCCATCATTGTAACGACCTGATGTTTGAATAGATGTATTTTTCCGAATGTCCTCCACTGAAGAGGATCATCGGTACGAGTTGAAAATAGCTAAAGTACTAAATGAATTAAGGGAGTAATAAATAAATTAAGGGACCTTTATATATAAGGTTTTAGACTGCAATCGCCGAAGAAGGTTGTATCCTCTTGACTTAGGCGTGGTGATGGCCTGAACCATCGTACATCCTCCGTGTCACTAGGTTGTAGACACCAGCTGCCTATATCCCCTGCCTCTTACTCTCTCCTAACTTGACTTGACTTCTTGATATCGCCTTCAGTCAAAGCCCTGCTGTAGATTCAGCTGCTGGTTGGAACTTTGATGGAGAGTCAGTTGCAGGTTATTGTAGAGTTAGATGCTGGGTGAACCTTTGATGGAGAGTCAGTTGCAGGTTATTGTAGAGTTAGATGCTGGGTGGAACTTTGATGGAGAGTCAGCTGCTGGTTGGAACTTTGATGTAAAGTCAGTTACAGATTGTAGAGTCAGCTGCTGGGTGGAATTTTGCTGTAGAGTCAGCTGCTGGTTGGAACTTTGATGGAGAGTCAGTTACAGGTTATTGTAGAGTTAGCAGCTGGGTGGAACTTTGCTGTAGAGTCAGCTACTGGTTGGAACTTTGATGGAGAGTCAGTTACAGGTTATTGTAGAGTTAGCTGCTGGGTGGAACTTTGATGGAGAGTCAGCTACTGGTTGGAACTTTGATGGATAGTCAGTTACAGGTTATTGTAGAGTCAGCTGCTGGGTGGAACTTTGATGGAGAGTCAGCTACTGGTTGAACTTTGATGGAGAGTCAGTTACAGGTTATTGTAGAGTCAGCTGCTGGGTGAAACTTTGATGGAGAGTCAGCTACTGGTTGGAACTTTGATGGAGAGTCAGTTACAGGTTATTGTAGAGTCAGCTGCTGGGTGGAACTTTGACGGAGAGTCAGTCACAGGTTATTGTAGAGTCAGCTGCTGGGTGGAACTTTGCTGTAGAGTCAGCTACTGGTTGGAACTTTGATGGAGAGTCAGTTACAGGTTATTGTAGAGTCAGCTGCTGGGTGGAACTTTGATGGAGAGTCAGCTGGAGGCTTGAACTTGCTGCTTTGTACGGCTTAAAAGCAGAACATTTTTAGACATATCAACTCTAGGTTGGAACTTTATAATGACACCACCGTCACTGGGTTGGAACTTTGAACTTACCCTATCACCAGTGGGTGAGAACTTTTTCCTGATACCACCAGCAGGTTGGAACTTTGTACTAATATACGAGGAGGGATGTTAACTGAAGCTTGGAACTTACTGTTGCTACTAAGTTCAGTTAGTATTTATAGTCAGAGGTTGGAACTTTGTACTAACGACAACTATCGATTGGAACTTTGTGCTGATATGAGACGGAGCCGGTTCAAAATTCCTTTAAGTTTAGCCCCAGTTTGTAATCCATTCCCCTAAGACACACACACACACACACACACACACACACACACACACACACAGCAGCTGAGAGAATTCTGTACCTCTCTCTCTCTCTCTCTCTCTCTCTCTCTCTCTCTCTCTCTCTCTCTCTCTCTCTCTCTCTCTCTCTCTCTCTCTTTCTCTCTCTCTCTCTCTACGCCTATGAACAATTTTGAAAGACGTACGTCATGAGCAGTTCAAAAGACCTACTGGCCCCCTCCTCGGTCGGGTATTGTAAGGGTGAGGAGGTTGAGCAAGAGAAGGGAGGAGGCTGCAGTAGGTGTGTGTGTGTGTGTGTGTGTGTGTGTGTGTGAGGCGGGAGCCACCACCGCTCCAGAACGTTCCCCGTGACATTTGACATACAGGCCTCCTCCTCCTCCTCCACCTCCTGCAGGTCTCGTGTAGTACCGCTATACAGCTACACTCCTGTAGCGACGTCAGTGTTTGAGAATACACACACACACACTCACTCATGGTGTTGCTGTCCTCCTCCTCCTCCTCCTCCTCCTCCTCCTCCTCCTCTTCTTCCAGTCCCTACCTCCCTCCCGTCCGTAAGCTCCTGTGATGAATTATTCAGCGGTGTCCTGGGCCAAGATGAGACAGCTCGAGGGTGTAGGGAAAGACAGCCATCAGGATGCAGAGTGAGACTTGCTTAACTTCGCCCCGGCGATCTGGATGGGTCTTAAGACGTAACCTCCTTCGTACAGCCTGGAAGGGTCTTATTCAACCTCCTCTGGATGTCTGGAAGGGTCTCCTGTAACCTTTTCTGGCGGCCTGGAAGAGTCATACGTAACCTCTTCTCTGGCAGCCTGGAAGGGTCTTACTTAACCTCCTCTGGCAGCCTGGAAGGGTCTTACTTAACCTCCTCTGGCAGCCTGGAAGGGTCTTACTTAACCTCCTCTGGCATCCTGGAAGGGTCTTATGTAACCTTCTCTGGCAGCCTGGAAGGGTCTTATGTAACCTTCTCTGGCAGCCTGGAAGGGTCTTATGTAACCTTCTCTGGCAGCCTGGAAGGGTCTTACTTAACCTCCTCTGGCAGCCTGGAAGGGTCTTATGTAACCTTCTCTGGCAGCCTGGAAGGGTCTTACTTAACCTTCTCTGGCAGCCTGGAAGGGTCTTACTTAACCTCCTCTGGCAGCCTGGAAGGGTCTTACTTAACCTCCTCTGGATGTCTGGAAGGGTCTCCTGTAACCTTTTCTGGCGGCCTGGAAGAGTCATACGTAACCTTCTCTGGCAGCCTGGAAGGGTCTTACTTAACCTTCTCTGGCAGCCTGGAAGGGTCTTACTTAACCTCCTCTGGCAGCCTGGAAGGGTCTTACTTAACGTCCTCTGGCAGCCTGGAAGGGTCTTATGTAAACTTCTCTGGCAGCCTGGAAGGGTCTTACTTAACCTCCTCTGGCATCCTGGAAGGGTCTTATTTAGCCTTCTCTGGCAACCTGGAAGGGTCTTACTTAACCTCTTGTGGATGTCTGGAAGGGTCTTACTTAACCTTCTCTGGCAGCCTGGAAGGTCTTACTTAACCTTCCCCTGGCAGCCTGGAAGGGTCTTACTTAACCTCCTCTGGCAGCCTGGAAGGGTCTTACTTAACCTCCTCCGGCAGCTTGGAAGGGTCTTATGTAACCTTCTCTGGCAGCCTGGAAGGGTCTTACTTAACCTCCTCTGGCATCCTGGAAGGGTCTTATTTAGCCTTCTCTGGCAACCTGGAAGGGTCTTACTTAACCTCTTGTGGATGTCTGGAAGGGTCTTACTTAACCTTCTCTGGCAGCCTGGAAGGTCTTACTTAACCTTCCCCTGGCAGCCTGGAAGGGTCTTACTTAACCTCTTCTGGATGTCTGGAAGGGTCTTACTTAACCTCTTCTAGATGTCTGGAAGGGTCTTACTTAACCTCTTCTGGATGTCTGGAAGGGTCTTACTTAACCGCTTCTGGATGTCTGGAAGGGTCTTACTTAACCTCTTCTGGATGTCTGGAAGGGTCTTACTTAACCTCTTCTGGATGTCTGGAAGGGTCTTACTTAACCTCTTCTGGATGTCTGGAAGGGTCTTACTTAACCTCTTCTGGATGTCTGGAAGGGTCTTACTTAACCTCTTCTGGATGTCTGGAAGGGTCTTACTTAACCTGTTCTGGATGTCTGGAAGGGTCTTACTTAACCTCTTCTGGATGTCTGGAAGTGTCTTACTTAACCTGTTCTGGATGTCTGGAAGGGTCTTACTTAACCTCTGGTAGGGTGGAAGGATCTTATTCAACCCCCTCTGGTAGTCTAGAAGTGTCTTACTTGACTCTCTTAGGCATCATGGAAAGGTCTTACTTAATCTCCTTTGGCGGCCTGGAAGGGTCTTACTTGAACTCCTCTGGCGACTTGGAAGGGTCTTACGTAACCTCCTCCAGCACCGTGGAAGGGTCTTACTTAATCTACTCTGGCAGCTTGGAATGGTCTTAATTAGCCTCGTCTGGCAGCCTGGAAAGGTCATTCCAGTCATGGCCTCACTGGAAATGCTCTCCAGCACATAACATTCTTGCCCGAGTCAATAGAGTTGCTGCAGGAAGTGCGAGAGTCCCATTCACTTGAGTGGGATTGTCAGCAGGTAGATCACACGGCGAGTCCAGTTCGTCGAAGCATAAAGTGCCCCCTGCCTCTAGGTTCACCCGGCATCAAAGGGTTGCATCGCCTTCAATAAAGGTGAAACTTTTTTGTTTTTTGTTTTGTTTTTTTAATACAATTACGCGAACGCCATCGTTCCTGGACCATCGTTCACAATGCTCTACCTGTATTACCCCATTTTTTTTTTTTTTTTTTTTGTCAATGATGGCCTCTGAATTCTAGGAGAGCGGGAGGTAAAAAGGTCTTTGATTACGATGTCTTCGATGAAAGCCAACGGGTTTGAAACTAAGACCTCCTCGCTGTGTGGAAGGAACTGGTGGGGGCAAAGGAATTTACTCTGTGTCGATGGTGGACGAGGCAAGGCGACAGCACCAGTGGGTCAGTGAGGTGAGGACTGAGGAGTCTCTCTAGCCTTTGGGGAGTCCGTTAGCCTCAGCTGTTGCTGATGCTGCCACCGTACTGACGCAGCACAGGTGGATGGAAGTGGTTACAGCCGACCTACGGAGTAGATGCTGCTGCTTCTGTGCACCCGTATTGATGCAGCAGAGCCGGGTGGACCCGGTACATCGGAGATGAGCTTATAACCAGGTTGGAAGGAGCTGATAGACTCACAGTTCAAAGCGCTTAGCGTCCGGCCTCAGTAAAGCGGCTCAGCTGTTCTCTGTGGTGGAGACCTCCGCCAACCGCGACTCACTCGCGTACAACTTTTATATACATTTTCTATTTTGTTATTCTCAACCCAGGTATTTCCATTCACCATTCCCCCGCCCCCTCCCAGAAAACAGCGAGACAGGTGATTCATCCTTTTCATTTACACTGGGAACCTAATACCTCCCATATCATACCCTCATGCCTTCAGATCCCATACCAATAGGATCCGATCTTCTGCATCAAAATTGCCGAAACACTCTCTCTCATTTCCTCCAAACAAAAAGCAATGCACGCCTCTCTTTAAGTCCTCTCGTTAACAGGTGCCTAAAAAGCATTGACAGTCACCCCTCACTCGTATTCTTCTCTTTCATTCTCGCTCACATCACCCTCGACCTCCTTAACTCACGGGCTCAACACAGTCACACACCTCCGTCATCAGAAGCGCCATTCCCCCTTCCATTTACGCTCACATACACACACTCACCGGGCTCAACACAGTCACACACCTCCGTCATCAGAAGCGCCATTCCCCCTTCCCTTTGCTCTCACATACACACACACACTCACCCCAGACTTTAGAGGTCCGTTGCATTCTCAAACCCACTTCCCCTTTAAACTTAAGTCTCCCTCAGAGCCAGAACATCCACGTTTCTCTCTCATCAAACTTATAGCAAGTGTCTCTTCCCTTCTTCTCGTCCTGCTTACGTCCACGAACATTCAGACACCTCAGGCATGAGCCTTCCAGGAGAAAGTCCTTGCTTGGTTGTTTCTTCTGTTCCTTCTTTTTTTTAGGGGGGGGGGGGTGGAGAGAGAGAGAGAGAAAGGGAGGGAGGATTTCCAGAGCCACCCACACCGCCCCAATTAGCTGACTTTTCGTACGACACGTAGGAGTTACGTGGATAGTTTACATCCTCGTTTGTCCCAACAGTTGGCCAACCAGGTAACGAAATATGAAGATACCCTCACTAAATGCACCAAGATTCATCGGTCATTCGTGAAGCTAACATGAACCTTTATTTGTCATATATCCACACCCGTGAATCCTTATTGGTTTCCGAGATACTTACGTTTGAAGCAGTTAAAGCGTCAAGTCGTAAATGCAGTGAGTCAGCAAACACCAAAAGTGCGTCAAATGTTCCAGTGTTCAGTTCTTTTATTGTTCTTTCTTTTTACGTCTAGTTGTCACACACTTGTCTGTGCAGAAGGTCAGTAACCCTTCGTAGCAGGACACTGCGCCCCATTTACGCTCCCGCAGCTTCGTATGACCAACTCCTTGCGGCCTTGGGAGGCAGTCGGTTCTATGTGGTCCACTGGATCCAGGAGGTCAGGACTGGTTGTCCTTGTCCTGTGTCCTGAGCAGGGGAAGGGAAGGGGTGAACGTCTGGATTACCGCCTGGCAGGTTGCATGTCGCTCCAGCTGACCATCCTGGGTTGGAGGAATACCTTCCCTCTCGTAATTGTGTTTCTCTATGGTAGAATGTCTCCCTCCGTGGCGCCACCCACTGAACAGTGTTGAAGGTGGCTGGGTTTTTTTTTTTGTCTTAGAGGACGAGTGGCTGGTTAGTGTTCCTTGTCTGTGTATGAGCATCCAGTCCAACGAACAGACACAGTGGTGGTACATGGAGTTTCAGGACTAGACTGAGAAGCATACAATAGACGTCTCCAACACCTGGACACTAGCGTTAGCACGTAGCACACATGGTTCCCTCAGAGCCTCAGTGCCCCACTTGAGAGGAGGTCTTCTCATCCATCGACGTACGCAATAAACAATTCTTACCCTAGCCAGTTTCCTTCCTAAACCAACAGTCAAGACCACTGCATACACACCCCTCACTGCATCCTCATCTTCCCCTGTCCAAGTCCTTCCTTTCTCTTCCTCCCTCTAATCACCCACTAATATAACAGTAAGGGAAGGAGGGACAGAGCTGGAAGCGAAGCTAATGTGCCTGACTGCAAACTTGGTTGGCAGCGGTCCAGCTCTAGCGGCTGGCAAGAGAGGCCAACGTAGTCGAGAGAACTGTTGTTGTCAACAGTGACACCAGTGAGAGGAGTCGACGCACTTTCCATCCGTCCCATTCCAGTAGGTGCACCGCATCCATCCATCATGGCATCTCTTTATCCCCCCTGGGACGCCGCCACAGGTGCAGGGGGTCTGGAAGGTAGGTAGGTGGTGGGAGGTTGGGGGGGATATGGAAATGGGCCCTCCTCCTCCTCCTCCTCCTCCTCCTCCTCCTTCCTTCCTTCCTTCCTTCCTTCCTTCCTTCCTTCTCCCAGACCGACATCCTGAGGGCGCGCTTGCTTCTTGCAAGTCATGGAATGGAACTCGGGAGCGGCCCAGGGTTCACGGCTTTGTGGATACTGATGTGGTGGTCAAGTGCTTCTGTTGAAGTCGACGGATGTGAGAGAGGCAGAGGCCTTGCGTCTCTGGATAACAGTGGCTCTGTGATCAGAAACACCGGTAGTGTGGCTCTGTGATCAGAAACACCGGTAGTGTGGCTCTGTGATCAGAAACACCGGTAGTATGGCTCTGTGATCAGAAACACCGGTAGTGTGGCTCTGTGATCAGAAACACTGATGGTGGCTCTGTGATCAGAAACACCGGTAGTATGGCTTTATCGTCAGAAACACTGGTAGTGTGGCTCTGTGATCAGAAACACCGGTAGTGTGGCTCTGTGATCAGAAACACCGGTAGTGTGGCTCTGTGATCAGAAACACCGGTAGTGTGACTCTGTGATCAGAAACACCGGTAGTGTGACTCTGTGATCAGAAACACCGGTAGTGTGGCTCTGTGATCAGAAACACCGGTAGTGTGACTCTGTGATCAGAAACACCGGTAGTGTGGCTCTGTGGTCAGAAACACTGATGGTGGCTCTGTGATCAGAAACACCGGTAGTGTGGCTATGTGATCAGAAACACCGGTAGTGTGGCTCTGTGATCAGAAACACCGGTAGTGTGGCTCTGTGATCAGAAACACCGGTAGTGTGGCTGGCTCTGTGATCAGAAACACCGGTAGTGGCTCTGTGATCAGAAACACCGGCAGTGTGGCTCTGTGGTCAGAAACACCGGTAGTGTGGCTCTGTGATCAGAAACACCGGCAGTGTGGCTCTGTGATCAGAAACACCGGTAGTGGCTCTGTGATCAGAAACACCGGTAGTGTGGCTCTGTGATCAGAAACACCAATAGTGTGGCTCTGTGATCAGAAAGACCGGTAGTGTGGCTCTGTGATCAGAAACACTGGTAGTGTGGCTCTGTGATCAGAAACACCGGTAGTGTGGCTCTGTGGTCAGAAACACTCTCAGTGAGAGACTGTGGGTTGGTCGACTCTGGTACTGGCGAACGTTTCCATCAGCGAGGCATTTTGTACTAACGGAGGGAGGCATTACGATGGAGTAGAGTAGGTTTGGATCCTTCAGTGAGAAACCCTTGTACTGCTTTACCCTGGAGACGACTCTGTAACCTGGCGACTTCACATGCTTCTGCAGACACAGGAAGTGACGGGGTTGGGCTGCAGGTGGTGACAAAGGGAGGTGTGTAGCGTCTGGCAAATGGTGGCGAAGTGATTGCTGATAGGTTGAGAGCTGCCTCCTCCTCCTCCTCCTCCTCCTCGTCCTCCTCCTTACTGGAAGACGTGAGTGACGCAGGGGAAACGAGGGAGTGTACCATGCGACTAGGCTGATGTTCGACTACGCCAGGTGTTGTGTGGTTTTGGTAAGGACCTCGAGATTTCTTGGCAACGCTTAGTTCACGACTGACGAAGGGGCCATGGCAATGGTCGGTGCTGTTTGTGTGTTGATAGAAAGGCGCCCCTTGTCCCGCTGCTGCTGCAGTAGTCTCTTCATACTGCTGGGTGTGATCCAGGCCACGTCAGCTGGGTGACGCCTCACAGATCTCTTTGGAGAGAGAGAGAGAGAGAGAGAGAGAGAGAGAGAGAGAGAGAGAGAGAGAGAGAGAGAGAGAGAGAGAGAGTAGCCGTGGTGCTGATGTAATTGTCTCATTTAGTACGTGTTGACGTGTGCATGATTACCTGGTGGGGGTGTTTCTCGAACTCCGCCTGCTGGAGGTTACACCGCGAGTGAAAAGTCTCCCTTTGGACGAGTCTGTACCACTGGAAGTATAGTCTCGTCAAAGAACTTTTCCAAAGGAATCTACATTTCCCTGCCACTGGAAGTAGCGCAATTTTGATTCTGCAGGAGCCATTAGAAAGAGGACTTTGGTAACACCAGGATTCTTTTCTAGAAATTGGTCCTTAGGTAATTATAGACAGATGAATACTGGACGGAGAGGAAGTTCTCCACTCGTGGGGTCCCATCTCTAAAAATCTTTCGACCTTCATATTTTACAAGTTTTCTGCGCTATTGTCTATTCCATCCAATGCTCTCATACTGTAAAATCACTTCACAATCACAACCTTTAACTTGTTGAACCATATGATATCAACTAGTGGCCACAACAGGGTATTAAGTAAGAAACTTGTTAAAGAAATGTTGAGAAGTGATTTGATAGCATGTGTGTTGGATGAATGGAAGAAACATAGCAAATTATGAAGTTCGTGGATGTGGCTCCACGAGTGTAGTAGAGTTCGAATTAGTAATGACACTGGATGTACACATACTCATCCAATCAGCAGCGCACGAAGAGTGGGATGGGGAGTTATTTTTGTTTCTGTTTTGGAATATTTATACTATAGTCCAGGTATACGGTCAGTGAGAGTGTGGGTGAGGGGCACATGTATAGGAGTTGGTGGAGGCAAGTATATTGCACCAAATCCTCGACGTCTCTTCCTTTTAGGGTTATGGCTTAATTCAAGGCTGGTCTCACACCAGTACACCCTCGTAAAGCCGTGGTATCATCCGGGGGCGATATAGTCACCAGGTAAATGGCATATCAGCGCGGCGAGAGAGACTCCTTTAGTCTCCCCTCCCTCCGTCGACATTTTCACCTCAGCGGAGGCACGTTTTCTCTGCCCTCGAACTTTCTACTTTATTCAGCCGATGGTTTACGTAATTGAACATAATTCATCCACCCCGGGGCGTAACGCTTGTGCATATAACCGTTCTCCCTGGCCTTTGTCGTGTGCCAGTCCCCTCCCACCCTCTCCTCACGGTGGCACCCATGCCAGCTGGTTGGTACGAGGGACGCGCGTAAACTCTAGTGTTTACGAACTATAAACCTCCTCTCTTCTCGACTGAACTTGCGAGGCTAAGCGAGTCAGGCCTCCTCCAGCAAGGCTAGGGGGAGGTGAGGATAATTGGAAGTGACGTGGGGGTCTTAACGGGCGGCGGTGTGAGTCAGGCCTCCTCCAGCAAGACTAGGGGGAGGTGAGGATAATTGGAAGTGACGTGGGGGTCTTAACAGGCGGCGGTGTGAGTCAGGCCTCCTCCAGTAAGGCTTAGGGCGGTGAGGGGCAGTTGTAGGTGACGTGGGGGTCTTACGGGCGGCGGTGTGACTCGGGGCGTCTACACACACATGTAGGTCACGCGGATCTTCGTGTTTATGACCCACTTAACCACGGCAACTGACCCCCCCCTGACGCTGCGTGTGCGTCTCACAAGCCTTTTCGTACCCCGGAGTGTATACATTCTAGTCGACTGGAGGAGTAATTACATAGATTAAAGGGGAAAAAAAAAGATAAGTGATTTATCTTTATAATCGAAGTGATAGTTGGAGCAGAGAAGAGAAGAGAGTTGTATTATTGTTGATGATATAGGGTTGGTGTTTGACCGTCGTAGGTAAACATATATGTATGATTGTTGTACATATATTTCTCATTGTCAACTTCAGAGAATTTCCCGTATGCCAAGCACAGATTCCGTATTTATAAAGTTATTCATGTGATTAACCCGGCCATCTTGACCTGACGTAACCCTTATTGACTTAATCTGACCCTCTTGGACTTTTAGCAACATTTCCCATCGTCACCACACACACACACACACACACACACACACACACACACACACACACATAACCTGGCCTGCGTCATGGTGAAATCACTGACCGCCGGCACTGGGCCACTTGGTCTTGTGTAAAGTAGATCATTATGCAAGTGACATTAACTTCCATGTAGCCTTTCAGGCCATAGGTCAAAGGATCCAGACAGGAAGATGACACTGAACTACACTAAGGGGAGGTCCTGTATTCCATCAGGGGCTGACCGTAATGGACTTTGTGGCCACGTCTGCACAATTAACACTGTCGGCGTGGCTGGTTTATCTTGCCTTATGTTTATATACTCGGGCATCAGCGCAATTTGTCAGCCCAGGACACACCGAGACGCACTCTTCGCCTGGAAGCGTACCACCATGTAGTTTCTGGCTCATCGCTCACAACGTCCTAAAGAAGCAAGTCCTAACCAAGTATCCTGTCCTCTGCTCCTTCAGCAAGACTGCCGTGGGGCGTCACGAACGCAAGTATCCTGAAGGAACTTGAACTATGGGCCCTTCGGTCACTCTTCGTGCAGCACAAAGCATAAACAGCAACCTCCCACCTACGCAGGAATTCGGCAACGTTCTTTTCTACAGAAGCTCCACGAGATCCGCCATCCTCGCATTTCACTCATGGAAAACCTTACTCATCTGCACCTAACACCAGCGCCACGGGGGAGAACCCTACCAGCCTCATCTCGTCCTCTTATATAATCCTGCACCACTTGTATCAGTCGCCCAGTGTTGCATTCCCTCTGAACTTACCTTATAAAGGTCTGCGATGGTATTGCTATTTTCGTATCCCCTCTCTCACTCTCCGTCATCACGAAAGAAGTTAAACACATAAGGATCCTTCGTTACTGGCCCTTTGACGCGCCTCAACGTACAGCGACTGGCCCAGGAAATGTAAGCCATTTTCCAAGCTCATCCTGACCCACTCTGAACCTCACTGACCCACCCTGATCCTTACTGACCCACTCTGAACCTCACTGACCCACCCTGATCCTTACTGACCCACTCTGAGCTCTGCTGACCCACTATGTACAGAACCTTACTGACCCACTCTGAGCTCCGCTGACCCACTATGTACAGAACCTTACTGACCCACTCTGAGCTCTGCTGACCCACCATGTACAGAACCTTACTGACCCACTCTGAGCTCTGCTGACCCACTATGTACAGAACCTTACTGACCCACTCTGAGCCCTGTCCTTCCTCTTAAAGATCAGAGCAAAGGCTCTCTCATCCTACCCAAGGGTCGAACCCTTTCATACACTCAAAGGGTCTAACCACCGCGTTGAAGGGGTCGAACTGTTGTTCTAAAGGCTCATGATGTTGTGCCTAAGGGTCGTACCTGTCATAACCAAGGATCGTAACGTAATGAAGTAATTACGAGTGCTCATTGGATGGTCGTCAGGGAGCGGGGTGCTCTCAGGGGCGAGACGCTTAGACTGCTGGTTCGGGATGAGGTTAGAGTGATGAGGGAGTGGTGGTGGTGATGGAGAGAGGCGTGAGACGGGAGTTTCTGTATGAGGATGAGGTAAGGAATGAGGTGTTTGTCACGGTCGATTAATGAGCGCAGATGGGAGAGCGTTGGCGTCGCTGGAGAAGCTACTGTAGAAGGCGATGATGTAGTAGCGCAGAGGGCTTATTTTTTCTAGGTCAGGCTGGGTCATCTGGAGGCGGGGTGGTGGAGAATTATTATTTTCGTAGGCCTCGGCAACCAGGGTCACTAAACGCTGGTCCCTTTAAGTAGAAGGTCTTTGGTGTGTTCAAGACTTCTTGGAACTGGTGATTCCATTTGGTGTACAAGATCGTCCATGTGTTCAGAGAAATCTGCACAAATCGAGCATTTCATTCTGTACACACACACACACACACAGACACACACACACACACACACACACACACACACACACACACACTCTCTCTCACACACACACACACACACACACACACACACTCTCTCTCTCTCTCTCTCTCTCTCTCTCTCTCTCTCTCTCTCTCTCTCTCTCTCTCTCTCTCTCTCTCTCACACACACACACACACACACACACACACACACACACACACACACACACACGACGATATTGCCCAAGATGTCACAAATCATCGTCAGGTTTCCTCCCAGATCGCCATAATACAGTGTTCACTAACATGGGTGATGCTCTCCCAACATCTCATGCGATCTTCGATCTTCAACCCCGAACATCGTCTTAAAAGAGTCAGCCCCGAACATCACTGCTGACGCGGTCTACGTAACATCACTGTATGGACTCCATCCATCTGGTTGAGATGTGACACGTCTAAACATCACTGTAGGATTGCACACGCCAGCGTAAGATCCAACCTAGGATGTTGCCGCCAGGCGTCTCTCTCTCTCTCTCTCTCTCTCTCTCTCTCTCTCTCTCTCTCTCTCTCTCTCTCTCTCTCTCTCTCTCTCTCTCTATGCCTTTACGCAACATCAGCTTTTTAGATGCCAACCAACATCATCCTAAGATTCCAACCAACATCATCCTAAGATTCCAACCAACATCATCCTAAGATCTCAACCAACATCATCCTAAGATGCCAACCAACATCATCCTAAGATTCCAACCAACATCATCCTAAGATGCCAACCAACATCATCCTAAGATTCCAACCAATATCATCCTAAGATCTCAACCATCATCATCCTAAGATGCCAACCAATATCATCCTAAGATCTCAACCATCATCATCCTAAGATGCCAACCAACATCATCCTAAGATTCCAACCAACATCATCCTAAGATGCCAACCAACATCATCCTAAGATCTCAACCATCATCATCCTAAGATGCCAACCAACATCATCCTAAGATCTCAACCAATATCATCCTAAGATGCCAACCAACATCATCCTAAGATGCCAACCAACATCATCCTAAGATCTCAACCATCATCATCCTAAGATTCCAACCAACATCATCCTAAGATCTCAACCATCATCATCCTAAGATTCCAACCAACATCATCCTAAGATTCCAACCAACATCATCCTAAGATTCCAACCAACATCATCCTAAGATCTCAACCATCATCATCCTAAGATTCCAACCAACATCATCCTAAGATTCCAACCAACATCATCCTAAGATTCCAACCAACATCATCCTAAGATTCCAACCATCATCATCCTAAGATCTCAACCAACATCATCCTAAGATTCCAACCATCATCATCCTAAGATTCCAACCAACATCATCCTAAGATTCCAACCAACATCATCCTAAGATTCCAACCAACATCATCCTAAGATTCCAACCAACATCATCCTAAGATTCCAACCATCATCATCCTAAGATTCCAACCAACATCATCCTATGATTCCAACCAACATCATCCTAAGATTCCAACCAACATCATCCTAAGATTCCAACCATCATCATCCTAAGATTCCAACCAACATCATCCTATGATTCCAACCAACATCATCCTAAGATTCCAACCAACATCATCCTAAGATTCCAACCAACATCATCCTAAGATTCCAACCAACATCATCCTAAGATTCCAACCATCATCATCCTAAGATTCCAACCAACATCATCCTATGATTCCAACCAACATCATCCTAAGATTCCAACCATCATCATCCTAAGATTCCAACCAACATCATCCTAAGATTCCAACCAACATCATCCTAAGATTCCAACCAACATCATCCTATGATTCCAACCAACATCATCCTAAGATTCCAACCAACATCATCCTAAGATCCCAACATCATCCTAAGATGCCAACCAACATCGATACCAGATGGACTCGTCCTCACCGCCGCAGCTTGGGTCAGGTCAGACTGCGGCACTGGACCGAGGGCTTGGCCCTCGGCCAACTCGAACGGGCCGGCAGCGCCCTGACCCACCCTGACCCCCTGCAACACACACACACACACACACACACACACACACACACACTACTGTATTACTGTATGTATTCATCACTGACCCACCTTGACCCCCTGCAACACACACACACACACACACACACACACACACACACACACTACTGTATTACTGTATGTATTCATCACTGACCCACCTTGACCCCCTGCAACACACACACACACACACACACACACACACACACACACACACACACACACACACACTACTGTATTACTGTATGTATTCATCACTGACCCACCTTGACCCCCTGCAACACACACACACACACACACACACACACACACACACACACACACACACTACTGTATTACTGTATGTATTCATCACTTAATGTGTTGTCCATACTATTAACTCTCTCCACGTCCCTGTATATCAGCCATCTTGACGTACCGAGTTATACATACCTGATTCATGGGCCTGTCCAGTGTGTGTGTGTGTGTGTGTGTGTGTTGCAGGGGGTCAAGGTGGGTCAGTGATGAATACATACAGTAATACAGTAGTGTGTGTGTGTGTGTGTCTGTGTGTGTGTCTGTGTGTGTGTGTGTGTGTGTTTATGTGTGTGTGTGTGTGTGTGTGTGTGTGTGTGTGTGTGTGTTTATGTGTGTGTGTGTGTGTGTGTGTCTGTGTGTGTCTGTGGAAATATCCAGCCCGACCCCTCACCCCTTAATCTTAACCTCATTTATGATTAGTTCACGAGCATGACCTCCCATTTTCTATAAATATCCGCTACTACCTCAGCTGTTTCAAAAAAAAAAAAAAAAAAAAGAAATTTAGCCTAATGACCACCTGATTCCAGGAAACTGTTTATTTAGTTAGTTTTTAGATATATATTTGTTTATAGTTATCTATTTATTCATTTATGCACATTGACAGACTGGTGAGGAGGTTCTAACTCGTTTGTGGAGGGAAGACAGACTGGTGAGGAGGTTCTAACTCGTTTGAGGAGGGAAGACAGACTAGTGAGGAGGTTCTAACTCGTTTGAGGAGGGAAGACAGACTAGTGAGGAGGTTCTAACTCGTTTGAGGAGGGAAGACAAAATTCTTTGTCATCGTGCATCATTCCTGAGCAGGCATTTCTACTGATGATTTTCTTCATCGTTTGGAAGTACTTATTTACACAAATGGATGTAGATAGTGTTCAACGTAACGACATGTAGTGGTAGTTTAACCCAACGACCATTAACTTAAGTGTTGGTCATTCCATCTGCAGCGGAAGGCAGTTTAGAAACATCCATTTTCAATTTTCTTTTTTAGAGAAAACATTTTTTTTTCCAAAGAAATTTATTTTTTTTATGTGTCTGTTTCTTCGTAGGGTTTATCTCTGATGGGAGTCTAGGTGTGGGTGGCCAGTTGTCTCAGTAACAGGTGGTCTGTGGCTCACTCAGGTTCGAGAGTCTGTGGTCTGGGTGGCCAGTTGTCTCAGTAACGGGTGGTCTGTGGCTCACTCAGGCTCGAGAGTCTGTGGTCTGGGTGGCCAGTTGTCTCAGTAACGGGTGGTCTGTGGCTCACTCAGTCTCGAGAGTCTGTGGTCTGGGTGGTCAGTTGTCTGAGTAACAGGTGGTCTGTGGCTCACTCAGTCTCGAGAGTCTGTGGTCTGAGTGGCCAGTTGTCTCAGTGACAGGTGGTCTGTGGCTCACTCAGTCTCGAGAGCCTGTGGTCTGAGTGGCCAGTTGTCTCAGTAACAGGTGGTCTGTGGCTCAGTCTCGAGAGTCTGTGGTCTGGGTGGCCAGTTGTCTCAGTAACGGGTGGTCTGTGGCTCACTCAGTCTCGAGAGTCTATGGTCTGGGTGGCCAGTTGTCTGAGTAACAGGTGGTCTGTGGCTCACTCAGGCTTGAGAGTCAGTGGTCTGAGTGGCCAGTTGTCTCAGTGACAGGTGGTCTGTGGCTCACTCAGGCTAGAGAGTCTGTGGTCTGGGTGGCCAGTTGTCTCAGTAACAGGTGGTCTGTGGCTCACTCAGTCTCGAGAGCCTGTGGTCTGGGTGGCCAGTTGTCTCAGTAACAGGTGGTCTGTGTCTCACTCAGTCTCGAGAGCCTGTGGTCTGGGTGGCCAGTTGTCTCAGTAACAGGTGGTCTGTGTATCACTCAGGCTCGAGGCTGTGGTCTGGGTGGCCAGTTGTCTCAGTAACAGGTGGTCTGTGGCTCACTCAGTCTCGAGAGCCTGTGGTCTGAGTGGCCAGTTGTCTGAGTAACAGGTGGTCTGTGGCTCACTCAGTCTCGAGAGTCTGTGGTCTGGGTGGCCAGTTGTCTCAGTAACAGGTGGTCTGTGGCTCACTCAGTCTCGAGAGTCTGTGGTCTGGGTGGCCAGTTGTCTCAGTAACAGGTGGTCTGTGGCTCACTCAGTCTCGAGAGTCTGTGGTCTGGGTGGCCAGTTGTCTCAGTAACAGGTGGTCTGTGGCTCACTCAGTCTCGAGAGTCTGTGGTCTGGGTGGCCAGTTGTCTCAGTAACAGGTGGTCTGTGGCTCACTCAGGCTCGAGAGTCTGTGGTCTGAGTGGCCAGTTGTCTCAGTAACAGGTGGTCTGTGTATCACTCAGGCTAGAGAGCCTGTGGTCTGGGTGGCCAGTTGTCTCAGTAACAGGTGGTCTGTGGCTCACTCAGTCTCGAGAGCCTGTGGTCTGAGTGGCCAGTTGTCTCAGTAACAGGTGGTCTGTGGCTCACTCAGTCTCGAGAGCCTGTGGTCTGAGTGGCCAGTTGTCTCAGTAACAGGTGGTCTGTGGCTCACTCAGTCTCGAGAGTCTGTGGTCTGGGTGGCCAGTTGTCTCAGTAACAGGTGGTCTGTGGCTCACTCAGTCTCGAGAGCCTGTGGTCTGAGTGGCCAGTTGTCTCAGTAACAGGTGGTCTGTGGCTCACTCAGGCTCGAGAGTCTGTGGTCTGAGTGGCCAGTTGTCTCAGTAACAGGTGGTCTGTGTATCACTCAGGCTAGAGAGCCTGTGGTCTGGGTGGCCAGTTGTCTCAGTAACAGGTGGTCTGTGGCTCACTCAGTCTCGAGAGCTTGTGGTCTGGGTGGCCAGTTGTCTCAGTAACAGGTGGTCTGTGGCTCACTCAGTCTCGAGAGTCTGTGGTCTGATCTTGGCTGTATTGGCGTCTGTGTTGTGGGTTGGGCATCTTGGCGGTTGTCCTGGGCGATGGTTCGTTTGTGCAAGAAGGGCGGGGGTAGCATAAGGTTTATTATTGTATGTCGTACTTGATATCGCCGTTACAAACGTTAGCGAGGTAGCGCCAAGGGACATGGGGAAGAAAGGCCGCATTTTCGCTCTCACACACAGTCATTCCTTCCCTCTCTGTTATGGGCAGGGCGTACTCTCCCACGTCGCCACTCACAAGGATACCTAGGGCTGCAAAAATGAATCCATGGGCCTTTTTTTTCTTTCTTTCTTTTTCCTGGAGTAAAAACGTGAAAAAAACAATCCCGTCCGAGAAAAACGCGGAACGCAAAAATCCCGTCTGAAAATAACGTGTAAAACAAAGTCTTTCTTAAGAAAAACGAGAAAAAATAAAAACGCGAGAAAGACGTGAAAAATGAAATGTCTCGTGAAAAACGTGAAAAAGATAAGATCTCTCTACAGAAAAACGTGAAACATTAGATATTTCGAGAAAAAGGCGAAAGATAACGTATCTTGAGAAAAACGTGAAAGATAAAATATCTCGACAAAAACGTGAAAGATAAAATATCTCTTGAGAAAAACGCGAAAAATAAAATATCTTGAGGAAAACGTGAAAAATAAAATATCTTGAGAAAAACGTGAAAGATAAAATATCTCTTGAGAAAAACGTGAAAAATAAAATATCTCGAGAAAAACGTGAAAAAGAAAATACCTCCTGAGAAAAACGTGAAAGATAAAATATCTTGAGAAAAACGTGAAAAATAAAATATCTTGAGAAAAACGTGAATGATAAAATATCTTGAGAAAAACGTGAAAAATGAAATATCTTGAGAAAAACGTGAAAAATGAAATATCTTGAGAAAAACGTGAAAAATAAAATATCTTGAGAAAAACGTGAATGATAAAATATCTTGAGAAAAACGTGAAAAATGAAATATCTTGAGAAAAACGTGAAAAATTAGATATTTCGAGAAAAACGTGAAAGAGAAAATATCTCGAGAAAAACGTGAAAAATAAAATATCTTGAGAAAAACGTGAAAAATAAGATATCTTGAGAAAAACGCGAAAAATGAAATATCTTGAGAAAAACGTGAAAGATAAAATATCTTGAGAAAAACGTGAAAGATAAAATATCTCTTGAGAAAAACGTGAAAAATAAAATATCTCGAGAAAAACGTCAAAAAGAAAATACCTCCTGAGAAAAAACGTGAAAGATAAAATATCTCTTGAGAAAAACGTGAAAAATAAAATATCTCTTGAGAAAAACGTGAAAAATAAAATATCTCTTGAGAAAAACGTGAAAAATAAAATATCTCTTGAGAAAAACGTGAAAAATAAAATACCTCCTGAGAAAAAACGTGAAAGATAAAATATCTCTTGAGAAAAACGTGAAAAATAAAATATCTCGAGAAAAACGTCAAAAAGAAAATACCTCCTGAGAAAAAAACGTATGAAATCGCTCTCGGGATAAAGAAAACGTGATGAAAAAAAAAAAAAGAAAATCTCATTTGAGATAAAGATGAGACACGAAGATCCTTCTCGAGAGAAAAACTTTTTAAAACCAAAATCCTTCTCGAGTTTGTTTAGCTCCTGGGTTATGGCAGCTCAGCCCGGCAGATCCTCAGACACAAGTGCCACTTGACCTCCAGGTGCTGTGGAGGTCAGAACCTCTCAGAGGCCGGGCGGCGCCCCAGCGAGGGAGGGAAGCATAGGTCATGAGAGGTAGGGAGAGGGTCGTACGTGAACAGTCGTGGGGAGAAGATGGCTGTACGAAGAATATGTTGGTCGTGGGGAGACTGGAGAGGTTGTCGGGAAGAGTAAAGTGGTCATGGGGAGAGTAGTGTGGTCGTGGGGAGAGTAGTGTGGTCGTGGGGAAGAGTAGTGTGGTCGTGGGGAAGAGTAGTGTGGTCGTTGGGAGAGTAGTGTGGTCGTGGGGAGAGTAGTGTGGTCGTGGGGAGAGTAGTGTGGTCATGGGGAGAGTAGTGTGGTCGTGGGGAGAGTAGTGTGGTCATGGGGAGAGTAGTGTGGTCGTGGGGAGAGTAGTGTGGTCGTGGGGAGAGTAGTGTGGTCGTGGTGAGAGTAGTGTGGTCGTGGGGAGAGTAGCGTGGTCGTGGGGAAGAGTAGTGTGGTCGTGGGGAGAGTAGTGTGGTCGTGGGGAGAGTATTGTGGTCGTGGGGAGAGTAGCGTGGTCGTAGGGAAGAGTAGTGTGGTCGTGGGAAGAGTATTGTGGTCGTGGGGAGAGTAGTGTGGTCGTGGGGAGAGTAGTGTGGTCGTGGGGAGAGTAGTGTGGTCGTGGGGAGAGTTGTGTGGTCGTGGGGAGAGTAGTGTGGTCGTGGGGAGAGTAGTGTGGTCGTGGGAAGAGTATTGTGGTCGTGGGGAGAGTAGTGTGGTCGTGGGGAGAGTAGTGTGGTCGTGGGGAGAGTAGTGTGGTCGTGGGGAAGAGTAGTGTGGTCGTGGGGAAGAGTAGTGTGGTCGTTGGGAGAGTAGTGTGGTCGTGGGGAGAGAAGTGTGGTCGTGGGGAGAGTAGCGTGGTCATGGGGAGAGTAGTGTGGTCGTGGGGAGAGTAGTGTGGTCGTGGGGAGAGTAGTGTGGTCATGGGGAGAGTAGTGTGGTCGTGGGGAGAGTAGTGTGGTCGTGGGGAGAGTAGTGTGGTCGTGGTGAGAGTAGTGTGGTCGTGGGGAGAGTAGCGTGGTCGTGGGGAAGAGTAGTGTGGTCGTGGGGAGAGTAGTGTGGTCGTGGGGAGAGTATTGTGGTCGTGGGGAGAGTAGTGTGGTCGTGGGGAGAGTAGTGTGGTCGTGGGGAGAGTAGTGTGGTCGTGGGGAGAGTAGTGTGGTCGTGGGGAGAGTAGTGTGGTCGTGGGGAGAGTAGTGTGGTCGTGGGGAGAGTAGTGTGGTCGTGGGGAGAGTAGTGTGGTCGTGGGGAGAGTAGTGTGGTCGTGGGGAGAGTAGTGTGGTCGTGGGGAGAGTAGTGTGGTCGTGGGGAGAGTAGTGTGGTCGTGGGGAGAGTAGTGTGGTCGTGGGAGAGTAGTGTGGTCGTGGGGAGAGTAGTGTGGTCGTGGGGAGAGTAGTGTGGTCGTGGGGAGAGTAGTGTGGTCGTGGGGAGAGTAGTGTGGTCGTGGGGAGAGTAGTGTGGTCGTGGGGAGAGTAGTGTGGTCGTGGGGAGAGTAGTGTGGTCGTGGGGAGAGTAGTGTGGTCGTGGGGAGAGTAGTGTGGTCGTGGGGAGAGTAGTGTGGTCGTGGGGAGAGTAGTGTGGTCGTGGGGAGGAGTAGTGTGGTCGTGGGAAGAGAGTGAGGCGTGGGGAAGGTAGTATGTCGTGAGAGTAGATGCGGGGAGAGTAGTGTGGTCGTGGGGAGAGTAGTGTGGTCGTGGGGAGAGTAGTGTGGTCCGGTGGGGAGAGTAGTGTGGTCGTGGGGAGAGTAGTGTGGTCGTGGGGAGAGTAGTGTGGGTCGTGGGGAGAGTAGTGTGGTCGTGGGGAGAGTAGTGTGAGTAGCTGGGGTCGGGGGAGAGTAGGGGGTAGTGGCGAGAGTAGTGTGGTCGTGGGAGAGTAGTGAGTCGAAGAGTAGTGGACGTGGGGGAGAGTAGTGTGGTCGTGGGGAGAGTAGGCACAAACTTAGTGAAAGTTAGAGACACAAACTTGGTTAGAATTTATGTGGAATTTCTTTTCAAAGTTTAATTGTAAATCTTTGTCAAGGTTTAGGTGCAAAGCTGGTTAGAATTTATGTGCAGAATTGCTTATAGTGTTGGAGCAAACTGGGATAAGCTTTAGTTTCAAACTTGGCCATAGTGTTGGAGCAACCTGGGATAAGCTTTAGTTGCAAACTTGGCCATAGTGTTGGAGCAAACTGGGATAAGCTTTAGTTTCAAACTTGGCCATAGTGTTGGAGCAACCTGGGATAAGCTTTAGTTGCAAACTTGGCCATAGTGTTGGAGCAAACTGGGATAAGCTTTAGTTTCAAACTTGGCCATAGTGTTGGAGCAACCTGGGATAAGCTTTAGTTGCAAACTTGGCCATAGTGTTGGAGCAAACTGGGATAAGCTTTAGTTTCAAACTTGGCCATAGTGTTGGAGCAAACTGGGATAAGCTTTAGTTGCAAACTTGGCCATAGTGTTGGAGCAAACTAGGATAAGCTTTAGTTGCAAACTTGGCCATAGTGTTGGAGCAAACTAGGATAAACTGTAGTTGCAAACTTGGCCATAGTGTTGGAGCAAACTGGGATAAGCTTTAGTTGCAAACTTGGCCGTAGTGTTGGAGCAAACTGGGATAAGCTTTAGCTGAAAGCTTGGCTAAGCTTTCGGAGCAAGTGATGTTTTAAGCCGGTCAGTGGAGCGCCACTGCCCCCCCTCCGATGCAGAGACGAAAGAGATAAAGTCTAAGTTTATTTTAACGGTTGCGAACTCAGACAAGAATCAAAACAGAGTTTATTTTGCACACACACACACACACACACACACACACACACACACACACACACACACACACACACAGAATACATATTCTTGAATTAACCTAAAAAGAAAAAAGGTATTTTGTACTTTAAGAATACAGACCATTACCTCGAATTGAGCTTCTGTTTTTCGAACACCAGCAGCAAGGAATATTCCTCGAATATTCACTGCTGTCAGAAATCATGAAAAGACAATAAAACGAGCCATGAGAAGCAGTTGTACATTACATATGACAAAAGTGGTTAATTAGCACCTTGACACACCACAGCCCGGCCCAGGGATTCGTGGAGTCGTACTCAAAGGTCGAACCGTCGTGGTCATGGGTCGTGCCGTTGTGCTCAAGGGCCTTTACCTTCGTACCCAGAAGTCGTTAAACTGTCGCCAGTTCCCCTTAAGATTACTCCTGTATTAATCCGTCCATTGTTGCGCTCGTCGTGTTGGAAGCGCACCTCCGTCAGTCAAACGGAAGGGCACCCAACACCCAGCCTTGTGGTCACCCTCCTTGCTGATCTACCCTCGCCGCGAGTGTCCTGCTGACTCCGCCATCCCCCAGCACACGGATGGAGGCAGAGTCAAGAGGCTGTGTGATCAGCAGGGAGGTGTGGGGAGGTGGTGCTGGGCAGAGAGAGAGAGAGAGAGAGAGAGAGAGAGAGAGAGAGAGAGAGAGAGAGAGAGAGACGGAGGGAGAGGGAGGGAGGGCGCGGTAGTAACAGGTCCCACACAAGGGTATGAAGGTCGGACGGGGACAGGTCTATGGCCACCGTTCTTATTTCTTTGCTGGCCCGTCTTGTGCGTGTGTTGACCCAGTTGCTGTGGTGATGCAGGTAAATGTGGTGACTGGTGTGGTGCATTAGCTTCGTTGGTGAACTAGGTGCTGTGGTGAACAAGGTTTTGTGGTGAACCTAGGAACTGTGGTGGATTGTGTAGTGTGGTGAACCTAGGAACTGTGGTGGATTGTGTAGTGTGGTGAACCTGGGAACTGTGGTGGATTGTGTAGTGTGGTGAACCTGGGAACTGTGGTGGATTGTGTAGTGTGGTGAACCTGGGAACTGTGGTGGATTGTGTAGTGTGGTGAACCTGGGAACTGTGGTGGATTGTGTAGTGTGGTGAACCTAGGAACTGTGGTGGATTGTGTAGTGTGGTGAACCTAGGAACTGTGGTGGATTGTGTAGTGTGGTGAACCTAGGAACTGTGGTGGATTGTGTCGTGTGGTGAACCTAGGAACTGTGGTGGATTGTGTAGTGTGGTGAAACTAGGAACTGTGGTGGATTGTGTAGTGTGGTGAACCTAGGAACTGTGGTGGATTGTGTAGTGTGGTGAACCTAGGAACTGTGGTGGATTGTGTTGTGTGGTGAACCTAGGAACTGTGGTGGATTGTGTCGTGTGGTGAACCTAGGAACTGTGGTGGATTGTGTCGTGTGGTGAAACTAGGAACTGTAGTGACACCGAGTGTTTTGGTGACCAAGGAACTGTGGTGGCCAAGATGTTGTAGTGACCCATATGCTATGGTGACCTATATGTTATGATAATCCGAATGTTGTAGTGACCCAGGTGTTGTTAGTGACCCTGCTGTTGTGGTAACCCAGGTTTTTTTTTTTTTGTAGTGACTCAACAAGTGTTGTTGCGACCCAGGTGTTGTGGTGACTCAAGGTGTTGTGATGACTCATGATGAAGTGACCCAGATATTGTAGTGAGCCAGGTGTTGAAGTGACCTCTGCTGTTGTGGTACCCCTGGTGTTGTAATGACCCACATGTTGTCATCACGTTGGTATATTCCATTTGACTCTCTCGTTAAGCCTCACTCCAGCATTGTCGTTAGCTGAATGACATGTCCCGTTCGTTACTTGATATATATATTAATTCGTATTTGTGCTGGCTGAGACGGAACGGGTAACCAAATGCCCCAATCAAGATCAAATGATATATATATATATATATATATATATATATATATATATATATATATATATATATATATATATATATATATATCACATACTATTCGCCATTTTCCGCGATAGCGAGGTAGCGTTAAGAACAGAGGACTGGGCCTTTGAGGGAATATCCTCACCTGACCCCCTTTTCTGTTCCTTCTTTTGGAAAAAAAAGAAAAGGAAAACGAGTGGGGAGGATTTCCAGCCCCCCGCTACCTTCCCTTTTAGTCGCCTTCTACGACACGCAGGGAATACGTGGGAAGTATTCTTTCTCCCCTATCCCCAGGGATATATATATATATATATATATATATATATATATATATATATATATATATATATATATATATATATATATATATATATACCCTAGCCTGATTCAGGTAACCAGTTTATTGCCCAGCCTCTAAGGATGAATAGCTAGGTCGACTGCGGACCGGCTCCTGCGACCAGGATTCGAACCTTATGCGCGCTCGACCCCCTGACGGCCCCGTAAATGCGCCATGGTCAGCAACGCTAATCGCAAGAGCGGCTGTTTTATTGAGCACTGCTACCCATCCTGTGGGTATGGCAGGTAGGGCAGGTGCCCTGGGCTACCCAATTAACATTCTTAATGGTTTGGTTTTGAGATAAATAAATAAACTCGCCTACTTTTCAACTATAGTAATATTTGGCTACTATCAGTTGTATTACCGCTTCTACGTAACAATTTTGATCAAATAAGTCTTTAAGTCTTTAAGCGTTTATATGAATTTAGATTTGGCCTAACTCTTCAACAGTTTATAATTACACTGTATATATTTTTATATACATCCACTGTGTGTACATTTGTAATCAATTCAGGGGCGCAATTTCAGTGCTTGCCACAAGCGCTATTTCCCCAAGATACGCCCCTAGGTAGCGCGATTGTTGTCATAGTAAAATTCATGAATGCCATACATTCTAAGCCTATTCGCAGTGGTAGTGGCCCCGTATGAATAGATGTTAACCACTTGAGAAGAGGGTCTGGAGATGCTTCTTTTACATGGAGTGAGATGTGTGTGTTTGCCTAAGCATTCCAATCCCAGTGATGAAAGTGATTTCTGTTATTCCGTCTATGAATTAGGAAGACCAAGATCTCTCCTCAATCCTCATGGCTTCATCACGTTATTTCTCAAGCTCCCTCAAGCCTTCTCTTGGGCGGTAGAGGAAAGCAGAGAGAAAGCAACTTAGTCATTGAATTTTTCTTGACAATGGCACTTAGACTGAGTGGGTTTGGGGGCCGGGGCGGGCGGGCCCTCAAAGCCTCTTTCTACATTGATGATTCAGTCTGGTTTACGACAGCTCCAAATGGTCGTTCCTCTGTATCCAAGATAACCTGTAATCTTTTTACATAATGAACGTGGGATCCATTGTAATTCAACCCATTATTATATACCCCTCGATGTTGCATTGAATCCTTCCAGTTCGCACTAAAGGTAATTCAGTTCTGTTTTAACATAATACGTATATTTACATTTTTTTTTTCAACAAAAAATGTACATTTGTGCGGAGATGAAAGTTATTTGAAACATAAATGAAACTTTTATGTGGAGTCGATAGATTTTCGTACTGATAATAGACAGGTTGAATTGTACGACCGCCTAATCACACCGGCACCACCCTTTGAGTTGACACTCACAGGTCAACTCAAAGGCAGGTATACCCAAGGGTCGTACTTACTGTCTTGCACTAGGGATCGTACCGTTGTGGCTAAGGGTCGTCCCGTCGAAGTTAAGGGTCGTTCCGTCTTGCTAGAGGAGGAGGGTAGGGGGTCAGCTAATTATCACAAAGCCAATGTCGTCTGTCATAACGCACCCTGCTTAGCGTGGCGGGGGCGTTGCTGCTGAGGGTAACAAGTCCACAGGAGCGGAGGTGAGGGAGGGAGGCACGGGGGCCGCGGTGTGCGCGGTGAGGCCTCCAGAACTGCGGGGAGACTACCAGCATTCTCAACCCATTGCAAAGCAGTGGTGTTGCTGACAGTGTAGCGGTGACTGTAAACACCACGATCTCTCCCCTCCCTCCAGCATCAATGTTGTTGCCGACATGTTAGCGATTACCGCTAACACCTCACCCACACCACCACCACCACCTCCCACTACCAGGCAGTGGGTAGTGACCGCTAATACCAAAAGCAGTGGTGTTGTGGCCGACAGGTTAGCGGTATCTACTGACCTACTCACCCACCCACCCATCAGCCTATTCCCTTACCTGAAGCGGTGGGTAGCGCCAGCCAGCCGGCCTAGCCCTCGGTGTGGGGTGGTGTGGAGTAAAGGGGGAAGGAAAGGAAGGTTGAGGGATGTCTTCGTTGATAGATAGGTAAGGTTAGGTTGGGTTAGCTTTGCTGAGGTATAGGTAAGTCAGGTTAGGTTAGCTTAGCTTTGCTTAGCTTTGATTAGGTGAAAAAAATTGTAGATTTCCTACAGTGGCTACGAAAAGGTGACATTACAGTCAACTTTATACAGTGGAGAATACAGTTGTCTTCCAACAACAGGCTATAGTAAACCTCCGGACCAACAGAGGCTACAGTAAACCTCCGGACCAACAGAGGCTACAGTAAACCTCCAGACCAACAGAGGCTACAGTAAACCTCCAGACCAACAGAGGCTACAGTAAACCTCCTTACTAACAGAGGCTACAGTAAACCTCCAGACCAACAGAGGCTACAGTAAACCTCCTTACTAACAGAGGCTACAGTAAACCTCCAGACCAACAGAGGCTACAGTAAACCTCCAAAGCAACAGAGGCACAAGACTTAGACAAACAGTTGCAAGTGATCTTTGAGGTTGACGCAGGTGCCAGGTGATGTCATCGTAATAGGTGACCTCACCTAACGACTGTAATAGGTGACCTCACCTGACGACTGTAAGAGGTGGCATCACCTGACGACTGTAATAGGTGGCCTCGCCTGATGTTGGTGGTAGATGGCCTCAGGGCCTGTCAGTGCTAGAGAGAGCAGGCAAGTTGGCATAACAACAACCTAGAACCACAACCACAAGACCCTACAACAACCTAGAACCACAACCACCAGACCCTACAACAACCTAGAACCACAACCACCAGACCCTACAACAACCTAGAACCACAACCACCAGACCCTACAACAACCTAGAACCACAACCACCAGACCCTACAACAACCTAGAACCACAACCACCAGACCCTACAACAACCTAGAACCACAACCACCAGACCCTACAACAACAGAGAACCACAACCGCCAACAGTGGCACCAGACAATACAAGGTACAACACCCACAACTCTCTTCATCAGTCCATGAGACGACACATAACCACAACCCCACGTTCACCTAAAGTATCCAGACGGATTTAAAGGGGGAAAAAAGTGTAAGAATAGAAAAGACAAGGGTCACATATGATAGAAAATGGGTAAAAGTCGGACGAGTTTTTTGGGGGTTTTTTCTTTTTTGAGGAAGCGTTTGGCTAATAGGGGACTTATTTCTCTTGTCTATGGCAGGGTAAGGAGCAGGTGAGCCTGTACCTGGAGGAGGAGGCCGAGGCTGAGAGCTGGGCCAGCATGCTGAGGGTCACCACCGTCAAGCGATCACTCCAGCTGGAGGGGCTCAACCTCGAATGTGGCGCTGCAGGTGAGTGGGTGTGGTAGGGGAGCGTGTGTGGTAAGCGGGTTTGTGTGGTAGGGAATGTTTGTGGTCGTGGGTATTATGTTGTGTGGTAAGGAGATATGTGATAGTGTGTGTGTGTTAGGGGGTTTTGTGGTGGGAGGGTGTGGTAGTGGGTTGTGTGGTGGAAAATGTGTGTAGTAGGTGGTTGTATGGTACGAGTGTGTTTGGTGGGGAGCATATGTGTAAGGGGGAGTGTGTGGATGAGGGTTCTGTTATGGGGTGTGTTTGGTAGGGGGTTGTGTGGCGGGAAATGTGTGGCGAGGAGTATTTTGTAGGGGACTGTGTAGTGGGGAGTGTATGGTAGGGAGTAGTATGGTCGGGGATGTGAGGTGAGGGATATGTGGTGGAGAGTGTATGGCAGGGAGTTGTGTGGTGGGGAATATGTGTAGTGAGGAATGAGTGATTGGTATCAGCAACCTACACTTGTACGCAACACCTGCATGTCCTAAACACCTGTATGTAATAAATACACCTGCACGTGCACCTGTTTGTTCACACCTGTTGATGACTTCATAGACTCTGTCATTTCTCTTTATAACAACACTTTAGCACCTGTTTACTTCTCCCAGTCTCTCCTGTCTACAGTGAGCTTGAATACACTTGTTGATACATTCCTCTTCTCTGTCTCTGTCTTTTAACGTTCCTGTCTACAAATGTTTGTTGACACTTGTTGGTACTTTCCTCTTTTCTGTCTTCATGTCCCTGTCTATACAAATGTTCATTCACGTTTGCACCTTACTGACACTCGTCTGCTATACCCCTAAGCTCTCTCCTGTTTACAGATGAGTGTGTTTAAGCATGTTCAGTCCTTCCCGTTTCCTGTCTTTCCTTTCTGTTTAACAGCATCTTGTGTGTCGAGGGACCCAGTCATGGATAGGTCCCCATGATGGCCTTACATTTGATGTAAAATGATGGTCCAAAGATCGATGAATAAGGAGAGAAGACGGAAGAAGAAAAAAAAAACTATGTTGTCAGGAAGTGGGGTAAAACCCTGCCTTGTGAAAAACTAGCGAGTTGAAGAAATTAGGAAGGACATGAGATGATATAAAAGGGTTCCAGAGCTCAGCAATGCAGGGAAAGAGACAGACATCATACCAGACCAGCTTCGAGTTGCTAAGGTTAATCATGGGTTGCTGTAGCTTGGTGAGTTTTAAAGTGACCTAGCTAATGTCTAGGGCATAGAAGCAGCCAGCAGTTTTTGGGAGCAGAACACAAGTCATATCTATAGTTAAAGAGAAAGAACCAACGCTGCAGTGTAGGGCAAGTGGGTTAAGTTTAGAGATCAGATTGGGAGAGTTAATGAGTTGGATTGGTTTAGATGCGATTCTCTCAAGTAAATAGGTAGAACCAGGCCCTCCCAAGACGTGAAAGCGGTATTCTATGCGAGAGCGAATCACTTCCTTTTGTATGATCGACGCAAATGTTTTTAGGGGTTTTTTTTTTTAAGAAAAAGAAAACCAAAAGAAATTGAGTTTTAAGGCCTGAATGGTAAGTTGTGTATGCCTCACTTGGAAAAAATAAATCTTTCCAGATTTGAGTTGATAAAGGTAGTTGTGTGGAGACGCGACCTAGATCGATCAGAGGATGATGGTACGGATTTCGCTGAAGCAGAGAAAAGCGATGTCGCGTCATCAGCGTTTGAGTGCATCTTGTTGTCTGATGAAGAAAAGTTCCCATGGATGAGAAGGAAGAAGAGTATAGGAGACCAGATAGAGCCTTGAAGGACACCATTGTTGATAAAGAAAGAGGGAGATTTATTCATCAGCAGTAATGGAGATGGTCCAGCCGGAGAGGAAATAGATATGAGAGAGCAGAATGATGGAGGGAAAGCCGAAAGAATGAATGTTGTAGATCAGAACCCAGTGCCACACCTTGTCAGTAAGCTTTCGGTACATCAATTGCTACAGTACAGAATTCCCTTAGAGTCTCTTAGGAGATGATAACCGGACATATAGTAAGTAAGGAGAGGATATTACTGGTGGATCTCATATTTTGCGAGAGCCCTACTGGCCATCAGAGATCTGAGATGTTGTGAGAAGATGGTTGAGGACACACCCGGAGGATGAAGGCAGTAAACATCACAGAAATAAGGGAGATAATTCGAAGGTTCAGAATGGTGTCCTGTCCTTGGGTTTTGCTTTACCCAAAGCGCATCCCGCTGGAAATAATCATGGGTGTGCCATCCCTTTTGAGCCAGACTGTGCGAACCCTTGAGTACGACGCTACGACCACTTTGTATGGTGGTTTGACCTCTGACCTCAACCCAGAAGGTTTGGAGGGGAAAAAAGGTCAGGTAATTAATCGTACCCAAGGGTGTCGTCTTGTTCCGCTCATGAGTCGTGCCGTCGTGCTCAAGGGTTGTGTCGTCTTGCTCAAGGGTCGTGTCGTCGTGCTCAAGGGTTATGCCTTCGTGCTCAAGGGTCGTGTCGTCGTGCTCAAGGGTCGTGCCGTCGTGCTCAAGGGTTATGCCTTCGTGCTCAAAGGTCGTGTCGTCTTGCTCAAGGGTCGTGTCGTCTTGCTCAAGGGTCGTGCCGTCGTGCTCAAGGGTCGTGCCGTCTTGCTCAAGGGTCGTGCCGTCGTGCTCAAGGGTCGTGCCGTCTTGCTGAAGGGTCGTACCGTCGTGCTGAAGCCAGGGATTTCATGGTAACAGATTCTTAACCTCAACTCAGGCTGCGTAATGAAGGCCATTAAACAACACCTTCGTCAGACACAAAATTTTACTCGTAAGATTTTGAAACGATTTAACGCGAGAGTCTGACGTTCTTTCGAGGATTCAATTTCAGGAATCGTGCGGCGCTCAACGGAAAGTGGGATGCCATGCCATCTGCAGTATGATGAGGAGGCGTCTTCTTCATCACAGTGCGTTACCATTTTCTACGCAAGTTAACTTTCGCTCTGTCTTTGACTTCAAATTGTTTCGTCCTCAATTACTTTGTCTATGTCCCTTTGTTAAGATTACCTTCACCTTACATCTTCCTTGACCAGATTACCTTCACCGAAAGTGGCCCTTTGCCAGATTTCCTTCACCTTTAATGTTCCTTTGCCAGATTACCTTCACCGAAGTATTCCTTAGCCAGATTACTTTCACATTACATGTTCCTTTGCCAGATTACCTTCCCAGTACAAAGTACATATTTCTTTGCCAGATAGATTTCACCTTTTATGATTCTTTGTCAGATTACCTTCACTTTACATGTTCCTTTGCCAGATTACTTTCATCCAACATGTTATTTTACCAGATTATCTTCACTTTACACGTTGTTTTACCAGATTACTTGACCTTCCATGTCTCTTTGGCAGGTTACCTTCACCTTACATGTTCTTTTGGCAAATTATCTTATCTGTATGTGTTCCTTTACCTGATTACTTTAACTTTATATGTTCCTTTGCTATATTATTTTGTGTTCTTTTGCCAGATTACCTTCTCGTTTGTTCTTTAGTAAGTTTATCTCATTAGTTCCTATGCTAGATTACCTTCTTCTAAGATCCCTCACCATTCTATAATCCTCTAGATTGCTCCCTTACTAGAAAATTACCTTATATATTCATCTGTCAGATTACCTTCCATGTACATGTTTCTTTGGCAGAGTACCCCACTCGTTCCTTTTTCTGATTACATTCACCTTGTTACTTTTCCAGATTACTTTCACTTCACATATTCCTTTGCTAGATTTTCTTTACTTTGCATGTTTCTTTGCCTGATTACCTTCACATTCCGTTTTCTCTTGTCAGATTACCTTCACCCGACATGGTCTTTACTATGTTACCTTTTACATGTTCCTCTGTCAGATTACCTTTCTTTTGCCTGATTACGTTCACCTTGAATTTTCCTTGACAGATCACATCTTCGCCACGTTACCGCAATATAAGTTTCAGTACCAGATTACCTTCACCTTATGTGTTCCTTTGCCGAATTACCTTCACCATATATGGAATTATTCCTTAGTTGGAACGGTAGTATAGACACGCTTAAGAACAGACCTGATGAACATCCAGCTTCAAGTCTACGCCTTAGCCAAATGGACAATTTGCAGGGTGTTCTCTCTGAATTACCCTTATGCCTAACAACTTGTTTACTCCATTCATCTGAGCTGCTGATATTTTCCACCGTCACAAACAGCCAGCCTCGTAAAGACCCATTGGTCTGTTGCTGTTTGGAATCGTTTGTATTTCTTTTCTCGATTACCTACACCTTATGTGATCCTTTGCCTGATTACCTTCACTGTATGCGTTCCCTTTGTCAGATTACGTTGATATTCTATGTTCTTTAGCTAGATTACCTCCATTTAATGTGTGCCTTTACCAAATTACCTTCTGCTGTGTATCTTTACTATATTACCTTCACCTTATATGTTTTTTTCTGCCGTATTACCTTCACTTTATATTCCTTTGTCAAATTACTTGCAACATATATGCTCCTTTGCCAGATTATCTTCTCCATGTATGTTTCTTTGTCAGATTACCTTCAGTTTATGTGTTCCTTTGCCAGATTACCTTCACCGTATATGCTTCTTTGCCAGATTACTTTCTTTTTATTCATTCCTTTGCCAGATTACCTTCACCGTATATGTTTCTTTCCCAGATTACCTTCACTTTGTTTATTCCTTTGCTAAATCACCTCCTCTTTATGTATTCCTTTTCCTGATTACCTTCCCTTTGTGTTCCTTTGCTAGATTACCTCCATTGTATATGATTCTTTGCCAGATTACCTTCACTTTGTTTATTCCTTTGCCAAATTACCTTCACTTTATGTGTTCCTTTACCAGATTACCTTCACTTTATATGTTCCTTTTGCCAGATTTTCTTCATCTTATGTGTTCCTTTGCCAGATTACCTTCACTTTGTATGTTTCTTTGCCAAATCACCTTCACCTTATGTGTTCCTTTGCCAGATTACCTTCACTTTGTATGTTCCTTTGCCAGATTACCTTCACCTTATAATGTTCCTTTTGCCAGATTACCTTTCCCCTGGGGCGGAGGGAGATGTTTCAGGGGAAGACTCGTGCGAAGGCGACACGCATGACGACGACGAGGAAGAGGACGAGGAGCTCACTCGCCAGGCCCTCGACACCCTGTTTGGATACCTCCACCCTTACCACTGTAATTCTCCTGTTGTTGCACTTGTGTCCCGTTACCGTTACTTCCGTTTGCCTGTCCATTCCACCATTCTGCCCACCACCCCCACCTTAACTGTCATGCTTTGGTGTGTCACCTCACTGCACTTTCTAGTAGTATTTCGTGATCTTGTTTTGTCTCTGCATCAGTCCACGAAAGCCGTGAATGTCTTTGCATAAATCACTTCCTACCACCTGTCTCACTGCACCAGTGCACTGTTTAGTGGGGGAGGGCGGTGCCAGCCCCGCCGCCCGCTGCCTCCTCCCCGGGATAGACCCGGAAATTTTTTTTTTCAGCCCTACCCTGTCGAGCGAGGGTAGGGCTTGCCACCAAAGGAGGGGTTTTTTTTTTAACGCGGGTCATCCTCACTCCTGCAGGTGAAGACGACGACACGGCCAGTGGCGATTCGTGCGAGACAGAGAGTCAGGATGAGGAGGCTGGAGGGCCGTGTGAGGAGGTGGGTAGGGACGCAGACGGAGGAGGAGGGCCACCCGGCAGCGTAAGGCTTCGCCACCCGCGGCGTCCCTCACACGTCAGGACCCGCAACGACTCCGAGAGGCGCGAGCTACTCCAGCAGATGCTCACTACCAAGTCCGTCCTGGAAAAGAAACAGAAGAACCGGCGGTCAGGGGTGAGTGAGTGAGGGGTCAAGTCAGGTCAAAATCCCAAGGGTATCATACTCCTCCAAGCCAACAATTTTGGTTCTATCAGCCATGTACCTGAAGGTGAAAATCATCGTAAATTTCACCAAGTCAGGTAAAAGGAATTACACATTTATTGAACAGATCAGTGCTAGGATGTTAGGAGATGAGGACAGAGTAACTAAATCACTTATTTACCCGGATGATAAGCCCACTGGCCAATAAACATAGACTCCACTAAAAGCAAGTGTAAGGATGTTATACAGCAATGTTTAGCAGTTAATGATAATGCATTTACATGTTTTAAGAACGAAGTTTAAAGCTTGGAATTACCAAAGTGAACAGATAATCCAGCAGCGTCCCCATGCTATTAAGCTAGACCTTAAACACAGCTGCTCCATCACTAACAGCTCAAGGAAACTACCTTCCAAATGATGTTGTCCCTTCTGAACATGTCTCTGTCAACTGGACGTCTCAATCTTCTCTCCTGTAAACAGAAGAACAAATGTTAAACCTATTGTGCCTATTTTCTGTTGAGCGTGACTCATGCTAACCAATCTCTCAAGAGGATTAAATCTGTCTCTATTTTCTCATGTTCTGTTGACCACCTGCGTCAGGGCGTCCCACACTCTTCCTTTGCTAGATTACCTTTACCGTATGTGTTTCTTTGCCAGATTACCTTCACCTTATATGTTCCTTTGCCAGATTACCTTTATTTTAAATGTTCCTTTTTTGCGAGATTACTTTCATTTAATGTGTTCCTTTGGCAGATTACCTTCACGTTATGTACCAAGGCAGCAGTAGAGATGAGTTTGGTGTAAGTCCAGTGAATATGTAGTAAAGATGTGTAAGTCTGTGTCGCAGTGCACGTAAAGATCACACCTTTTGCCTCACATGTTCTCTTACTGAATGGAGACACACAACACTCTTTACCTGTACAGAACACACGAAAATAACTTTATTTTTCGGTAATGTAGCGTCTTTTCTTTTTTTTTCATTCAGATTACTTTTAGCGTTCGTTTGTGTGAATGGCGTTGTACAGCTGCGTTTTGTAAACTTGTCATATCCCTGGTGTGTGGAGTTAAGGTGCTGCAGTCTTCATCCCTGGTGTGTGGAGTTAAGGTACTGCTGTCTTCTTTCCTGGTGTGTGGAGTTAAGGTGCTCCAGTCTTCACCTCTGGTGTGTGGAGTTAAGGTGCTGCTGTCTTCACCCCTGGTGTGTAGAGTTAAGGTGCTCCAGTCTTCATCCTTGGTGTGTAGAGTTAAGGTGCTCCAATCTTCACCCCTGGTGTGCAGAATTAAGGTGCTGCTGTCTTCACCCCTGGCGTGTAGAGTTAAGGTGCTGCAGTCTTCGTCCCTGGTATGGACAGTTAAGGTGCTCCAATCTTCACCCCTGGTATGTAGAGTTAAAGTGCCCCAGTCTTCACCTCTGCTGTGTAGAGTTAAGATACAGACCAGTAGTATCCATGACCTGACCCGTGACCTTGCTACAGCCGCGGGCGTGGGCGGTAACGGCGGGGGAGGTGGTGAACGAGTACGACAGGGCGCAGCACCAGGCGCAGCAGTCGGCCCTGAGGAAGGCCGTCCTGCTCCGGCAGAGGAAGAACTCCACAGCCATCAAGGTAAACATCATCTCTTATGTAGGCTCTCTCTCTCTCTCTCTCTCTCTCTCTCTCTCTCTCTCTCTCTCTCTCTCTCTCTCTCTCTCTCTCTCTCTCTAGAATGGGAGGAAGCGGGGGGGCAGGAGATCCTACCATCCCTTCCACCCCTCTCCCCCACAAAAAAAAGGGACAGAGAGGGGGGGCCAAGTGAGGATATTACCTCTAAGGCTCAGTCCTCTGTTCTTAACGCTCCCTCGCTAACGCGGGAAATGGCGAATATATATATATATATATATATATATATATATATATATATATATATATATATATATATATATATATATATACATATATATATATATATATATATATATATATATATATATATATATATATATATATATATCCACGATGTAAATGGATCACGACTCATGTTTAGTGATGTGCCTCACGTCAGAACACAGTACATAATACACTTAAGTCATTAGCATTGAACCAGCTATGGCACATTGATACAGTATCATACACAGGTAATGCAACTTACGGTTTGATCAACACAGATTGACTTATGTAGCAAGTGGTGGTAACAGTGGGGCGGCTAGGAGGAAGCGACTATGCATCAGGGAACAGAAAAAGATGCGGAAAAGACAAAGAAAGTGAGTTTAGGGAACCTATGTCACACTGAAGTGCAGACTAAAAGCAGTAATTCTAACAACAGATAGATAACAAGGACTAAGTACACTGTAAAGTATTTTATGGGTGGAAAAGGTTATTTGCCCTCATCCACAGAAAACAGGTTATGAGAAGCAATACTGATATAGAATAATCAGACTTGCCAGTGTTGATGATACAGAAAGGATCACAGAAGAGGAAATTGACTCTGTGATCGATTTATGTAGCAAAACACCACGGGATAAAACGCCAATATATTAAGTTATTGCCGAGGGTCTGCGTCTTAATAAAACAACAACCCCAGATATGTGGGGGATATTTTGAGGTTGCAGTTCTGCTGTATCCTTAGTGTGTTTGGGGATAACTTTCAAGTTTATTATATGCCTGTGATGACTTGCCCAAGTCATAACATATCGACTGGTAAATAGATTTAAGTCGCATTCCCCTTTATACGCCTTCATTCCCCCTAATGCGTTCATTCCACCTTAATACGCTTCCATTCCCCCTTATACGCCTTCATTCTCTCTTATACGCCTCCATTCCTTCTTAAACGCCTTCATTCCCCCTTATACGCCTTCATTCCCCCTTATACGCCTTCATTTCCTCTTATACGCCTTTATTCCTTCTTATACGCCTTTATTCCCTCTTATACGCCTTCATTCCCCCTTAATACGCCTCCATTCACCCTTATACTCCTTCATTCCCCCTTATACGCCTTCAGTCCCCCTTAATACGCCTCCATTCACCCTCATACTCCTCCATTCCCCCTTGTACGCCTTCAGTCCCCCTTAATACGCCTCCATTCCCCGTTATACGCCCTCACTCTCCCTTATACGCCTCAGATGGCCACGCTGGAGCGTCAGCAGTCCTCGAAGAAGAACCGCAAGGTGGAGGTGGCGCTGCAGCTGGAGGCCCTGCGCAGGAGGCTGTCCTCCCTGGACTCCCAGCTGAAGGAGAGCAAGCAGGACACCGAGAGGACGCTCCAGGACCTCGAGAACCGCCGCAACCAGGAGCTGCACCTCATCAAGGACCTGGGTGAGTGAGACGCCACTCGACCAATGTCAACAAACACTCTTCTCTTCGTGTGTCACTCTCGAGCTCAAGTCTAAGGCCTTTTATTTTTCTATCGTTAGATTTGTCTATTTTTTTGCATTCTTACATTTGCTTATTATTGTTTTTTATCATTACATTGATAAATCGTGTCGTGATAAAACAAATTATGAGCAAACTGAATGTGGCGAAGGAGTGTTTTGACCTCAACATGACAGCCTATACTAGTCGCTCTATGCTCCACGAAATGTATTGATAAGAATGTCTTAAGCCAGTTCAGTCATCTCATTTTTGTACACAAAAACCCACTGTTTACTCCTGTTAGGATTGATAATCAAGACTAGTTAAGGTATAAATCTTGATGGTGTGCCGTAACATGGATATACCAATCGTAGGGTTTAGTGTGGCTGGCCATTTTCTGTGGCATTTTGCAGGGTGAACGTAGGGATATCGTCTAATTTGATTATGACAATGATTATTATTGTTTTCCTCATTTTAGTTTCAGTGGTGCTTAGGATATGAATGTAGGATAGAGTACTGGACAGTTCCTTCTCTTTTGTGATCATTTATCCCGTCTGTTTTTGGGAATACAAATCTTTTCAACCATTCTATAGCATTTCACTTTGAACTTCACCGCAGTATGAACTGACCTTCAATCACTTTGTATCATGTATACTCATACCAGTCAATATCTTATATATATATATATATATATATATATATATATATATATATATATATATATATATATATATATATATATATATATATATATAATCATAAAAAACCGCAAAGGCTGTGTAACGTGTCTATATACGAATTAGCTGGATTTACTGGTTATAAACAGCTTAGGTTTAGTAAGAATATCCACCATACTTCAGTCATATAAAATAACAAGAAAATATACGAAAACTGAGTTAACGTTTAGGATTGAGAATTTTTTCTATTTAAACAGTGTGTGTGTTTATAAGATGCAGTAACACACATTTTCATTACATGTTTCTTACATCTGTTTCACCTTTTGGTTATGATTATTGATTGTTCTAAACTTTGCTATAATTCATGGTATGTATGGTAGCAGTAGTCGCAAGGCGATTAAAAGACATAGTTACCTCTTGAAATAGGCGTTACTGGTCCGTTTTCTCTCATGCGTTGAGAGTCGTCTGTTGGTGCTCCTGCAGGTGGTGTGGACGAGAGCCTAGGGGGTGAGCTGGAGGGTGTGTCCAAAGGCTGCGGCAGCCAACAGGTCACCTTGGTTAAGGGATCTCACGGTGGATCTCTCATGGGATCCCTCCCTTCCATTCCATCCATCATTGTGTCCAACAGCGAGCGGAAAACACCAGAGAAAATCTTCGGGATTAAGGTATGACTGCCGTAGTATGATTTTGTATTCTATACATGGTTGAATTTATTGGATTGTTGATTTCCTATTAATATGATCATATATTACAAACGAGTATACTAACCAGTTCAATCAAAACATAATTAATGACGGAAGCTTTGGTCAAAAAACTTATTTTGATTTCAGGTTATAGTTTATATGGAGCATAAATATTATGTCTGCGGACAAATGATTTTTTTTCCACAAAACTTTGATATAAAGATGCTTGTTTAGGGATGAATTCAGACCCTCGCGTGTATTCAGACAACGATGTAGACTGCGTCATCCCTCGTCAGCGGCTTGGTACTGCTCACCAGTTCGGACGCGTGGGACACCATTTCGGACACGGTGTTTACGTGCTAACACGTGACCGCCCCGCCATCGACCCAACGCCTCACTCGGCGCCAACCAATCCATCTGGCGTCGATGTGTGTTAATTCACCTCTCACTCTCCATTCGTGGCTGACTTGCGCCAGGCTGAATATACATGTAATCTACTATCAGCTGATGCTGAAGGCACAGACTGATCGACACACTGTCAGCGATAGATGATGAATGTCTAAGATTACGCGCGTCGAAGTGAGGGTATTCCCATATGTATATGATCTGAGTAATAATGATGTATCAGCACCTCTGAGTCGAATTGTGTGCTTAGTAAACATGATGATGATGATGTCGGAATTTTTCCTGTATATTCTAATAGGACTTTGAGGGACACCACCTACCCCGTGTTTAGGACCTTCCCTAGCCACGCACTTGGACCCACGTCACTAACCCCCTCCCTTCACCCATCACGTGTTGGACTCCCTTCACTAAACCCACCGTATTGCCCACAGGTTGGGAGCCGGGAGGGTCGACTGAAGGGGCGTAACCCGCTGCACTTCCTGGACCTGAAGCTGAGGGTGTCGAGAAGGCACAAGAGCACCGAGTGCCTTAGCACCCCGCACCCTCCACACACTCCACACAGATCGTGAGTATCGCCATCATCACCTTGGGCTGCACACACCCACCACCACCTTCTCCTTTCTCTCTCTCTCTCTCTCTCTCTCTCTCTCTCTCTCTCTCTCTCTCTCTCTCTCTCTCTCTCTCTCTCTCTCTCTCTCTCAGACCTATTCTTACCACATCTCTCCGAAGGTGTTTTGCCATATGACGTATCTCGGCCTAACTCATTTTCAGTCTCATTTATTCGTGCCTCATAACATGGATTCCTATCTTAAACCAAAGCTGGAGTATTTCAGGGGCTTTGTCTCCGTCCCCTCGTCTCCTCTCTCTGTATTATAAACTCTCCTCGTATCCATCAACTCAGTAATGGCATTAATACATAGGTCTATTGTGCCTCCCACCATTTCCATCCGTCTCTTATATGACGAACTAAATTATGCAGCTGCTCTTGTTAGCATAGCACATGAGCCAGGACACAGGGCGACAGCCAGGCCGCCTACTACCTACCTCCGCCCCCCTCAGCTCCATGCCAAACATCACCAGATGTAGTGATCATCCTCCCTCGGCTTAGCTTCGTACACTGGCAATTCGCACGTCCGTTCCACCTGCGTCGATGTACTTCCTTCCACAACACAGTAGTCTCAGAACTTCTCTCGTCTGTAGATCTGTCGAAGATTTTTTTTTTCTATTATTGTGCATAATTATGTATGTATATTTTTTCCCCTGCCATTCCCTTTCTTCATATTTGCAGTGGTTCATTCTTAAAAGTGGATGTTACTGGTGGTTATGTCCAGGCAACTGTCAACTCGGTCATTAATTCTGCTGTTGACTTATGGCATCCTAATCCTCATGTGTTTAGTGTCTTCCTATCGATTGGTCTGTCTCTGGGTTTCTTGGGCCGGCAGTTTAGTGCCTCGGTTCGAATCTTTAAAGAGGAGACAGAGTTGGATCAAAACCAACCTAAAATCCTCATTTCCCCCCTCGAGGATGGTTGATGAATGGGTACCTGGCTTAGCCTACGATAAGGATCGAGTGTTTGATATGGCCATGACGAAGGTTGTTCAGTTGCCCATGCCATCTCGCCGACGATAAAAGAAAAACCACCCAACGCCTCATGACTCTCGGGCTCCTCCCTTGGCTGTTACGCCGTCAGGATGTGTTTACAAACTGGCGTCCCTCTAAACATACACCCACCCACCCAGTGGACACCTGACACCCGCTAGGGACGACAGATGGTTGGCTACCAGCTGCCTCACTATACACACATGCAGCTGTCCCTTTTCACCGCAGCCTACGTCCTTCATATTGCTCATGGCTTCTTTATCCCTCCCGCTCCCGCTGTGACCCTCTTGTGCTGGTGACGTGCGAAGAAGAAAGAGAAGAAAGAGGAAGAGAAGGATGAGGAGGGGAAGGAGAATAAGGAAGAGGATTCATTGAAGGGAGACGAAGGACAAGAGAAGAGCTGATTCACTGGGGCTTTAGGGCGGGGACCTGGGTGGAAGGGACATCATGAGCCACGCTAAGGACTGAGGACAGCCAGGTGAGGCAGGAAGGAGGGAACACCACGGGCAGGAAGGAGGGAAGTCTTGCGGCATCCTGGAGGGTAATGCAGGCAAAGGGAGGAGATTCTGGAAGGCGAGGGTGGTCGGTTTTTAGGTAGGAATATGTGTGTGTGTGTGTGTACAGGACCGGAGTTGTACATTCGTGAGGCCAACACAATATTAACTCCTCTTGTCATGCCATTTAAAGCCCCTCTCACGTAGTTTTATTTCACTTCGCTTATTGTACTGCTTCACATTCTCTGTTCCTGTAGAAGTACTTTATCAAGTCTCTCCTGATTCTTGTGTAGCTTCTCGCTGTGTTCTGTGGTCCAGCAGTACCTCCCGATTTCAGAGCATTTGGGTCAGTTACCAACAGCGTCTCGTTGACTGAGGGGGAGCTTGGAGTCGGTGATCACGTTGGTCTCTCTCTCTCTCTCTCTCTCTCTCTCTCTCTCTCTCTCTCTCTCTCTCTCTCTCTCTCTCTCTCTCTCTCTCTCTCTCTCTCTCTCTCTCTCTCTCTCACGTTGGTGGGTCTGTGGCTTATCACCCCTCACACTGCCGATCAGCTCCCTTACTTCAGGACCCAGGCGTTCCTGTCCGCATGGACACCTCAAGTTGCGTGAGTAGACTGGCACACAAGACACCAGCCCTGACAAAGCGACTCACAATCAAGAGAAAGCAGAGACGAAGACCAGATTCTAAATGACACCATCACGAACCAAGACATTGTGGTAACTAGTACTCCTTCAATCTAGGTCGAGTGTGTGCGGTAGTGATCTTTCTATACATCATCTCATCCATTTACGTATGAGCAGTTACTTTGTTATGTACTGACCAATGAACAAATTACCTTGTGCACATTTGTATCCTAATGTTGTCATGTGTAATGCACCGAAACCACAGCTCCCTTTCCACATCCAGGCCCCACACACCTCTCCATAGTTTACCCCAGACGCTTCACATGCCCTGGTTCAATCCACTGACAGCAGTGATCTGGAGATACATAGGCTGCTGGGATGTAGGCAGTCACACCCAGAGCTCCCACTCGCGCAGACCTCTGGGATCTGACACCCTCGGAAGGAGGTTTATTGCCTGAGCTCAATCCGCTGTGTTCCCATATCTTGAAAAACATTGACCTTTCGTCTCACTCAGTTGTATTCACGGTATATGAAACACCTCTTGGTCTCTCTATGTTGTTTCTTGCAGCTTGTGAATATGCCCAGAATCTCTCGTTTGTTGAGCATGATTCAAGGTCGAATGGCACGTCATTAACGTCTGAAATAGCTTCAGAAGCAAGACTGCGCCTAGCGGGACGCCATCGCTAACTTCACTCCGCTTCGCCAGTGCAAATCTGACATGTCTACTTTTCCCTCTCGTCTTCTTTGTAGATTTCAGTTCACAGTCAAGCGTCCTTCTCGTAATGCAATGTCTGAAAATGCACTGCTTTTCTATACTAGCCTCATGCATTGGGTGGTTGTTATTCTGATTTTTTAAAGCAGTTCGAGAATACACAGTTCAGTCATTGATCCTTTTAACGCAGGTCAGTGCTTAATGCTTCAGTGGGGACCCCAGCTGAACTTACCCTTTGCCTCCCACGTAGTTAGGTTCTCCGATGTAAGTGTTCACCCTGTCTCTTTTCTTTCGTATTATCTTTTTCCAGTAGTTCAGCTCCTGTGTTTATCATTCATGCTACAACACACACACACACACACACACACACACACACACACACACACACACACACACACACACCAGTCCCAGCCAGCCACCCATGTATATGTGTGTGTGTGTGTGTGTGTGTGTGTGTGTGTAATTGTGTATATTAACGTATATGACCAGTTAAAGTGGGACAAGTGATGAGGAGGTATGTTTAGGAGAGTGAGGCCCACGCGTGTGTGTGTGTGTGTGTGTGTGTGTGTGTGTGGAGGGGGAACTGGTGTGGGATGTCGCCTCACACAGACACCTCACCGGGTCATGACCACGTGCATCCGGTCTCGCCACAGGGGGGTGGTCGATGGGGGTCAATCAGGTCATCCGTGTGACCTGACTCTCTCTCTCTCTCTCTCTCTCTCTCTCTCTCTCTCTCTCTCTCTCTCTCTCTCTCTCTCTTCCCAGTGTGAGGTTAAGGAGGTCAAGCAAAGCCGTGACCTGACCCGTGACCTGACCTCCCCCCCTAAGGACGGCCACTTAAACCCCCCCCCCTAGTGTCACAAAGACTTAACTACCTTAAGTATGACGACTTAACAAAGTCTGTTTCTATTTAAAATCGTCTTGTGTGTGTGTGTGTGTGTGTGTGTGTGTGTGTGTCGGCGGCATCGCGTGTCGCCCGCTCGGTCCCCCGACACGCTAAGGGGGTCGTTATTTTTCACCAGGACGCACTCCAGCACCTCCGAAGGTAATCCTATGAACCAAAACAGGGACTCGGCACGTCAGCGGGGGGAAGGAGGGAGGGTATTATTTTCGTTTCCAGGTTGGACTACTTTAAGACCAAGGTCAAGTTAGGAAGCGAAAGAAACTGCGACTAGAGACTTGGCTAATGTTATTTATCACCAGGAAGGAGTGGAACACGTCCTAGGTTATACTAAGAAACAAAACGGAACCCGGCATATGCTAGGCGGGAGGCGTGAATGTTAATTTTTTTTTACCAGGACGTGCTGCAACGGGCTTAGATAATCATAGGAATAAACTGAGATCCATAAGGATAATATTTTTTTCTCCCTAAACCAGGATGAACTGCAACACGAGTTATATTCTTAAGAAACAAAATGGGACCCGACACGCCTGGGAATTATATATATACATATATATTTTTTCTTCTTCTTACCATGTAAAACTACCAACAGAGCATATGTTATCCTAAGAACAGACTGGAAACTTCGGTGAGATATTATGTTATTTTCACGAGGGTGTGTGTGGGTGTGTGTGTGTGTTGCGCGAAGCCTAGTGCTTCCTAGGTGAAAAATTATGGAGGGCAGCTGCGCCAAAGTGTTGCCCTACATTATGGTGTTTATGTTATGTAAGCTTTCGCTTAACTCTGATCATCTTCAAGATTATCCTTTCTTAGGTTAAATGGCTATAGTGATTAACCCTAATTTAATATAATAAGCCATTAACTCCAATTTAACATATTACAGCAACCTTGGTTATCCTTTCTTAACTTAAATGGCTTATTGTCATTAACCGTAATTTAACTTAATACAGCTACCTTGGTTACCCTTTCTTAACTTAAATGGCTTATTGTCATTAACCGTAATTTAACTTAATACAGCTACCTCGCTATCCTTTCTTAAGTTAAATGGCTTATTGTCATTAACCGTAATTTAACTTAATACAACTACCTCGGCTATCCTTTCTTAAGTTAAATGGCTTATTGTCATTAACTCTAATTCAACATAATACAGCAATCTCGGCTGTTACTTGTATTTCAACGGAAATTTGATAGTCATTTGTCCATATGGATATATTTACATTTACACTCGTTCCGTGTGTATTTCATGCCTGTATTTTTTTTACATTCTTTTTAACATTCGCATGCTGATGCAGTCACTGATAATCCAGGTACATATTTACACGTACGTAATTTACGTTCGTATTTTTTACACTCGCATGATAAAAAAAAAAGTTTCGGTCTTCGTGAAGTTTCTTCCATGTAATTTACCAAGACACGAACAGATTATTTCGGTAGGCGAGGTGGCTCCTTGTTGCTATTGTCCTGTAGGGCGAGGTAGCGACGGAAATGGATGAAGGCGAGCAAGTGTGAATTATGTACATGTGTATATATGTATGTGTATGTATATGTTATGTTTATGTTGATATGTATATGTATTATACATACATATATAGGCGTATATACATGTATAGGCGTATATGTGTGTGTGTGTGTGTGT